>NC_033621.1:1845726-1869721 GCF_001540865.1 Ananas comosus
TCTAAGAAATAAAAATTATTAAATATTTTATATATTGTATAAATAAATAAAAATAAATTATATATATATATATATATATAAAATTTATTCGGGTTTGGATTCGGATAATATTTCGGGTATCCATACCTATTGATATCCCTACTCCTTATTCCACTTTTCAATATACAAAAAATACGTAAGAAACACGGTGAACCTGTTTAGACACGATGAATGATTCACCATGTTCAACTTAATACCCTGGCCCCAGCCCTGCCCGCGTGGCGCCCGCGTGGCGCCCGCGTGGCAGGGACAGGGCCATTTTTGTAATTTTAATTTTGATAGGATTATTTTTAAAATAAAAATTACTCGGGGGGCTATTTGTAAAAAAAAACCCTGATAAGAATGGAATGTGTTCTACAGACACCTTATCTTCCTTACTTGTTGGGCCGGAAGGTGCCAAGTGGGACACAGCCATTCGCCCACGTGTCCCCCGCCCACCCAACCTCCCACACAAACAACAAACTCCATGCACCCACCGAGAATAAAGCTGGTTGTACTTTTTTTTTTTTTGGTAATTAGCTTTCTCAATTTTCTTTTTTTCAATTTTTAATTTTATTTTCAATTTTAAATCGCTCTTGTAAAATTATAATTGTAGGAATGACTCTCTTCTTGTTCACATGAGTGACATGCTGGACAGAAAGGGACCGGTAGAAATTTTAAGTTGAGTATGATAATTCATTTAAGTTGCTTAGTCAGAAAGAAAATGGTAAATAAATTGTCGTGCTTAATTTAAATATTATATGTAATTTTTTTCTGTTAGCATGACGCTTGCATAAATAAAAAAAAGTTGAGTTATAGAAAAATTTTTCTGTCAATGTCTCTTTTTTTTACTTCCCTTCAATGTTATTTAAAAACCTACACTTTACTCTCTTAAAAAATAGAAAAATATTCACTTAATAAAAATCGCCGCCAGTGTTCCATTAGGATTCTGTTTATATCCTATTTTTTATATCAAAAATATCCCTGAAATCCTCCGCCGTGCCATCTTGCCCTCTGTCGCTCCGCCTTGCCCTCGCCTACCTCTCTGTCCATGCTCATACACATGCCCTCGCCCGCCTCCACCGCTCACTCTCGCTCTCGCCCTCGCTCACCTCTCCGTCCACGCCCATCATGAAGAAGATGAAGGGCAATTGGTCATTTTGTTACAGTGTACTCTTGTGAATATTTTTTATTTTTTTAAAAAAAATTTCTGTAATTTAGCTAAAAAAAATCTATTTCTGTAAAATTATATTTTATTTTTATAAAGGCCATTTGCGAAAAAAGGGAAAAAAAAAATTTTAAGAGGTTAAGTTCAAAGAAAAAAAGACAAAAAAAAGAAAGGCCCCATGACACATAGGGCCAATTTGCCGGCCCGGTGCACCATGTCACTCCTCTACTGACGTGGTAGACCGCGTCCATTCAAAAAGTCCCATGGATCCTGCTGCATCCTCGGCGCAGTGCTCCTCCTTTTTGGTGTTCCCGTGGGGTCCACCGTACGGCACTTTATGCGGTCCACATGGGGTTGCTCCCTCCTTGAATAGTACGGATGTACAGCTCTCCCTAGGGGCCACGTGGCGATATCTGGTTCGCCCAACGTAGACAACTCTCTAAATTAGGATTCGCTGGAACCTTCGACGTGCGTAGCCGTTGGATCGTGATCGATAAAACCATTTGATCATCATCACATTATAAGAGTTTGCTCATTCTTAATTAATAATCGTTAAATTATTGTGTTAAAAAATTTTCCAATAACAAAATTCGTTTTTATTTTTGGACCTCGGAAATGTATTTTTCATTTTTTGAATGGAAAAATTGATCTATAAAGGTGTATTGAAGTTCCGAGCAAATATATATATATATATATAAAAAAGCAGATAAATGCTTAAATGCGTATTTGGCGTGGCTTCTGAAATGACTATTTTATCTTGAATAGGGAAGGTAATCTGTAAAAAATACTAGCTTGGAATTTCACCTAATTGTAGCCACATATTATCTTTATGAAATTTCTATTTTGTTACAACTAAAGTTATCTGTAATGTAGTTGATATATTGATATTTATGATATAAATATTTAATTTATGTTTGCGCTTTAAACTATTATCGACACATTAATAATCTATAAGGACAACACTATAAAAAAAAA
Source organism: Ananas comosus (assembly GCF_001540865.1). Lineage (NCBI taxonomy): Eukaryota > Viridiplantae > Streptophyta > Magnoliopsida > Poales > Bromeliaceae > Ananas > Ananas comosus. The sequence goes on from NC_033621.1 coordinate 1,847,888, forward strand.
AAAAAAACCTCAAAGCATCTTTCCTAATATCTGAATTGTGAAGTATTTTCTCTCTCCAAATCTAATAGTATACCAAGACCAAATCTAATAAAGTTATTCAATTAAAAGGTGGTCTTCTATGCAACAGTGGCACCATGTCTTCTATCTTAAGCCAATCAAATTTTTTTTTTTTAATGGAAAAGTAAAATATTTTTTAAAAAAATTTATGATGGGATGGATAAACCTTATTGATTGGAGATATAAATGATATGGTACTGTCACAGTTTAGAATTTATTTTTTATTCAGTGTATCTAATCTTATATAAAAGGTAGATTCCACACTTAGCGCAATGAGGAAGGACAGATGTCACGACTCACGACAAACACTTGTGCGGTCGCTGGCCAATGGATAAGTCAGTTGACTTTTAGGGGGGAAAAAATATCAGGAAAAAAAAAAACATTAGAAGCATAGATGAGGATCTCCTCTCCAATCAAAAATTTGCATGGAGTAAATTAAGGCTTAATAACAGTTTCTTTGTCTCTCCTTTTGACCTCTATTCTAACGAGAGTTTGAAGAAATTGTCTTCATAAAATATTGCTTAACCTTCGTCACTAATCATAAATTTGTGGCTAAACTATGCGCTAATTCGTCGCTCTTCGTTCGTCCACGTATTCCCGCTCTTCTCGAGGAATTTAATTATATCCCTAATAGGCGAAGGGAGCAATGAGAGAGGAGGTTAAACTCTTAATTAATTATTAAGCTTTAAACTAACTAATTTAATTGAATTAACTAATCAAATGTTAACCTGAAGCAAAGGCATCACATTTTACGCAGATGTTTTCTTTGATCCTATCTATCAACAGTGTTTATGGGCACTGAAATTTGCACTAAAAGTCGTGCAAACCACTACCTGTACGTAGTTCCATTGAAACTTTTGCAATATAATCTATTAAGCCCACCAAGTATACAACTACTTGATAGTAAGATATATACAAGTTTGTTCAAGAAATTATTGTCGCATGATCCATAGGAGTATTTGAACATGAAAATAAAAGAAAATTAATGTGCATATATGTTATATCAATTAAGAGAGTTACAAATGCGCATATATATATATGTTCCAAAATGGCTGCTGATATTTTCAAACTTCAAAGTGAATTGTTTTTTGGGAAAATAAGTAGTAACTTTCCTTGGTGGTCTATTTATTGTAGGTTTTACACAAAGAATATTTCTCTATCTCTCTCTCGAGATGCATGAGAAATTAAAAGAGAGAACTATAATAATAATAATGGAAGAAGGGTCTAGGCTCCATGGCTCCTAACCCTAAACAAACATAAACCATGTGATATATAATGTTATATTAAGTGCTAGGTTAGCAAACCAATAACAATTCGCTAATGCCCAAAAGAGGGTTTCCTCAAAGGGAAATTGTACAACTGTAGTGGGGCATATTATTTAAGATAAATGCAAGCATTTTCTTGCTCCATCTTCTTACACAAGATAGTACGTAGAGAATAATTTATGCTATGTTAAGATCTTAGGAAGCCTAAGCAATGACATCAAATCATACGGAGATATGAGATAAAAAAATATATATTATTGTTGAAAGCTAATCCTTTTTTTCAGCTTAGATTTTTTGCAAACTCTGCGTGAAGAAAATTCTTGTACCAGAGTTGATATGTTTACGTTAAGGTCATATTTGTTTTATCGAAACTGGACTTTAGGTTGAAAGGAACTTTAGGTTGAAGTGAAATTTGGTGAAGAGAATTTTTTTTCCGTTGTTTGTTTCATAGTTATGAAACTGAAGTTTTATTTATTTTGCTGTTTGTTTGATGTGAAGTGTAATTATAAAGTAAGAGATTATTAATACTTAATTAATCAATTTTTACCATATTTTAATTACACAAACTAAATAAAAAAATATTAAAACTTAACTAATCAATTTTTATCATATTTTAAATATGCCAACTAAATAAAAAAATAATCAGCAACATAATTAAATATATTTAATTATAACTATTTTTATCTAATATATTATTTTATTATTTTTTTCATCTCTCTTAACCGTTATTGACTTCGACCCATAATCGTGAGCCGAAGTCAATTACGCCATTTCAGGGTAACTCAAGTTTTGACCGTAATTTTTTTACGGCGAACCAAACAACAAAACAGATCGTTTCACCCAAACAAACATGCCCTAAGTGTGGACATAAATGTTGGCTGTACTTTTTCAATGGCACTTATCTACTGCATGTAACATATATTTCTCGTAATTTCAAATAAACCCTTAGATATCAGAAGCTATACTTTTTTGCATGTTGCTTATGGACATAGAACAATAATGTATATACGGCGAGAATTTAGAAATACACCCAAAAAGATCAGCTCGTAATGAAAATGAAAGATCTCTCCTTCGGCTGGTTTACTATGGAGTAACATTACGTACTGTTAAAAGAAATACACACAAACACACTCTTTACAGATAATAAGAGAAGAGAGCACTATAAAAGTACACCAAGGAGCATTGACCATGTCACTCTATATACACACAAATAACACAAAAAAAAAAGCAAAATAGAATTAGTCGGAACCGCTGCAACAAAGTTCCGAGCAGCACTCGAAGCAGGCAAGACAAGAGAGAGCTGCGCAGAGCTGCGTGATTGCCAGAAAGCACTGATCATTTATCTTCGAACAAGTTTTGATGCAGCACATGCAGCAGCAGCTGTCCGCAAGGCTGCCACAGCAGTTGACGGCTTTGTTTATAATTTCAAAGGTCTCGGGCGGCTTCGCCTCTCCGAATCCCGGCGGAAGATTCTCCCTTGTTGCGATTATATTCCCGAATCCAATGTTCACACCGCGCACAAGTGCTGGTAATCGTGCGTCGGGCGCTGGGAGCTTTCGTGATTCACCCTTCTTTACCTTTTCCATTTTTCATAGAGTTAAAAGAGAGCTACAAACATGCCCCTCTCATTACCTATTTAGCAAATTTACCCTCCAATGTGCAATACGTCTATTAGTGTGAGATAGTAAAGCTTTTAGATGTCGCATATTTGGGGTTTGATTGGAGGGTTACACACATTTTCAATACAGCTTTAATCAAAAAAGGAAAAGAGAATATATGAACTATGAAGCACTCAGGGTTCTTTAGCTAGAGGAGTTCTCGGGTGATAGAAACACTCACCAGTTTCTTTGAAAGATCTACATTATATGCTAGACATCTATAAAATAGGCAAAAGGTAGTGCATTGTAACACAATACCGGCTATACGGAAGTCAGCATGCATTAAAATAAAGGTATCAGAGGATTTGAGGGCTCACCTCCTTTTCTGTGTCCAGCTTTTCTGAGTCAGTTTGCAACAGGATCATATATGTATACTCGGAAGGAAAGCTACTTCGTATGCTTAAGTTAGAAACCTGCAAAGTGTAAGAAATATACAGATTAGTTTATCGCAATGTATGTTTCCTGTAATTGCAACAAAACTAATTAAGATTCATTTATTACGCATTGTCCTAGAGTAGAACAACAATTGCTGCCAATTCCTGTTTCTCGTATTAGGGATAAGACGATAAACAGCATTATCCCTGCCTTATTCTCAAATGAGACGCGGCCTAAGTGTCGGAACTCAGTAAAACCATTCAAAGTACAAAACTAAGTTGGAACATAGCTCACCTTTTTCTCGAGTTGCTTGCTTTCAGAAAACCATGCCTGTGCAGTAAGAAGATCAATTTGTTGCTTCACAAGAACCTGTGAACATGAGCTAATCAATTAGATAAATAAAAATAGATGCTTAATGGGTTTATCTATTAGGTTGATCAATAGATTGTGATGTTTGTAATCACAAAAAGAAAAGAAAAATAACAGAAAGAGACATGTCCACAAGGATAATCATCAAAGGTAAGAGTTGTCATAACTTCTAGCATGAATATTCTTTGGTTTTGGCAGTAGTTGCAATGCCCAGGAAAAGCAGAGAATAAAGCATGTAGATTCTTTATTGACAATTTTAGTCCTAAGAAATATTGGGAGTAAAAAATAACAGAAAGAGAACTTAATTGACAAAATATAAACTGCAGGTCTTTCAGTTTAAAAAACAAAGAGAAAATATACAGAAGAAAATAAAGAATCATACTTTCTCAAGAGGTATATCCTTCGCATTATGGACCTTCAAATCAATGGCAATTTCACTCATGTCGGCCAAGTAGCCTTTAGCTTTAAGAGAATCTGGAAACTTGCCTTGGTATCTTCCAGATACAAAAACTGGGTAATGTGCTGAAATATCTGGGATATCGCATGGATAAACCTGAACAAAGTATGAACAGGTTAGTTTAGCAATCATTGTTGTAGGCTTATAGCAATGAGCAAAATCCTAAATTGACTTGCTTTTTGAGTTTGCTTGTGTAAGTTTGGGTTGATAGATGTGCAACATGGTGAACAAAAAGAAAAGAACATTAAGACGTGTTAAAATAACTTAACAATTTTCAGAAATTTCATCATACATTTTCATGCTTGTTACACCTTGTTATTAGCACTACATATAGGTAATCTGAAAAAGAGAAACAAAATGCCAACAACTAACCTCAATTTCATCAAGAAGACTGAAGGCATCAATTGTAACATCTGCCACAAGGGTACTCAAAGATCTCCTAAACCATTGCTGCATGCGATTTTCAATTAAATCTGTTTTAAGACAAGTCGAAACCGACAGCTTAGTGAGTTCTCCTAAAAATTACTAAAATTGAGCAGGAAGAATTTGAAGAATATTCATAACTGTTTGTCCATTTTTCGTTAGTTACTCTCAACTCTCAAGTGAAGCAACTCTCGGTCAGTAAGTAACCAAACTAAAATAAATGGTGATGTTTCAAAACCAGGTACAATGGAGGTATAAAAGGTATTCCTTTGAATTTTCTAGTCAGATAAAAATGTGCACGACGTTGATTATGTTTAGCCATAAGGGAAAGAAAAAAAATTGTCGTGACTATATAATAATCTGGATAACTAGGCTATGTGGCTTTTTTCAGTTTCCACCAAACGATAGTCTTCAAACCAAAATTTGAGAAAGTATTTTGCCACTCTATCAAATGAAGGATAAAAATGCGTTCAAGTAGCCCCCGATTTATCAAGGTAATTGACCTGTATCATATGCAGCATCATATTGCCCTCTGCCAATTGATGCCAACATTTGCAAGAAGTAGTGGTTGCAATAGGGACCTGGTAAGTTTCCCAAATGACAAGAAAATATTAGAACTTAGAATTTCGCATACATCAAACAGTAAATTATTGATAAAAGCATGCAAGAAGTAAATTAAAGGGGTACTAAAAGCCACCTCTATTCTAACTAAATTAAACAGGTACTAAAAGCCACCTCAATTCTAACTGTGAAAGTCTTAAAAGTCATGAAGAGCAACAAAAAATTGATCCATCATAATGATTTGTGTTCAGAAACTACTTTTTTTTAGCCTTGAAGAGTTGAAATTGCTTAAAAGACTTGTCCAGACCCAAAATAAAAAAATGGAAGAAAATCATATGGTACTACTGCAGTTTATATTGCAGGTGAAATAAAATTTATTGGCTTATGCAGACCAAAAGTTAATAAATGTGACAAGACAAGTAGAAGAGTGTTCAGTTCATTATATACATTACCTATGCCAAAAGTAGAAATTCGAGGAGAGATAGATCCTCTACTAGTGAGCTGAGTTCTCATAGTAGAGCAAATGTTGCGCTCATCTTCAACAGCTCCGTCAGTTATAAGAAAAATATGTGGAAGTGAATCTCGAGTTCTGGATAGCAAACTTATTGCCTAAATGAACAACAAAAGCAGGGATGGTTCATGTATTTAGCTGAATGCTGGTGAAGTCAAAGAGAAAACGAACAATGCAAGTAATTTTAACCTATCAGCATTCCCAAATACAAATCAAGTTTTAGAATATCCAAAGCTGAAAGGTGGTTTCTAAAGATCAATGAAAAGATATCGAGAAAAGATAAAACGAATTAGCAAAAAAGTTATAATACCTCATTTAAGGGGTGTGAAATTTCTGTCCCACCCTCTGCAACAAAATTTGTGCTCATCCACCGTTTGGCATTTTCTACCATTTCCTCAGTTGCTGGTTCTAAATAGGATGAGAATGAGCGCAGCTCACCGTTGAAAGCTATAATGTTAAAGGAATCTCCATGACCCATCTCCAAAAGGGCTGCGGATACAGCACTTCTAACATTCTCAAGAGGCTTTCCTTGCATGCTTCCACTTGTATCAACAATAAACACAACTGCTTTTTGGAAGACCTACTGCATAGGTTAAGTGAGACAAGATACATTTGAACTATATATTAAAAGACAAGTTTGAAAGGAGCAAACTCGTTTGGAGGTTACACCCTGGTCAAGAAACAATGAATCATAACTTTGAAAACATCTAAAGGTGGGGCCTATTTCAAGTTTTGGAGAAACTTCAGTGTAATCTGAGGCAAGCCCCAGCCTAAAAAATATAAACCTTTCATCGAGTACTTGAGAAAGATCAAACTTGTAGATGAAAGATGAGCTTTTCACTAGATAGTACAGATAAAGAAATGGCTAAAACTTCTGAAACTTGACCCAGATTCTTTACACTAGAGTCCATTTGAAGAGCCTATAATAGATACATCGCAATATGAAGAGGCTACCAAATGATAAATAGGCATCAAACTTATAGTACAGACAAAGCTGTTTGAAGAGGCTAATCCGGATTTCTGATAAATTAGGATGCAATTTATTGAACAAACTTGTAAACTAATTTGCTATTAGTCATAATCTGTAGAAACGAACTTCTCAAAAATAACAACCATGTATGAAAATAAATATGAAATTTATAGTCAAAAAGTACATTGGCTTATAAAAGTAACACAACAACAAAATTCATAAAATTCTATCTTCAAAATAATCCTCAATGAGTGTTGATAGTAACTGTTTTCAAAAGGTGAGGTGTGGCACATTACAAGGAAGCTTTTAAGGGGTTCCACCAGTCCAGCATAGGCGTATGCCCATGCCCGCACCTAGATCCGCTCCTCTGAGAGAGAGAGAGAGAGAGAGAGAGAGAGAGAGAGATATGGTCTGACCTTTCTCTTCTGGTTATTTCCTGGGTACAGAAATAGGCAGAACATATCTCTCTGATCAATGTCCTGCAATGGTGGCGATTGCAACAGTATGCCACCAAACAAATCACCCGAATAAACCTGCATACAGACATATAATGAGAAGAAAGATAAATACGATAAGCAAACCTGGTGAGTATTCCCAATTTGGAGCTCCATGACAATGTACAGAATTTTGTTTTAAAAGGAGAACAATACTCTCAAAACGCAGAAAAAATTACATTTATTACACCCATATCCTATTAAACTAGTTGAATATACTAATTATCTCTGCGTTCGCATTCAATGATGGATTAAGAAGATAAATGCGTGATTATGCTAAGTCATGGCTCAAATGCCACATAAGCTCACTGGTGTTGAAGCCTCTAGAAATAAAAGGTTTAGAGGAAGAATTATGCAAACACCAACTTACACTGTATGAAAAATGAATATCTTGATCTGACCAATTCTCAACCGGTGATTCATACAAGAAAACCATCTTTTCGCCTAGGCGACCTTTTTCCTGAAAGGAGAAGATTTCAGGTACTTAACTGAAGTTTGACTTACAGCTTACTCAGACTGAGTGGTGGGCACTCGCTGACAGTTCGAAGAAGAGCTCACCTTGAAGGCATGGCTTGTTCTCTGCAATAAAACTTCTTTCCCAGTACCGCTATTCAAGGTCAACTGAATTTTCTCCTTTTTTGTGAATATTTTTGAAATGGGATTGACATAATGTGGGAATCTGAATGGTATATCAACGGAGAACAGCCCATCAGCATACTGTAACTTCTGAGACCATCTGATAGTGAAAGATATATCCGATCCACCATCGACCTTGAAGGAAAAGTGTCAATTAAGTAAAAACGAAAATGAAACATGTTAAAATCTTCAGGGTTAGATTCTTAGAAAGACATAATATATAGGAAATAGTCACCTCTCGGATTGTCAAGAAAAATAAATCGGGCTTTAAAAAGCCCCCAGCTTCAAATTTTGAGATCTTCTCTGTGCTCTGTTCTTCTGTCTCTATCACTTGAGTGGCATATGATCGTTTACCAACATTAACCTCAATGCCTTGTATTGAGCCCTGATGGACAAAACTTACAAGGTTTGAGAACAACCAACAAAAACTGTACAAAAGATGTACTTTCCAAAAAGATATGATGAAAGCTTTTATCTTCCAAAAGGTACAGTACCGTAAGCTATGCTTCAACTTATTAGTTGAGTACAGGCCAATCAATTTGTTCACCCTAAAGTTTGGACAAGAATGAATAGCTAAACCAAGTGATTGGCTCTTTTCTTACCTCATGAAATTAATTTCTAATTTATTTAGTTGTTTTGCATGTTTATTTATAAGAAAGAAGACGAGGAACCAAGAGACATATTTCCTAAATCAGGACCAATTGACAGGTAGCCAATCCACATCATGCCAATATATATTTATCATGTCTAAATCACACGCCTTAATTATAATAGTGTTACAAGCTCACAAATTGGGGGAGGAAAAAGAAAGAACGAGCATATCTTGGATAATTAGGCAACAGTCAGTCAAATCTACAGGAAATCAATGTTTGTCTGATTTCAGCAAGTTCAATCAGTTTAGCTTTGCATAATTCAAATGCAGTCACGACCTTTAACTACTGGATTAAGCAAGAAATAATTAAAAAGAAAAAAAAAAAAATCGAAGAGCTCAATGACCGGTTTTGAACATCATGAAAATAATAGTCAATCAATAATTCTAACAAAATTAATTAATAAATCATCGAACACTTTCATATTTTCTTAAACAAAATGTGATAAATACTAATCAACGGCTTTAAGTACAAGGAGATTGAAGACCCCCTCAATCATAAACCATTTTGAAATCGGTTACCCGAGTTTTCATTTCCGGTGGACGACCCCTCAATTTTCGTTTGTTTTGATTTTAAGTAATTCTAGTCAGTAGTATTCGGAATTTCATTAAATTAATCAGCAATTCCGTCGAATTTCACGGCTCTAACCACTTTTCTGCAGAAAAAGGGGAAAAAAAAAGTGTAGATTTCGCTAATAATCATCATGTGATACTAAGAAACCCGCTAAATTTAACAAATTGAGGGGTTCTCCATGCACTTCTCTAACAATTAAATAGTTAAACACTACCAAATTATCAAACGAAACGAGGAAAAGAACGCATTTCGTCGAGACCTGCTCGCCCATGGGGACGACGAGGCGGCAATCGCAGCTGCGGTTCCGCATAATGCAGTGCACCCACCAGCGGCCGCGGGCGACGACGAAGGCCTCGCCGAGGAGGCACTCGACCTCGAGGGCGATCTCCTTCAGCTGGAGCGGGATCAGCGCGGGGGGGTCGCAGCGCCCGTACACGTGGGGCTGGTAGCTGGGGACGTCGGGGTTGTCGACGCTCGCGGGGTCGGCGACCACCGCGTACGCCATGGGCGCCGCCGGGAGCATCGTCGCCGACCCCGTCGACCGCTCCATCCCCGCTGCGTGGCGCGGCGGGGCCTGGTGCGGCGGCGGTGCCCCGATCCGCTTCGCCAGCTTGAGCCCGTCCTCGACGGAGGCCGCGAACTCTCCGGCGCTCGCCATGGCCCCTCCGATCGCGTACTCCGCTTCTCCCCCCGAGGGATCAAAGGGGACGAGGAGGAAGACGAGGAGATTAAGGAGAGCCGAGAAGGGAGGGGGTGGGGAATGTGAAATGGGAAGGGGAATGGGAATCGCTTTCCAAGGGAGAGAGCGAGCATAGATGACACGATGATGGGTGATTAAATTAGGCCTTATAATAATTTCCTTTTTTGTAATTAAATAATTTTCTAAAATTAATTGAATATAATATATAAATATATATACATTAGGGTAAAAATAGAAAAGCAAACCGGATTGCTTGCGCTCGGCGTCTTGGCCTATTTGATCGCGCTGTAGCTCATAAAAAGTATCAATAAAATTTTTAATTAAGAATCTTCTCTATGAGAGAGTAAAATAATTTTTATAATATTATATTGTATGATAATAATGTATCCTCTCATATGATAATTTCTATTTTTATACATTAAAATTTTATTTTCAAACTACATCTAAAAATTGACCTTCAAAATTTTCTTTTTCCTCAATTTAAAAGAAAACATGTTGTTTACTGCTGATTATTACAGCTACTTAAAAATTTTAAAATATTAACTTTTCTATATTATATAATCATCAATACATAAGCTATGTAAGTATCATAAATTACATCCTTCTTAGAATTTTATTTAAAGATTATTAATTTGTACAATAATTTATATATAAAACTCAGGTCAGTTTCATAGTTGTTGCTCCTTCATCTTTCAAAATTGTTCTTAGCGACAATGCTAGAGAGTTGCAAGTAGTTGTAATTCGTAATTTCGGTACTATCGAAGTTTGCGACATTGTCGGCTCTCAAACAGCAGAACTCGGTGGATTTCACGTAGCGGTAAGTTTTGTGAAAAAAAAAAACCCCAAATGCATGCGGACGAGCAAGTGGAGTAGGAGGTGAAGTTACCGGGGAGGTGATCGCACTCAACGTCTTATTAACGGCATTAGCGTTTTGGAACGTTCGGAGCCGCGTAGCAGGGGAGGGGTCGGGGGAAGCGGCGAGCCAACAGAAACGCGACACGTGGATCCTGTCGTTGAGCCGTTGAGGGGTGCTGGTTTTTAGTATGCGAAGGAACGCAGAGAGCATCCGTGCGGGAGAAGAATAAGGACCGTGGATTCTGCGATGCTTCGGTTAGGGAGGGGACGGATCACGCGCCGGCCGCATAGAAAAATTATGAGCGCGTGGGTTCTCGGACGACGAGGACAAAAGAACGTTGGATACGGAGGGGTAAATTGCACGCGGCGGAAGTGATGAACCCGCCTTTGTCGGCAACGTGCGCGTTCCGAGACCCGGAGGGCAAATTGGTAATTTAGCCATTTATGTACCGTTGGGGGAATTGCATTATTAGATATTGTTATGGGTTAATTTCATAGATCTCCCTGCAAAAATATAGAATATCAAATATACTCATATAAAATTTAATTTTTTTTATATTTATCGTTGTAAAAGACTAAAAGTTCAGTGATATCTTATATTTGTTCCTATAATTTATTATCGTTAAAATACTATTTATTTTTAACAAAAAAATAAATAAAATAATATTTTTGTCTCACGAATATGTCCCTCTAAGAGCATTAATTATTAAAATTACACAGAAATATTCTTCTAAAAATATTCAACAATCATCTTCATTTTTTTTCTACTATCACAGATAATAAAAGAGAGATAAAAAGATCAACATGGTATAAGTTTCTAACTTTTATACTTTTGGATATTATGGAGATCTTCTATTAAATATTGCTATTTCTATATGGAAATAAAGTTTACTATGCAGCTGATACACTCTATTTATTTTTTTTTAAAGAGAAAAGCATAATAACATTATTTTTCAAAAAATTAGGATGGACAAGATAAACTTAAAAAATAATTTTATTGTTATTTTTTTAAAGAAAAAATATGATTAATTTATTATTATTGATACAGTGCAAGTATGAAATAGTAGACTTCTTCCAGCAAACATGAGGTGTGGAAAGCAATAATTAGGATGGACTTAAAGCACTTGCATGAGCTTCACAACAGCAATTTATGCCTCTTTGTAGCAACTATCCACAATTATTAGTGGCCCACTTCAAAGAATAAAAATATAAGAAGATGCTTTAAATAACTAGTGATAGTGAACTATTGCTTCCTTCATTTATTTTAAAAAATAAATTTAATTGAAAATATAATATAACTAACCTTTCTACGTTAAAATCATCCGGTCTAAGTTTAAAGCCTAGCTGTTTTATATTTTTAATTATATTTATATATAAAAAAATGAAGCTCTTAAAAAAAGGGTTAATCTCATACATGTTTCTGCAAATATAGTGAATAGCAAATGTATTCGTATAAAATTTAACTTTCATATATTGTCTTTTCAAAAGTCTTAATATTTTCAAATATGTTCGTACCGTTAGAATCCGTTAGAAAAAATTAGTTAACCATAAGTTAAATACTTAACCCTAGTTAGTTTTTGATATTTTTATCCATTTATATTATGCTAGTATGGCTTTTGGAGAGATATATTTATGATAGCAGCATTGAAAATATAAACGGTTCTCTAATAATGGTAACAAGTCAGAGGGATATATTTAAAAATATTAGGACTTTTGTAGGAACTACGTATGAAAGTTGAATTTTGTAGGGATGTTTTTATCATTCATTATTGTATGAAATTAACAAAAAAAAAAAAAAAACAACACTACACAGGCTATAAAAATGTTAATTTTTATGGGCCCCACCATAAGCAGAAGCCCAATTGGGAACCCAATTATACCCTTATTGGGCTATTGGGCCAAAACCGGCCCATTAAACTCATTCATTTCTTGTGGGAGAAGTACATAGCGCACACTTCTTTCTCTCTCTCTTTTGTCCTCCGCTTTCTTAGATCTCTCCCCGAAGAAGAGGAAGAAGACGAACGAGAAGAGGAGGGAACCCCAAAACCCTCGAACCAAACCCTAGCGAAGACGCCATGAGCCGCGGGACCGGAGCGGGATACGATCGCCACATCACCATCTTCTCCCCCGAGGGTCGCCTCTACCAAGTCGGTAAGCCCTAGGGTTTTGCGCTAATGATCCTATCTCCCATTCGATCGGTTTCATCTCTTAGGGTTTCAGTTTTGACTCTTATGGGTAATCTAGTTCGAGTAAGGGGGTTTGGATCGGTTGCTTAAACTTTGTGGTGTTTTGGATTAGAGTATGCTTTCAAAGCTGTGAAAGCCTCGGGGATCACTTCGATTGGAGTGCGGGGGAAGGATTCGGTGTGCGTTGTTACTCAGAAGAAGGTCCCGGTGAGTGTTTTTGTCGAGTGATTCATCTGGTTATGTGCAAAATTTGATCTTTTTTTATGTAATTCTATGCCATTTTGACTTGGTTAGGACAAGCTATTGGATCAAACTAGTGTTACTCATCTCTTTCCCATCACAAAATATCTTGGATTGTTGGCCACTGGAATGACAGGTAGTCCCTTTTTTGGCTGGAAATTATAGTTCTCATTTCATATGATTTATAAGCAAGTTGTAAATTATCCGTTATACTATTACTTGTGAAATTATGTTGAAAGTAAATTAATGAGATTACTTGCTTCCTGATGTATGATATGCTCTGGAATATCTTAAATTGCAATTTGGTGACACAATCTAGATCGAATAAGAGGATTTACAAACTAAGGTGATGATACATCTTACATGCTCTTCAACAGCTGTTTGAGTTGTACAGCAGATACAAGCTCTACTTTTCATTGTTAATGTTTGTATTTATTATGTCTAATTTTTCTTATTTGTTTTTAATGGGTGAAACTTAGTTGAAGTACTGCCACGATTACAAATAGCCTTCTCTTTCTTGTTTCATGCTATGATTGTGAGACGACATTTCTTGAGATTCCATTGTGCTCCCCTAAATTTGGCTTTTCTCATGATTATTATCATGACAAAAAGCTTCAATACATGAATAAGTAAATCCTAACCTTGCTTACGCGGAAGGTTTTTATTTTATTTTTTTTATATTTTTAAGAGGAAGCCATAAGAATCCTGTGATGAAGGTCTTGCATGGTTGATCACTTGACTGCTAAGTTCTGTTCTCGTGACTATATTGTATAAGTTTCAAAAATTTTTAATGTTATTGTTTTATGAAAAGATTGCTCAAGGAATTTCGTTCACCAGTACTTCAGTACTTATTTGATTGTGCATTGTGGGAAATCCCATAAGAATTATGATAATATTAAAGTTATGGATTTAAGATGTTCTTTTATAATTGCCATTACTAACAACGAAAATTCCAATCTTCTAGCTGATGCGAGGTCTTTAGTCCATCAAGCAAGGAATGAAGCTGCAGAGTTCCGTTTCAAATGGGGATATGAAATGCCGGTGGATGTACTGGCTAAGTGGTATGGTTACGTTCTGTCATGTTGGTTAATTCTCATCCTGTTAATTGGCACAAAACAGTTTTATGTTGCCATGCTTTGCTCTCTCTTCTATAACATTGTAAATGAACTACTTGCGCTGCTTGATAAATGACTAGACCTTAAGTCATGAGGGGTATCATTTGATTAATAATCGGAGTTAGTTCTCCACGCTTGTTGAATGGCAATGCTGATATATGTAACTATTGTAGCTAAGCTTTGATACAACCTTTAGTATTCCTTATGGTTTATTGATTTCTACAAAGCATAATTTACCAAACTTGGTCAAGTTTTTCTTGTTCGTTGCTCAACTTTTGTAGAATTTTCAGCTAATGGGCTATAAATGTGGTATGTTCTCATTGCTGTTCAATTATTTGGTGAAGATGTGTATTTCTGCCTTAGGATGTAGGATGACCAAGATATACTGAATTGTCAAAGCATAATCTCATGTCATTTATCCTCTGACCTTGTCCAGGATTGCAGACAAATCACAGATATATACCCAACATGCGTACATGAGACCTCTTGGAGTAGGTCGGTACTGAACACTACCTATGGCTACATATGGCCTCAGTCCATTAGATTTATTTTAATTAACATATCTGGTTATCTTTTCTTGCTTCAATTACTGATTCTTTTTTATTTTTTTTTCTTTTTATCCGTTTTCTGTTTTATTCTCTTTTTTGACTTTGGGTCATGAAGCGGCTATGGTCTTGGGTATCGATGAAGAAAAAGGACCTCAACTCTTCAAATGTGACCCTGCTGGTCATTTTTTTGGTCACAAGGTAAATTGAGACTTTTGAACCTTTTACTAATTTAACCAAACATTTTACTATAAAAGAAGCTGCCGAAAGTTGTACCAGATTTTGCTACACTTCTATTATGAGCCATGAGCATGCTTCAACAGCATAACATTTGTCCTCGCTTTCTTTTCTTGTTGGAGAATTTGATATCTTTTTATAATCCATTACACATTCAGCTCCCTCTCTCTTACACAAACTTTAAGAAGTTCAATTCCCTTACAAAGTAGCTTATTTCCTTTTTCAGGCTACAAGCACTGGTCTCAAGGAGCAGGAAGCGATCAACTTTTTGGAGAAGAAAATGAAGAACGATCCTGCTTTTTCATACGAAGAGACTGTGCAGGTACATATATTGTCGAGTATAGGTATCAGCATAGTTGAAGCTGTGAAGCTTATGGATCAGAAGAATGGAGTAATCATAGTTGTCAATTAGTTAAATTTTCTCAGTAAAAAGTTCTAAGTTTCCCTGATTAACTGAAATAGAGTTACATCAGTTCTAGGACCAGAAAATTAGCAGGATAATAGGATCGTAGGATATATATGTTTGTTTACAATCCTAGATGTACTACGTTATGTGTCCATAGTTCAGTTAATACTTGTGGAAAATGTCACTTCAGGCCTCACCCCTCGAAGGCTACCCTTTTTTTATTTTTTGCCTTCAATCAATACAGCGGATTTGCCCATTTCGTCCCTGAAAGCTATTTTAGATCTTAATATAGCTGGAGGACTTTTTTTGGATTGACCTTTAATCCCAATGCACATTTGTTATAATCCTTTTGACAATAATTTCCTCCGTGCTTTTCAAATGGCAAATAGATGTCATAGATTCGTAATTGTGTATTGTTTGCTATTCAGCATTTCCTAATAAACTTTTCTGCCTCTTTGTAGACTACAATATCTGCATTGCAGTCGGTCCTTCAGGAAGACTTCAAGGCCACAGAGATTGAGGTTTTGTCACTCTTATCCTATGATTTTTTTTTTTTGATCTTTTGATAGTTTGTTTAATAATAATATCTTTCTGTTCATATGTGACACTGACCGCTATGTTTTATGCTCTTTTATCTTTACTAGGTTGGAGTCGTGAGAAAGGAAGATCCAGTGTTCAGAGTGCTATCGACGGAGGAGATTGACGAGCACCTCACGGCCATCAGTGAACGTGATTGAGTCCGAAGAATCTGAATTGCTGCTGCTGCTGCTGCATCCTCTGCTTCTGTGTTTTTTAGATCATAATTATAAGAAGGGTTGCAGAAATGTTAATTTGCAATATGCTGCTGATAAACATAGAATTAAACTTTTGATGATCTCCTTTGGGAATCTTCCAATTTATGCCTTGTTTTGTATGCTTCTTAGCTGGTAATCTGGGATTCAATCATCCTCCTGAAAGGTATATCAACAATGTTTATTTCTGTTGTGACTTGGTTTTATCTTCGGTAATGAACATTTTCGTTCACTTCGGATGCGTCAGAAGATGTTGATGAGTAGTAGGCCTCTTTATGTGATCATGCTTTGTTACACGTGTCTTTTGCTTTATGCTCTAAAAATAAATATCTAAAGCAGGTTTGGTGGAATTTTTGCTGTAGCTCTCAATTTTACTGCAGATTCTCGTGATGGCTCAAACACGTTTTAATGCACTTAATGGGAAGGCTCCTTTTGTTCGAAGATCTACGTCCATAATAGCAACGTAAGCATCCCTTTCATTTTATATGGGGCGTGTCTAGAGATAGACGTGATAACACAAACTTTATTCTCTCTCACTTTTTATTACCCATTATAATAAGGAAAAGTAATTATTCGAGCAGCACTACTTACCATATTGGTTGTCATCTGAAAAGCAATTCTGGAGGTCGGTGGTTTAGACGACGTCCATTGATGTTATCGACAGAAAAAGCAATCCCCAATTTCAGACTGCAGTATCATATGAGTTGTTTGGAAACTGGTAATTGTTCTGTTTCATGAACAGAAACTGGACCTTCAGGTCCTGTTGTTATTTGAATTGAAGTGCGCAGTCGAAGCCGCAACTCGAACCAAGTCGCCAACGCATAATATTTTGTTATGCCTCTTAATGCGACAATTCCTCGACTGTGCGCGAAGTGGAGTTTAGGGTTGCTCTCTTGATTGCAGTGAATTCAGCCATCTTATTTGTATAAGGAGAGGACTGCACTTCTTTCCTTCTCCTTTTCTTCTTTTTTTTCTTTTTGGCTTTTCTAAAGGAAACTATTGTTGACAATAAGCCTGGAATAAGGCACCAAAGAATCATTATAACCATGGAAGATAATAATAACACAAAAGTCATGCATGTCAGATGGAGGTTAATGATACTACTCAATTTGCAACCACTAATCCACTAAATAGTGGCCAATGATATCATTTTGCACTATCTTAAGACCAATCAGCACTTGGCTGTGGTGCCCTTTAATCGCGCCGACAATTGATATCAAACTTATTGTTGGAATTCCTCAACGGCATAATGCGTGCCAGTAAAAGACAACAACATATCTTAAGTTGATTATTACCACTGACTAGCACAGTTGGATGATACCAAGGTGCCGACTAAGAGGTCAGAGATTCGATCTGCGGTACTAACTGGCGTAGTTGGATATTGATACCTCATCTGTCGTACGAGCCAGTTAAAAACTCAATCTATCTACTATCCATAAGATAACATTTTCGATGATCCATAAAAATAACGCATTAGAAATAACCCAATCATCACTATATGTAGAAAACTTTTCTCACCACTACATGTAGAAGAACATTTTAGTCTGAGTTATAAACCAGGTCAAAGCAATAATTTCTGTAAATAAAGTCATTTACAGATTAAATAGTAGCTAAACCATCCTTGTTCACTTTCCCTTTTTTCTAAAAAATTAGTATAGCAGTGGATTAGGATATTGAATGGATATATACTTACTTTGATAACATCATTGGTTTATACGGATACGAAATATTGGATATACCAAGAAATGTTTGGGATATACATCAATCTAATGAGATAAGAACAAATAAATTATAAACTTAACAAAAAACATAACAATACACATATTACTAATTTGCCATTTTTCTTGAAATATTAAGCAATATAATGTCATAGTTTGCAAAAACAAAAAGAAAAAGAAAAAATTGTGGATAAATATATCTGTTGAGGATAAGAGTCCGGATTCATGTCCAAGAGGATAAACTCCACTCAAATTATAATAAATAGAGAGATGGTGAGTTAAATATATGGATATGGTTCATCGTTTTATACTATCATTTGGATATTGTGAATTGGTTTATATGCTTTTTACTTATATATTTTAGCTTTTGAAAGTTCCCATATGGTATCTTAGTTCTGATCCTTAAGAAATAACTTTTAACTTTTTCGGAGCAAAATGAAATAAATCAATTTAAATTTTTGAATAATTAATTAGAAAAATTAATATTTATTTGATAGTTGGGAATAAAAGTGTACCTTGCATTTGGTTACAGGAATTAATTAATAATCATTATCAGGATAGTACAGGTACTATCAATACATTATATATGAACAACAAAAAATAACTTCTATATAGCCGTGGCTAATTGATCATTTCTAATGCAGATGATAAAAGGACTAATAGTTGTACCTGATTGATATTCGACATTCTAATTTTGAAGCCTAATTATTTTATATGTTCAACTAAACTTATTTCTAAAACAAATAGTCGATACTTCGGCTTTTCAAGTAGTATAATTATTTTATGTTTTATTAAGGTGTTGATATTTAAAACATGGAGCCTTTGATAATAGGTTTGAAATCTGAAATTTAGGAACAAGTAACAAAAAAATAAAAAATAATAAAACGCTAAATCATATTTTGGTTCTCAAACTATATGGTGCGTAAAATTCCGATCCATAAATGTTACTCCACCGTAATTGCTGAGTTAAAAGCTTTTACATTGTTGTAATAACATTCACGACACAAATTAGTCGATTGAATGACGAAGTATAATAGTATTATGATTGATGACATGGTAATAATTTAAATATTATATTACTATCATTTCAACAATATATTTGTGAAGCCTCATTTTTCATGGGGTCAACTATTCTGACTCTAACATGTTTAACTCTTTTAATTTTTTGGACTTAATCATTGTCTAAAATATTATAGCTGGATTAAGAGGTTTAGTTCTATTATATCTTATATATAAGATTATTTCAATTTTTGAGGTTTCAAGTTTAAACACGCTCATAAGTATCAACGATATGAGACTCATCTCGCTAGCCTTAGTCTATTTTATAGAAAACTGCGCGTATTAGCCAATTTTATGGGGAGTCGCGCTCTACCTACAATAGTCATCGGCCAGAAAATCTCGCTCTGCTTGCTGTATAACTCTGGCTTAACTGGGACTCATCTCACACTTCCGACCGGTAATTGATTTTGATACTAACTGTAACGCCCCATTTCTCAGAGGGTTATCTATCCTAGAATTATTCAAGTCCTAGTATACTTAACTCTTTAGACTTAGTTACTGCCCAAAATGTTATATGTTACGTATGGAATTGCGAAAAAATTGCGTTATGTGCGGTGAGAAAGTACGATGGAAAAATATTTTGTTTGTTTTCGTACGTAATATTACGTTCCATATATCGCGATTAGTCGGTTACGACATATTTTCTGCAGCCCCACCAGAGAACGCAGAATCATATCCCTATATGCTTTTACCTCAACTTCATTTTATCTAATAGCGTTAGATAGATCTTAATATCAAACTAAGCCATAACCGGGTTAAGAGAATTAGTCATATTATATATCTTATAAATAGGGCTATTCTAATTCTAGAGTCTCACAATATTATTATCCAATAAATTAAAATTAAACTAAAAATATTAATTAAATAATTTTAAAAATAATTAAATAAAAAAATAAAAAAAAAGAAATTAAGAATTAAATTGTAGCAATTTGGCTTATTAGCAACAAAAAAAAAAAAGAAGAAGAAAAGGTGTAAGAGCTCACCCTTCACCAAAAAAAAAAAAAATAACCTGAAACGGTACCAAACCCCGCCCCTCGCTAACCACACCGGTGTGGTGACGTGGCATTGCTTCGTTTTGTTTTCTCCTAATTGCCCCTCGCTAATCACACCGCTGTGGTGACGTGGCATTTGATTCATTTTGTTTTCTCCTTATTTTTGACTTGTGTGTAGTACGCCGATTCATCTCGAAGCGGCGACTTACCCGCCACGACTTGCTAAAGAAGAGCAACGCTACGCGTACCCCAAAAAGGTCCCCCCCAATATCTCCACAGCTAATTAATTAAAAAAAACTTCAAATACTACTATGTGGTTTCGCACTTTCTCACTTTACTATTATGTGATTTAAAATATATCACTTTCGTATTATATGATTTTATTTTTATCTTTTTATTATTTCTTTCACTAATTTTTTCATTAAATCAATGACAAAGTTAAAAACTGAAGGATATTAAAGTAAATACTTGATAAACCTAGATGGTATATTCAAACTTTTTTTGCATATAATTTAACAAAATATTAACGGAGGAGCTGACAAAAAAAAATAAAATTACAGGTACTAAATTGATATACTTTAAACCACATGATACTAAAGTGAGTAAATATGAAACCATATGGGTGGTATTTGAAGCTTACTTAATTAATTAACTCCTATTTTGGTAATGTGATTAGTAAAAGTATAATTCACAAATAATAAAATTCAACATTGCTTTCAATTTTTCTTCACCGAAAGCCTAATTTGATAATATGGTGGCTAAAAATATTTTACATGTTTTTTTTATTTTATACTATAATATTATGGTTGTAATCGTTACCGGAAAAGTCACATATGTTTTTTCAGTGGCGATTGTAACTACAATTTTAAAGTATTAGAGGAGAAAATATTATAAGTGTTTTTAAATATTTTAAATCTTATGGACTCTAAAATTGATGTTTTGAACAACTAAATTTAGGCCTATTACTATAAAATTAGATCATATTTGGATATTTTGTGAAAGTAATGAATTTTCTAAAAAAAAAAGTATTTTTCATTAGTTTTATAACTCTTTTTATTAGAAAAACTGTTTAGGTACTCATCGGTAGAATATAGGATATAATTAAATATCCACAATCTTGTGTAATTTTGGAATAAATTATAAACGAGCTAAAATCTATATAATTTTAGAGTAAAATGGGGGTAAAGTAATCTTAGCTGTTTATTTCTCTCATTCTCTAATTCTCTTTGAAAAATTTCAAAGTGATCATATTTTTATCTAGAGTAATGTTGTTTTGAACAAATCTAATACTATTGTAAAAAAAAAAATTATGAAGTTAATACTAGCGGTCTCAAAAATAGGGCTTGAAGATGACAATCTTTACTGAAAAAGCATGTAATAGTGCCAATCGGCGATTATCACCATAATTCTAAAATATTAGAAGAGAAAAAAAAAATTAGAAGTGCTTTTGAATTTTTTCCAACCTTTAAAGTATGAAAGCAGTATTTTAGCCATTATAAATTTAACTAAGTCTAAATGATATCGGTATATATAAATTGCGAAATTAAATACCATATTTTTATTTTCTACCCTTAAAAAATGAAGAGTTTTTTCTTTACGGTTAAAATTTTCTTTTGAGTTTAATAATTGGATAAGAATCGTGAGTGAGTCAGGAGAATAATATGTCATTATTATTATTTTTATGTATATTTTTTTGTCGAGAAAGATAATAAATTATTTATTTAGTTTATTCTTTAGAAAATAAATTTATTTAAAAATAAATGTAAAGCAACTAGTCATTAAATTTAGAATTTTATGGGCGCGTGAGAGGGTATGGTAACTTACGGGGTACGTTTTGGAGTAGCCGAGCTATTTCCGAGGCTGAGAGAGGGGGGCGGTAGGCGACAGCTGGCAACTCCACATCTGCGAAGAAAGCCAGCATCTTGTGCCAGCTTATCTGCTGACCTGGCACCACGTCCCACTGTTCCCCGCCCCCCGCGGGCCCCACCCTC
>NC_033621.1:1869741-1990411 GCF_001540865.1 Ananas comosus
CTTCCCGCCATTATTAAACCAATCCCCCCTCTCTGTACCCATTTTACAGAGAGACAGAGAGAGAGAGAGAGGGGGGGGCCGAAGAGTCGAGAAAATTACAGAGAGAGAGAGGGGGGGGGTTTGGGGAGGAGATTGTTTTGGGTGGGTTGGATCGAATTGGATCGCGGAGGAGATCTTCGTGGTGGTGATCTGAATGGTGTCCGCGATGGAGGAGTCCCCCTTTCTCGCGGAATCGGCGAGCGACGGGGACGAGGTGGAGAGAGAGGCCGCGGCTGTGTGGGAGAAGGAGCGGTAGATGCTGCGTCCCTTCGATTCGAGGGTTTCGGAGTAAGAGAGGTAATAGCATCTGATCGCCGAGTCCCTTCGCCCGGATCGAGCGATCTCTCTCGATATCGATCGGTTTCCGGGATTTCCAGGGTTTTGGAATCGGTGGGGATCGATTTCGATTCTCTAGGGGGTTTCTATATATATATATATATATGTCGGCCACGGCGATGAGCGGGGAGTCGTCGTCGTCGTCGGCGACGGCGGCGGAGGAGGAGACGGCGGCGTGCTGCGACTGCTGCGGGCTGGTGGAGGAGTGCACGCCGGCGTACGAGGCGCGCGTGCGGGAGCGGTACGGGGGGCGGTGGATCTGCGGGCTGTGCGGCGAGGCGGTGGAGGAGGAGCTGCTCCGCTCCGCCCCCATCTCGGCCGACGAGGCGCTCGCCCGCCACGCCACCTTCTGCCGCGCCTTCCGCTCCGCCGCTCCCCCCGCCCCGCTCGACAACGCCGACCACCTCATCGCCGCCCTCCGCCACCTCCTCCGCCGCTCCCTCGACTCTCCCCGCCTCGTCCGCTCCACCCCCTCCAGCCCCGGCCGCCCCACCCGCACCAACAACCGCGCCGCCGCCTCCTCCTCCTCCGCCGCGGCGCTGGCGCGCTCCGAGAGCTGCTTCACGACCCTCGCCGGGTAACGATCGGACTCGAACCCTAATCAATCCATCGAGCGGGAAAAAGGTGTCCGGAGCTCAAGCGCTTAATTAAATCCGTGATTTGAAATAAACAATGAAACGAAAAAAGAAAAGGAAATCGAAATGGAAATGGAAATGGAAATTCGTCATGTAGAACCCAATTGTAAAGAGCAGCTCCTTTTTTTTCTTTTTTCTTTTTTTCTCTTTTCTTTTCATATTTCGATCGAAGGAAAAAAAAATGGAAGTAATTCCATTTTTTCTGAATTTATTTTACTTTAATTTTGGAATATTTTATTAATTAGTAGAGTTAATGATTGGATGGTTCAATTATTATTATTATTATTATTATTATCAGAAGCGTATGGTTTTGGTGGGCAAATTGAGTTGTCGTGATGGCGAAGGTGCTCGACGACTATTCGATGCCTCTCTGTCAAAAAAAAAAAAAAAAAAAAAATGCTGGATTTGTTTATTCAGTGTTGCTGATGAACGGTTGGAATGGCGTGCAAGGCTACTGCTGTTGAATTTAGACGGACGTGATCTAATTCTCTTTTTTATTTAACGAAAAGATAGTATATTATTCCTTTCATTCTTTTTTTTATATATAAATAAATGTCGGTAAAACTATAAAATATTTAAGTTTTAAATTTAAAATTTTGAATATTAATCAGTTTAGGAGTAAAAGTTCGAGCTGTTAAAAATATACAATCAATTCACTTAAAGCGTACAGATATGCGGCATGCGGGAATCTAAGGAAATCGAACCCGTGATCTCTGGCTCTGATACCCGTGATTTCTGGCAATAATACCACTTGTCGGATCGTTGGGGCTAATCATTAATTCCAAAAAATTGAGCTGTTAGAAATACGTAATCAATTTACTTAAAGCGTACAGACATAGCGCTCACGGGTTTCGATTGTGATTCGGTCCAATCAGCCTTACGCCACTTCGAACATGACTCGACCCATCCAGCCTCTCGCCATTTCGAACGTGACTCGGCCCACATATAGCCTCTCGCTATAAGGCAGGATGCTGGCTCATTTAAGTCAACATGATAGTCGGTGACGCGCGTGATGTAATTTTGATTTTTATATTAAGCTGATAAAAAGTAATTTTGAAACCCAACAAAAAAAAAGAAAAAGAAAAAGAAAGAGATAAGGAAAAAGAGAACCGTAAAGGAGAAGCACTTGGAGATATTGGACACAATAATAAAGGATCTTTGATGATGCATTTATTTATAAAATTTATGAGATGCACTCAACTGAGTCCATGAATTAATTAATTAATTAAAACCTATCACGTGCTGATACCATTGCAGTATGTGAAAATAATATTTTGGAGGCTATTTGGTAGTTCTATCGACGTGATCTAAAATAAAATTAGAAATGGCATATGTAAGATATGAAGGACAATATTGAAAATCCTGTTTGATTAAGTAATAACACCTACTTCTTAATTGTAATAAGATAAGATAAGACTTAT
The DNA here is from genome assembly GCF_001540865.1 of Ananas comosus. Lineage (NCBI taxonomy): Eukaryota > Viridiplantae > Streptophyta > Magnoliopsida > Poales > Bromeliaceae > Ananas > Ananas comosus. Next base: position 1,872,173 of record NC_033621.1, read on the forward strand.
TTTTTATCCTCTATTTTTTAGTGTATTAGTGCGCCATTCATCCTGATCTCTTTTGTGATGTTGCTTTTCATTGTGAAAAAAAGGTAAAAGTCAAAATTGGAGAACTAGTGCTCCATTTCAAAAGTTGACCGTTGTAGATTTCCGGACCGTGAAATTGTCGAACTGTTTTTTCTCTATGGTCGGCAATTCTCTATGGTCGGCGAAAGATCGGATCAGGTCGTGTTGATTTGAGATGGTCTATTTTTTTGTAATTTTGTGCCATGAATTAATCGAAAAACGTATTGAGAAGGTAGGCCTCTTCTGTCAACGTAAGTTGACACCTCGTTGGTCGAACCATATAAATTTTTATATTTTTGTATTGATTTATTCATTTTTGTATCTATTTTCTCAATCATTCTCGTCTATTTTTATCTATTTAAATTTCGATTTTCGTTTCGCTTGTATACTGTGGGGATTTGTGGTGTGCTTAGTAACTTCTCGCACAGTTTCTTTAATTGTTTTATATTTCTCACTGAAAATTCATTCCTAAAATTTTTTAAAAAAATATATGAAGCGATATATTTGCTTGAACCATATTGCAACCCCACTATAGGATGAGGTTTCTATTAAGTTAACACGAGTGTTTCCTTGGTGTGAGAACTTTTTTAATATATAAAAAAAGTGATCATTTGGCTTCTACTTGACTCTTTTTCATTTTTAATTTTAGAATTTTCTTTTCCTAATTGTGTGAGAATGGTATGAATATACCTTTCTTGTAGATGAAGTAGCCATTTTAGATATATATTTAACCCATTCTTATTTCTACTACTAGTGACTCCACCATCATCATCACCCAATAAACTTTTTCCACATCAAACTACTATCCACTTGTTTCTTGGCTAAATCAGGGCTCTTAATTGCTTGCACCCAATTAGAAGTGTTGTAGGGACAAATGAGAAGAGGACTAGGCCTAAATCATGCAACCAATCTCCATCACCTCTAGTGCCTGGTGTCTCCCATGTCCATTTCAAGTTGGTGTAAATGATTGATGTTGTTTGATTGGTTCTGTGAATGCTATATATATATATATACTGGTCAAATTTATTAAATTCTGTTAAATTCAGTCTGTGCCATATATATTGATCAGATTCAATAAATTTTCTACGAATAAGTAAATTTGATTTTGTTAATAACGCCATCCTGCACCAAACCATTAATTGCTTAGTGGTTAGGTACATGAATGCAGATTTTAAGATCAAAAATTTGAGCCCTCATGTCAGCTTAAATTTAGGATCTATCTCTTTTTATTTGAAATAATATAACTAGATACTTGATGAAAAAGTGTTTTCTTCATATGAGCGGTCTAGGGATGCACACGCACACAAATGAATAAAATGACAAATTTAAGTTTATGGTGGATTTCAATTATGGTAAATAGTAAACAAAATTATAAAGACAAAAAAATAGAGCATATTATTAGCTATCCTTAAAAGTGATTCAATGATCACCATGGTGATTAGCTAGAATAGTAGTTCTTGTTTTATCCTAGAATAATCTGGTTTGATTAGTCATAATCTAACCTAAGGCAGGAACATGATATATAACTAGAATTAAAAACAACATTCATTTATTCTATCTCATGTTCACAGCAAAGTTATTAATTATCTCAGTCAAAATATCTGACACCTTCTATTCATGGGGCCTATTTTATTTTGTTTTCACAGTATCATCACAAATTGGTTTACCTAACAAAGCCATAATATGATATAAAAACTCCAATCTATATGTTCTTCTAGAATGCATATTGTCACTATTCCACTCATATAAAATTCATTTATTACAAACTACTAGAGCTAATGCATGGATCATCATGAAACACCTCTCTATGATCACTAATTATTCTTTTTCAAGCAATCCAAATCATCTCCACCTCAACCTTGGTGAATATCTACTCTTCCAAACTATCTCTCTCTCTCTCTCTCTCTCTCTCTCTCTCTCTCTCTCTCTCTCTATATATCTCGCTTTTCTCTCTTTTCTTTTTCTTTTTTTTAATTGATGCTTTTAGAAAATCTTTTATTATATATAAAGCATCTAAAAATTTCATAATATTCCAAGAATCAAATAATATCTTTTATGGAAAAGGTGATGAGTATGTAGAGTTTTTTAGTGGTTACAACTTGCTTGGGGAAATGTCCGTCATCTTATTGAGTGATCATTTCATCTTAGTATTGAATCCAATTCATTAAAGGGTCTACATGATAGTGATATGATGAGAAGCTTAATCCTCTCTACATGTATTTGCACACTCTATATATGGTCATCGTTATCACCGAAAATTGCTTTAATTACTCTAAACACGACTCGCTTAACACGGTTTGAATAAATAAACTCAAATTGACCAACAAAAATTGACACAATTTTTAGAAGATTCACTTCAATTCTGCATCGCTTCTAGCAATGGGTTTGTCCAAATTATCGTCAAACACCGATGGACATAATTTAAGCTATTTGTATTTTATTTCGGAGACAAAATTTTATAATTTTTTAATGTTATTTATCTAGTACTTTAGTGGTTCTAAATTTGACAATTTTTAAAACCTAATATGTGAATTTGGGACCATTTGATCACTAGATTATAAATAATGTTATAAAATTATGAAATACTACTTTTAAAAAGTTCAAGCAGCTTAGATTGTATTTAACAGAGTTCATCATCAATTCAGATATCTTAAAGTTGAAAACAATATAAAGTAAATATATGTTTTTTTTCACTTCTGGGATGTACAAGTAAAATTTTCAGGCGCTGCTCACATCAATTATTTATTGTACGAATACTTACTATGCCTTGGTGGGTCCACCTAAGACGACTATGTTTACATCTAACAATGTCTCACTTGACCAAAAACTCTATATTTTTTTGTTGGAATCGCTACGTGTCATGTACAAAAATGCCATTAATATTCATTCTATCTTACATTTGTTGCAGCAGCAATAAATTGAGTACATGGTTTACAAATAATGAGGCCAATTAGAAACTTTGAATTTTTCTCTTTGAACCAAGTTATGGGTCTTGAGTAGGTTGGCTTTTTTTTAATAGAACTCAATGAAAATGTACCACACTTAATACCAGCATTAGATGTTTTAATCGGAGCATTTATTCTTTGGACACAGTAATTTTATTTTCGTTTTTTTCGTTACATGAAAAGCTTTAGAGTTTACCAACACTCTTACTATATATATATATATATATATATATATATATATATATATGGCAACAAATTATTAGAAAAATTAAAAATCAAATTAAGTGGTCGTTAAATTAATAAATAAGGTTTTTTAAATTTTTATATTTGTCAAATGCTTTGATTGAAAGTAAGGTCTAATCGACACTAAAAGCCAATCATTGTGTGTCCAGCGTCTTCTAGAAGTTATTAATCCATCAATCACGTAAAATAGAATATATTCTACAGCCATGGCCAATAATTGAGCCCTAGGGAACAAATGACCTATGCATGACACTACACAGATCCCAAGGAAACCTAACCTAATTTACTATTATTAATTTTGATTTTTTTTTTTGTCACATCTTAAAATCTGTTCGCTATTAAAATTTATCTAACAGCACGAAGTAAAAACGTGTCATATACTTTTTTTATTTTTTAGTAGGACAGTAAAAGATATATTGTACTGCGACCGTTATGTTCACAATATAATATTATATACAAAAACATATGCAATAGCTTTTATCATATTTTTTCAACAGACGTCACATAATTTTTCTACAATTCTAAGTAAAAATTTATTGAGTTAGAGAATCATTAGCCTTCTCGTAGCAAAGAGAATCTTATACTATTGTTCAATTTGTGTTTATTAGGGATGTTGGTTGGGAGTTACACATTGTTTTTGTGAGACCAAGTATTTCTATCACTTGTGCAATTAATAGAGAAAAGAGTACAATCATAGAGTTGGAGGCCAATAATCTCCTATCACACCCAAACAATAACTCCTCTCATGTTTATTCCATTGATATGCACCAACAAAATATAGAGAGAGAGAAGACAGAGTTGAACTGGAATGCTATTAGCAGTAAACGAGCACCGTTATCATCCATTTGTTTTCTATGATGGAGCCTCCAAATCGACGATCGATATCATTGAACATGATTTATACTACTTGAAGTATCTAAAAACTAAATTTCATTCTTTATTGATATTGCTCTCCTGTCCATCAAGTGGACACAAAAATAAACGATTGCAGATGAATATGCTTTAAAAAGTGATGATAGGAGTCGTGTAATCAAGATCAAGAGTATAGATCTTGTTTTAAATAGTTGGAAGAATTTTCTAACCAAAATTCAATTGATATGGATATCTTTACGCCGTTAAATAAAAAAAACGTTTTATATTGACCATTAAAATTATAAATTTTAAAATTCTTTGATCATTAAGCCAATAATGTTGAAAAGATTTGAAATTTGATTTTTAGATATTTTAAGTGATATAGATCATATTCAACGATACTGATCATCGATTTGGAGATTATATCATCGAAAATAAATAGGTGGCAAAAGAACCGTTTGCTATTAATAATATTTCAGCTCAACTCTCTCTCCCTCTATATGTCATTTTTCCAAGAATAAGCACAAAACGAAAGAAAACAAGGGGAAGATGTGAGATATTATTAACAAAATCTTCCCCTTAATATATCAGTAAACATGTTATGATTTTGAAAACTACATATGAAATTTCAAGTTTTGAATTACGAAAATTCGATATTTGTATAATTATAACAAATCTATTTATCTATTTAACTACATTAAAGGAGGGTTTGGGGGACCTTAGAGTGACACGTGTCCCCCCAACCCTCCTCTTCTCTCTCCTTCTCTACACACACACAGACACACACACACACACACACACACATATATATATATATATATATATATATATATATATATATATATATATAAAATACAAAATTTGAAATTTTGATTTTTTAAAGTTTTAAATTTTAAATTTAATATTTTATATTTTAAATTATAATATTTATTTCCAAATTTTAAACTTTTCAAAATTTAAAATTTTAAATCTCTAAATTCTAATAATACGCGTAATAAATCGCGTAATAAAATCTAACCTAATAAATGCAATTTAAATTACATAAAATATCGCTGTATAAAAAAATATAGAATTTAAATTTCAGGACTAAAATTTTAGAAATATAGTGCATATGTGTATATATATAATTAATTTTATTAAATAATTTTTTTTACAATTTTTTTTTTATTATTGGTTTTCTTAAATTATTTTGATAGATTTATCTCAAATTCTTTTCATATAAATTTTATAAAATAAATTATTGTATAAATTTACTTTGCGCATAATTATTTTTATATAATTTTTTATTTAATTAATAATTAGACTTATAAAACTATATAAAAATATTAAAAAATATATAATTTATTATAAAAATAATTTTATATCCGCAGCATCGCGCGGGTATTTCACTAGTTGAACATGATGATTTAGACGGGATTACATTGGGCCTAACAGAGATTGGGCCATTGGCTTAATGGGCCAGCCAAAATATATTCGCACTGGTACACTCACGGCCCAAAAAATGGGCCAAAGTTGACGCAAACGACGGGCCAAGCCCACGCCGTGTGCAAAGACGAACTCTCCGGCAAAAGACGCAACCGTGTCCGGCCTCTCGACATCACTATCAGTTGCAGTGAATATAAGGTCCCTTCTGTCGAAATTGATGATGGATTAGACCTAAACGTTCGCCCCTTGCGAACAAAACAGTTGAGCCTTGTCGACCAGTTTGATTTCTTTTCTTCTTATTCCTCTTCTGTGAAAAAGAGAATGACTAAAATATAGAGATAATCGCGAAGAGACACGTGATAAATTGAGTGCAAAATCTTCTTAAATTAGAAATTATTCCGTATGAATGGAGAATAAAGTGCACATATAAAAGAGTTTTGCCATAAAAAACTTTGGATTTGATTGACAGAAATAACTTAAATAAAAAAAATAAAAAGCTGAGATAAAATACTAGTACAAAAAAAATTAATATTTAATTAAGATGGTCTATTTCAAAAATTTTTATAGTTGAAGGATCTATAATATATATAATAAGTATATCATTGTAGGTTTGTCCTATTTGTCTCTGACAAGTGGATAATGGGGTCCACTTGTTGCTATCACTAGATAATTTATTTTAAAAGCTTTGGACTAGGGCAAATCTTGTTGAATAAAATAATAAATTAAATTAAATCACTTTGGTATAACTCCTGAGTTTTTAAATTGCTCTGTTATCCTTATTTATTTTTTAAGTATTTAATTTTGCCATATTATATGCATTATTATATGCATTTATTCTGATATCTAGTATTCATTGGACTCAATTTAATAAATACAGGAACCAAATTCTTAACTTTTCCTTCTATTTGAGTAATTTTGGTGAAAAAAAATAATATTTAAGCAGCATAGGCATAAATTTTTCACTTGAATTGTATAAGCAAATAATTGGAATGCGTCGATAAAACGAGAAATGTGATGAAAATATGAGTTTAGAGAGGAGCTTGGACTTATTGAACTGGGCTTTGTATCTCTCTCATGTGACTTTGAGTTTCTAGACTCTTAGTAGCGTAATCAGAAAATCAGCTCCGCTCAACAAATTTCTAATTTTTATAATACCAGCAACTAATTAATAGTCTGATTGATTGATATCCTTTGTGGCTCTACTCTACGCTATAAGTTCTCGATACTTAAAATAGTTGACACATCACATCATATGATTTTTTTTTTATGTTTCTTAAACAAGAAGTAATGCTAACATATCTTTTTCTAGGAATTTTCTTTGGCTTATTGATTTGCAGATCAACTATGTGATCAAACATTAGTGAGAAATTAATGAATTAATCCTTCACTTAGGCTTGAATAAAAAATCATATTGAAAACATATTTAATTAGAATAATTTAATTATTTTGATTTATTCAAAGTCATGCACAAAGTAAGTGTGGCAACATACGTCCACGGCAAAATAAAAATAAAAAAACATTTCTTACCAGATTTTGGAGACTAAATTATTTAATTTTAAAACTAAGGAATTTTCTTTCCTCTCTTAGAATAGTTACAACTTGTCGTGTGCAAAATTGATTCATTAATTTATCTATAAATACTTTACAATGAACGCAAAACATTACTTGTTGGATCATGATATTACCATATCAATTAAATATTTATTTATAAAAAAATTTTAATTTTAAAATCTGACTAAATTTACTTAGTTATTATTAAACTAAGTTTAATGCTTTTCTTTTTCTAGCTATGAGCAGCAAAGTTTTCTTTCTTAATAACACTGTCCTTATTTTGAATAATAAAAAAAAATTAAATAAATCTTATCATTAATTTGTAACTATGTTTTAGCCCGGTTTAACGGTTAACGGTTAATTCCCCGTTACCGTTACTGTTTCCTTTTTCCTTCGCCGCGCCCGCGAAGCAATTGCTGCAATTCTCACGCTGTAAAAGATACGTTTCCCTTCTCCGCACGCACACGAAACAAAAAATTCTTTTTTTAAACAAAAAAAACAAAAAGGAAATAAAAATAAGGGTAAACTTCAAATACCATTCCTGTAATTTCATACTTTTTTATTTTAATATTTTATAATTTAAAGTGTATCAATTTAATACTTTGTAGTTTTATTTTTTTTTTCCGTCAATTCCTATGTTAATTTTTTGTTAAATCATATACAAAAAAAACTTCAGATTTTTCACTTAGGTATCGTTTGGTTTGAGGATAAGCAAAAAGTGATTATTTTAAGGATAGGTATAAATTGAGATTAGATTAATTTTGCGTTTGGATGAAAATTAGGTTATTCCTGGAAATAAAAAAAATAGCGTTTGGTTAGGTAAGATGGAATAAGAAAGATAGTAGGCTTTATAAATAAAAAATAATCATATTATCCTCTTATTATATTTGAATTTAAATTTTTAAATTTTAAATATATATTTTTAAATTTAAAATTTTAACTTTGAAATTCAAAATTTGAAATTTAACATCTCAAACTTTAAATTCAAAATTTTAAATTTAAAATTTCAAACTTTAAATTTAAGATCAAATTTAAATTTGAAAAATATAAAATATCAAATTTTAAATTTTAAAATTAAAATATCAAAATTAAAATTTATAATTTATAATTTATAATTTAAAATTATAAACTTTAATTTTGAGATTATAAATTATAAATTTTAAAAATTTAAAATTTTAATTTTTAAATTTTTAAAATAAGAATCGGGGTGGGAACAATTAATAAAAATAATTTATTATAATAAATTTATAGATTTTTTAAAAAATTCTACTTAAACTTAAATTTAATAAAAAGAATTTATTATAATACTTAAATATAATTTACTATAAATTTTATTATAATATTTAAATATAAATAATAATTATTAATATAGTACAATTAATAATTTTATAATAAAAATAATGTATTATAATATATAAATTTTAAAAAATTAAATTTTTAATTTTTAAATTTTTAAAATAAGAATAGGGGTGGGAACAATTAATAAAAACTATTTATTATAATAAATTTATAAATTTTTTTAAAATTCTACTTAAACTTAAATTTAATAAAAAGAATTTATTATAATATTTAAATATAATTTATTATAAATTTTATTATAATATTTAAATATAAATAATATGTATTAATATAGTACAATTAATAATTTTATAATAAAAATAATGTATTATAATATATAACATATTATATTTATATAATTTAGTTTTAATTTAATTTATAATTTTAATTAAGTTTGAAATTAAGCATTGGAATAGTGCTATTCTACCAAAATGGTGGAATAACAAATCCCTTGCTATTCCGGGATAACCGGAAATAGCAAGGTTTGACCGGGATAAAATATCCCGGCCAAATTTCACCCCGTTTGGCGGAATAGCGGGGTTAACTTTCGTTATCCCTGCTTATTCCCCCAACCAAACGGGGCCTTATAGTTTATCGAATATTCACTTCAGTATATCTTAATTTTAACTTTGTCACTGATTTAATAAAAAAAATTAGTGAAGGAAATAACCAAAAAAAATAAAAATTACAGAATATGAAAATAATTTATTTTAAATTATAAAATACTAAAGTGATAAAGTGTGAAAATACAGGAGTAGTATTTAAAGTTTTCCCTGAAAACAAAAACAATTCCTGAAACAGAGAAAAAAGAACAAAAAAAAAAAAGAAAAGAAAAGAAAACCCCGAAACACAGCCACTGTGCATCTGTGCCCTCGCTCCAGCGCGAACTTTAAAGTTCTCCCTCTCTCCTCCGTCCCCATCTCTCTCTCTCTCTCACTCTCGCTCTCTCTCTCTCTCTGTCTCTCTCTCCCCATGCACAGTTGCTTCCACGCCTCCTCCACAACCATGGATCCCCAAAGCATCCCCAACACTCCCCCTCCCAAATCGCACCAAACCTAATCTCAACTTCACCACCCGTCCCCGACCATTTCCCCCGAATCCCATCCCCATCCCCATCCTCAGCGCCGCGCCCCACCTCTCCGATGCCCGCGCCCGCGATCGCGATCCCGCTCCGAGCGACCCCGCATGGGAGCTTCTTCTTCTCCTCCTTCTCCTCCTCCTCCCCATCGCGCGATCGATCGGAGGAGCTCGCGAGCCCCCGCGCCCTCTCCCTGGCGCCCGCGCCCTGTTCGACGAAATGCCGAGCCGAGCGCGGGGCGCTCCGCGGGCTGGTGATCGCGCGCGCGCTCGGCTCGTGCTTGGACCGCGACACCCTGAGCTTGCCCGTGGCCGGTGGGGGAGAGTTCGGGGTGAAAGGCGTCGCCTTTGATTTGGATCGGAGGTGGGGGGACTCGGCGCCAGCGTCGGAGCCTGATGTGGCGAAGCTGCTCTCCGGGGCGCAGTCGCGGCATAAGATCTTCTACGAGGAGTTCGTTCTCAGGGCGTTCTTCGAGGCCGAGAGGGCTCATAGAGGACAGGTGAATAATAATTTCTAGTGTGTAATTAATTGATCGTGTTGAATCAAAGGAGTCTCTTTTGTTAATCCTACTATAATGGATTTAAGTGATTTTTTTTTTCTAATTTTTTTAACTTGTTCATCAGATGAAGGTGAGTGTAGTTCTTAGCAATTTATTGCACTTGAATCAAAGGACTCTCTTTCCTTGATTCTAATGTTGTGAATTAAAGTAAGTCCTTTTTTTAAAAATAAAAAAAATTATTCATCATATGAGTGTGATCCTAAGCTGTAATATGTAATAGATACTATTTGACCATAGGACTCTCGTTTCTTTATCCTAATATTGTGAATTGAAGTGGGTTGTTTTCCTTCTTTTCCCAATAATTTACAAAACAGAGGAGGTTGAGTGGTGATCCATATTTGCAACATTGTGTTGAGACGGCGGTGTTGCTTGCACAGATTGGTGTCAATGCAAGGGTTGTGGCCGCGGGGCTTTTGCATGATACATTGGATGATTCATTTGTGGATTATGATTACATTTCTCAGAGGTTTGGAGCTGGCGTGGCTGATCTTGTTGAGGGGGTATATCCATATATCTTTTCTATCTTTCACTACTCCATGCAATGATCAATTATTAAACTGTTTCCTTTTTATGGCGATAGTTTATCTCCATTTTTTTGTGAATTCATGTTTTAGTTCATGTTTGATATTTTTCTTTTTCCTGTTCTAACGTAGTCATGGAGTAACATTTCATTAGCTTTGATTTCATGTAAGTATACTGTTGCTTGTTCATGTAAATAAGGAGACCATTATTTTCTATTTGTTATGCTTCTTATTGCTCTGTTTTCATGGGACGTGCTAATATCTGGTGGCCTCCTTTACCTACACTGTTATAATTACAGCTAATTACAGCCTTGGAGTCCCTGAAGGAGATTAATCACCATGCAAGATGAGTAGGAGATATTCAAAGCCAGGAAACTGGTTTGGAGTTCAGTTTAAAACTTCGAATCATATTGTTTCAATTTTTTGTAGGCGCCAAATATAAAGCTACATTTCGAGGTTAATGCAATACTGAAACGTCTTAGTTTCTTTTAGAATGGTTTTAAAGAAGACTAAATTTGTTCCAATCATTGATCATTCACGTTGTTTCTTTTGCTGCACCGTTTACGTTCATTGACAGCAACATATTTATTAGCTATGTTCTTTGTAAAATTTACATACAAAACCATTTTAATATATAAAAAATGAGGGGGAATTAAGTTTTTATGTTTATTTTGACTTTGTTGTGGATTTTCTTGCCATAGCATGCCTTGAAGATGATTGGCTAGTAGCATGGCATGAGCTGACACTTATTACTGTGATTCGCTGGATAAGATTCAGCTCTTATGTCTGCACGTGCTGAATAGGATTTGTCTCGTGTCTATGCGCTGTCTTAACTAAATCCAATGCTTGAATAGCAGTATCTTTGTCGTCACTATCCAAGAAGTTGCATTCACTATTTTATTGCACCCCCAAGTTATTTTCCTGAAAAAAAAAATAATAGACAGAAGTGCTCTTGTTAAACTATAAAACAAGCTGCTGAAGGGAAATATATTTACTCCTTAACTATGGCATCAGCCACTCTTGTGTATGTATTGATTTAGTTGATGCTTCAGTTGCGTATATATTGAGGTTTAGTTGTGAGTATTAAGAATTTTCCGTGGAATGAAATTAGTGATACTTGTTTATGTATTATGATCAAATTTGGATATTAGGCATGTTTAATTTTCATTAACATTTATGCAGGTCTCCAGGCTTAGCCACTTGAGCAAACTTGCCCGTGAGAGCAACACAGCTAGTAGAATTGTCGAGGCTTACCGACTACACACAATGTTCCTTGCAATGGAAGATGCCAGATCAGTACTTATCAAATTGGCTGATAGGCTACATAACATGATGACATTAGAGCCGTTGCCTGTAATTAAACAACAGCGATTTGCCAAGGAAACTTTGGAGATCTTTGCTCCCTTAGCTAATCGGTTGGGTATATTGACCTGGAAAGAGCAACTTGAAAATCTCTGCTTCAAGTATCTTTATCCGGAGCAGTACAAAGAGCTCTCCTCTTGGTTTCTCAACTCATATAATAAAGATATAATTACAGTTGCCATAAGAAAGCTAGATCAAGCCCTTAAGATTAGCGGAGTTTCTTATTATGTTATAACGGGAAGGCACAAGAGCTTGTATAGCATATACACCAAGATGTTAAGGTATAATCTCCTCCTCATTCATGAAAGATCGAGATGCTTTGTATGCCTATGAAACTATGTCCTGCAAAATCATTTTGTTACGATTATTTTCTCCAAGGTAAAATTGTGTAGGACCCTTCCATTTATAGGGCATTTGGATATGAGTTCTCTAACTTTTTATGTTAGCATCTATGTTCTAAACTTATCATTATGGTTAATCTACTCAATCTTAAAACCAAAAAGTGAAAGTTCTGGGGATGCTGCTAAAAAGACTTGGTTATTGGACTTGCATCGAGACAACCTATGAATGGAGGGATGCCTATGCAATTTTACTTTCAACAAATAGAATGCTCGCTTCTTTCTCTTTCCAACAAAGAAAGAGACCATATCAAACTGTACTTATGTTAGCTGCTTGCAGGAGGAATCTATCCATAGATGAAATCCATGACATAGATGGGATTCGTCTAATACTTGAGAATGAAAAGGACTGTTTTATGGCACTCAGCATTGTCCACAATTTATGGCTTGGAGTTCCGGAAAAGTTCAAAGACTACATTAACCATCCAAAACCCAATGGGTATGTTTCTGAATGAACTTTCTTTTTTCAACTTAGAAATTTTGGGCTTCTGCTGAACCACTTGTGTTCCAGGTACCAATCTCTTCACACCGTCGTTCTAACTGAAGATATGCACCCATTGGAAGTTCAAATTCGAACTCGAGAGATGCATATAAAGGCTGAATTTGGAATAGCTGCGCATTGGAAATACAAGGAAGGTGACTGTGAGTGCTCCGCCTTTGTGCCTCACTTGGTTGAGTGGGTTCGAGGGGTTGTTACTTGTCAATGTGAGACAATTAACATAAACTGCGTGATCTGCGGTGGTGTTTCAGTTAGGTCGCCGTATTCTTTTCCTCTGCACTCAGATGACTGTCCTTATGCATACACAAAACAGTGTAATCACACCGGACCCATTTTCGTCATCCTGCTGGAAAATGAAAAGGTTTGCTGCTTTTCAAGCTTCTCTGGATGAAATAATATACGATGCAACCCAAAGTCATTCTTCATGAAGTAACGGACTTTTTTTTTTCCCCTTATTTCTACTCATATAAGTATTATATAGTAAATCGTATACTAAAATAGCACGTTTGCAGTTTTCGATCTGTATGTATGCTTTTACAAGTATCCGGTATATAAAATAATATTTTATTGATTAAGAAAGGTCTAATGTAATATATGTTGGTTTCAGATGTCTGTACAGGAATTCCCTCCAAACTCAACGTTGATAGACTTGTTGGAGCGAATTGGTGGAGATAGCACAAAGCGGCTAGTACACGCCATTGCGGTAAAGGGAGAGTTGAGGCCTCGGCTAAACTGTGAGTCTGTGAAGGACCCATACCAGAAGCTAAGCATGGGTGATGTGGTTGAGTTGGTTCCCGTGATTCCGCGCCCGCCCCTAACAGACTATAGGGAGGAGTTCCAAAGAATGTACGACTGCGGCCTTATAGTTTCGAGCCGTGATGGTCGGAGATGCTAACAAAATACTTTAGTCCGTTGTAAATGGTAGAAGTTTGTACAGTTTTAAAAATTTAAACCTTCTGAAATTCAGAAGCATGCTTGCACAGCAAAAATGTGGAGAAAATTTCGCACTACAGCTACTGTAAATATCTTTGTACAAAATGTATGTGACATTACCTGTACTTATATTTATCATCATACAAAGCAATAAGAGGGAATGCATAGGAGTTCCTTTCTGTTTAGAAGATTTTCTTTGGAAGATACTAAATGTTCTGAAGTTTTTTTTAGACTTTTTCAGGTTGAATCTGTGGTGGCAAATCATCTTAAGCATTTCTCACTTCTTTAACATAAAAAAGGAAAATTCTTTTTGCATTTCTTGTTGTAGTGAGCTAATGACGGAACCCTCACTATCAAGATACTAATCACACTAGTAAGCAAATGTGATGTATCTAAATTATCCACAACCAAGATATGCAAGATTGGAGTAAATAAAGTTGAAAGAGAAAAATCCAAGCACAAGCACAACAACAACACAAGATTTACGTGGTTCACCCAAACCGGGCTACATCCACGGGCACGGAGAGANTCTTGCTTGATTCAAAGACTTCCAAGGTAGATTGGAGGAATTCTAAGAGGTATTCCGAAGCGGGATTCGCGGAATCGGAAGGTGCTTCAAAGAAGGTGTAGCAAGAAGGGATTTCCATTGGAAGGTTGTAAGCCCATTGTGATAGAGTGGTAATCTCTAACCAAATCTAACTAGCCCATTACATGAGTTGTTGAACCAAACCCAAAATAAAACCAATTAGGCTAATAAGTGAATTTGATATCACTAACCCAACACTTGTTCTTCTTATGTTTTCTTAAGTGAAACAACAATTGAGAAAAAAAAAAAGTGAATGAGTTGCATAATATAACAATCTTAAATGAAAAATTAGTCAAATTACAATGCTAAATGTGCTCCAAGCATTGCTATATCTACAAAAAAAGTTTTATAGATCAAGTAGGAGAATAAGTCACGAGTTTGATCAATAGTGTGCTACAACATCAACGCATAAGAAGGAAACACATCGAACGAATACATCAAAGTTTCCAAATGGTAAAGGATTTTCCATTAATGAATCAAAGTTCCCAAATGGCAAAGGATTTTCCATTAACGAACGTAAAGGTTGCCAAAAACTCTTTCAGCTTTAAAACATTAGACAGAGTTAAAGAACATACTTTACAGAGTGTCTAGTAGCGATTTCGCTCAAAATAACTACATAGAAATCATTTTCCATATCAACCCATAACAATCATTTAATAAATCATCACTCATTTCTCTTATCTTGGCCTTTTCGCTGCTGGACCGGCTGCACCAAGAGGGAAAGAAACCCTCTGAGGCGTTTGCTGCTGAATTTGTTGCTCAGTGCCGCTACCTCTCTGCTCTTGCATATGACTACGATTCGTATTAGGGTTAGGATTTGGGTTAAGGTTAGGGTTTTGATTCGAGCCGTCTTCTTCTTCTTCCTCAGTCTCCTCAACTTGAGGCGGCTGCCTCCTTGGTATAAGGAGCTGGTAGTTTGGGCTGGTCAGCGTGTCCTGCTCAGGTGGTAGAGGGATTGATCCAGTCGGTGCTATTGATTTTGGTAGAGGGATTTTGTTTCGGGTCCGTGCTAACTCAAGAAGCAACTGAAAAAAATTGTGGATGACGAAAAATGAGATACAATGCAGTAAGAGAACCCCCGACACAATTACATTACTATTGCATGCTAAGTATGTAAAAATGCAGATATTTGTAAATTAGTAAGTTTTGTTCCATTTCAATTTTGGAACTAGCAGAAAGAAGCCACCTCAGAAACTTAGCTGCTCAATATATAAATGGTGTTAGACACCTTGTCGAGACCAATATTGAGTTCATAAGCAGTAGAAATTTAGAATCTTCATCAAATTGTGTGCGACCGTACTCTGCTATCCTCTAGTATCTGTATTTGCTTTCAAAGTGTTGAAAAAAGGAGAGTGTTAATGTTCGCAGAGCGCACACTCTCCTTAAAGAGACTATCCCCGGTTTCCTTTGTTTCCAATATGAAACTCTGGGAACTCGTTACAGCGACTATTGAACGACAGATGTTTTTTACTCAGTTCTATGTAGATGACAGATGTTTTTACTCAGTTCTATGTAGATGGAAAAAAAAATGTCATCCTAGCTTAAATTATACCCTTCGTGTTGCAATCCTAATTTTTCAGGAACCGTAATCAGACTCCCCAATCATCCTCAAATGAAGCAATTCATACTACAAAATTCCATAAATTACCCTAACTTCTCACCGAAAAAGATGAAATTTCGAATCTTTCGCCAATGAGCACTCGATCCAGGAGTTCTCAGAGAACAAAAATAATCTACAAGTTTCATACGTTTCAATTCTACTTTTCTGCAACTACAAAACCTCCCAACAAAATCTCCAACATCTTCTTTTGAAAAAAAAGACGAGATTTTGAGCCCAACCCAGATGAGTCCCCCAGTCCGAGAACCCTAAAAACAAAGGATTATACGAGAAAATGGAAGGGGTTGTAGCGAATTACCTCGCGGGGCGGGGGCTGGGAGAAGGAGAAGTTGACCTTGGACTGGATGGCGAGACGAACGTCGTCGGGGTCGATGGCGGGTTTCGCGGCGTGGTCTGCGTAGAGCTGGGCGTCGGAGAGCACCTCCACCACGTAGCGGTACCCTAGCTCCAGGAACTGGTGCACCACGCGCCCCTCGTACTCCCCCTCCCCCAACCCCATCGACCTCAGCAGCTCCTTCACCACCCTCGCGTCCCTCGGCTCCACCGCCCTCCATCTCTCGTGCTCTCTCTCTCTCTCTCTCTCTCTCTCTCTCCCTCTCTCGCGGTCGAAGTCGAACTAGGATTTTAGTGGAGGAGATGCTATTACAAGAAGATAGAAATTAGGGTTTTGTATGAGTGTTAGAAACAACGACGTCGCTTTGGCCGAGTGGTTAAGGCGTGTGCCTGCTAAGTACATGGGGTTTCCCCGCGAGAGTTCGAATCTCTCAGGCGACGTTCTTTCACTTTTTATTTTTTTTAAAAAAAAAAAAATTAGAAGAAGTTGTTCTTGGGCCTCTTTAGGCCCCACTTCTATGATTGTGGGCCACAATTTCGGCCCAAATTATACATGGATTCACTTGCATTGGTGTTACTTAAACCCCGAAAGAGTTTTGACTAGTAGGTAGAATTATCTCACTGCATTATCTATTTGTTAAACAAAAAAAATAAAAAAGAAAAAGAAAATCCTCAAAAGGGTTTAATACAATTAGGTGATGCAACAATATCATGTACCACTTTTTCCAGTATTAATTTACTTTATTTTCAAGTTGGTCTCTATTGGACTGCTATCGCCATCACCCCTCAATTTTGATATCGACTAGTGATAATTAATGACCATATATATTATCAGAGTTTAAATGAATTTGATCATCTATTTATCACCATCAATATCCTAGGCTTCTTCTTCTTCTTTTCTGTTGATGTAAACATTTAACCACAATTTTTATTTATTACTTACTATAAGTTTTTTGAATCCAAATAGTCCTTCATGACGTCCAGAATTTTATATTTTATCTCAAACAGTTGTAATTTGTTGGAATAATACATTCTACTGCGACATAATTTATTTAAAGCCGAATACAGTTTGATGTTGTAATCAAGTAGTAACCAAAAATTAATTTTGTACTACTTGCGCTAGTAACGATCAATAACTCGATAATGTTTATTGTGATGTCCCAACTTTCTAGAGAGTCATTCATCCTAAGATTACTTTTGTCCTAACACGCTTAACTCTCTTAATCTTTTGGACCTAGCTATCGCCAAAAATAGTTAAACCGGGTTAAGAGTTATAACTTTATTATATTTTATATATAGAACTATTTGGAATCTCACATTCTTCCCCTTTAAACCCTCACGTTTTTGTCAGGTTTAGATTCACAAGTATCAGGCGAGATGAGACTTGTCTCGTTAGTCTAAATCAACCTTATGGTGAGTGATATTTCACCAACAATAATTAACACTATGAGAGTATTTGGCGATCTGTGTATATGTCCGAACCAACCAAAGCAACGGTATCGAGAGGTGACATTTATAATCACAATTTGTGCTTTGACTATTCGGTGTACACTCAAATAACTTGAGCATCTTGTCCCCGGGGGGTTGGATAGTTTACAAATTATGAACCTAGGGCCCCTGTAAAGCCTTGTCAATTTGTAGAAAAAGCACATGGCATGCCGAGGAGGAGCTTGTATGTAGTGTACTAAGACCTTCAAGAAGAGTAACGCGTCTAGATTCCTCGTTCATGCTTTTATACTTGCTCGGTCGTACATGGTAAAAGGAATTTGTGATTCCACCCGATCCGATTTTGTTCGGTTCCGAGTCCGGTCCCTTTTGAGTCAAAAATTGTGTTGGGTTAACGAGTCGGAATGACTCGGATTGCTGTGATGGTAGATTGTGCTCGCCAAATCGATGACCTTGATGGATATGGAATTCGATCGAAATTATGAAAGTTTAACACGCTGATCGATCGAATCAATTTTCAGATGGTTCATCAAGCCAAAACATTTTTTAGCGGCCCTATAGATCACTGTTAAGTAAATCATCCTCTTTAATAAAAATTTGACGGGTATAATCTCCACCTATTGTGAAAACAGTCTCAAATATGAGAGTGGTCCATCAGTGGTCCGTCCCTTGTATGGACCGTAGGATCTCAAAGTCGCATGAACGGTAGATAGAGCGATCTAATAATGCAAATCTCCTCTCAAAACCTAAATCTAATTACATAATAATAAATATACGCGCCCAATCCTAAGATTAGAGATCATAATCAAAGATATGTTTGTACGTTTCCTTAATCTTTACTTTCCAGAAGAAGATAAAATTGTTTTCAAAGCCACGCTGCCACTCACTCGAGTCCACCAATCAGTGGCATTTGCGTAATTTCACTCCACGTCCAGAGCGCCACGTAAGCAGCTCTCACGGTAAGCATATAAACGACCACAACCTCCTCCTCCTCTCGTTCTCTCTCGCTCTAAGTTTTCTCGCTGTTTCTCTCTCTAGAGCAAGAGGGAGACGATCAACAATGGTGTTCAGCATCCTCCCCCTCGCCGACGCGCTCCTCCGCCGCTCCTTCATCGCCTCGGGGCTCCGCGCCCGCACCGTCGCCGTCGACGACGACACCACTATCCACTGCTGGATCTCCGCCGCACTCGCCCCACAGAACGGTAAACCTAACCCTAACCCTAAGTCCGGGTCCAAACCCGTGATCCTCCTCATCCACGGGTTCGGGCCCTCGGCGATGTGGCAATGGCGGGCGCAGGTGGCGGCCCTCGCCGGGCGCTTCGACCTCGTCGTCCCCGACCTGATCTTCTTCGGGGGGTCCAGCACCCGGTCCCCGCTCCGCTCCGAGGCGTACCAGGCCGCGGCGCTCGCCCGCCTCCTCGATGCCCTCGGCGTCCGCCGCCTCGCCGCCGCCGCGGGCACCAGCTACGGCGGCTTCGTCGCCTACCACCTCGCCCGCGCCCTCGGCCCCGCGCGCGTCGCCCGCGTCGTCGTCGCCAGCTCCGACCTCCTCAAGAGCGACGACGACGACCGCGCCTTCCTCGGCCGCGGCGCCGCCGCGGGCGTGGCCGCGGAGCGCGTCGCGGATCTGATGCTCCCCGGGGACGTGGCGACGATCAGGGCGCTCATGGGGCTCGCCTTCTACCGCCCCCCCAGGTTCGTCCCCGATTTCGTGCTCCGCGACATCATCCGGGTAGGGGCTTTTCCCAACTTTTTAATTTTGATTTCGTTAAGATTTAGGAGTTTTCATATTTTGGTTTTTTTTTTATTTTTGCATTTTTTTCGATTAATATAAATATATATATTTTTTACTTTTACTTTTGATTTCGATTTGCCTCGAATTTGTGTGGCCGTGGAGTTTCGGTTGCTGGCGGTTATGAGGAGTTCTAGAAGGTTCGAATTAGGCATTCGTGCGGAACATCTTTTAAGTAAACATGTGTCTCCTTGGGCAATAATATTCTTTTTCTGCGTTTTTATAATTTTATTTATTTTAATTTTTTTTAAAACAAAAATTAGACCTGAAACTCTGTATATCTATTGATCTATGACAAAAAGCATATTTTTTTTCCAAAAAAAAAAATTACACCTTTATATATATATATAATAATAAACATAATATATAATTTTATATATATATATAGGTACATATATGATATAGTAGTCGGCATGGTGCTTGTAAAAGTACCAATATTTAGTACTTGTAAATTTTTTTAGCCGTTTAGATTTACGCCTTTGATCATTTTCACCGGAACCCGTTAGTATACTATCAACCAACTCACCCACTTAACCTAGGGGACCACATCATCTTAACAGCACATCGCCTTAATCAAAGCAAAAACTTAACAAGCACCAAATGACTTTATACTTTTAAAAGATAGGAGCTCAATTTATTATATAACTATATATATATAATATATATATAGTATATAGACTATATATATCATATGGGCGACTGGGGTTATTTATACTCTATGAGTAATAGAACTTCTTAATCCCACAAATTTTTAACCGTTGATCTGATAAATGGGTTAGATGAAGGTGATCATCACTTAGAATGCTACGTGGCCCTAAGTTGAGTGGGTAGTTTGGTTGAATAGTATGATCCTAACGGGTGGAAAATGATCATGAATAAATTGAGAGAAAATTATAGTACAAGAAAGTAATACTCAAAAAAGTATACGTAGTCCGAACGTATATATATATATATATGTAGTTGAGCTAGAATACTCTCAAAAGCACCAATGAGGTGGTGCTTTTGAGTTTTTAACCATTGGATGCAGGAATGTAAGGTTGTGATGATGGTGATAGATGATGATAGGTGAAATAGTGTTTGATTCAAAGGTTATTAGTAATAAAGAAGTAGATCCAAAGACTAGAAACCTAAAAGCACCAATGACGTGATACTTTTAAAAGTATTCCAGCTCAATTCTCTTTCTCTCTCTCTCTCTCTCTATCTATATATATATATATATATATATATATATATATATATATACACACACGCAACAGGCTCCATTAATTTATTAGGTGATATGGCCTCGCGTGCATTAACAAGGGAAATTACTATGCCCACGTGGTGCAACGCACCGCTTTATTATTTGTGTGAATGATACTGTGAAACTCGTGTAGGTTCAGTTTCTCGCTTTGCAACCCAAATAGCACAAGCCCATACCGTTATAACTAACCTTGAAGCATTAAAAAAAGAAAAGAGGTTTTACTTGAAAATAAGACCCTTTTATCTTAAACTTTAAATGAATTTGTTGGTTGGCTATATATGCAGAGTCTTTACAATGATAAACTGGAGGAAAAGATGGAGCTTATAAAAGGAGTAACTGTAGGCAAGAAGGATGAGTTCCAGCTCACTCCCCTTGAGCAGGTGATTACTAGTTTTTTAAGTCTTAATTCTCTTTCAATTTGTTTTCTGTGCAGGAGCCCGGCTACATTACTATCAATAGCACCAAGTACTTGTTGCTATCAAATTTTTCACTGATCATTTTCATTCATTAGATCGTACTATTCAATCAACTGTTCATTCAATCCTTATAAATCATTATCATCTTAATTGCACATCTCTTCATCCAAGAATCGAAAATCTAATAGCACTAATAATTTTGTATTATTAATAGTATAGTAGCTTAGTTGTTCTACGCAGTTCATTAAATGATAGAAAAAAAATAATAATCATCTTTTATTCTTATTATTATTTTTTGTGCTTCATTAGGAGGTTTTGATCATATGGGGAGAGCACGACCAAATATTCCCTGTGAAGAAGGCATTTGAGGTGAAAAGGTAAAATATAAGGCGGAAAATTACACCGACTTTTCTCAACTACAAGCCTTTTTTTTCTTTTTTTTTGAATAAGATAGCATGCTGCCACTTTATTCATTAAAAGGATAAATGGGCTACAAACTGAGACAACTGGGCCTCGAAAAAAAAAAAAATCTCTAGCAAAATAAATCCCAGATTTCCTAAGCGAACATATCTCCGTCACTATAAGCCATTTTAATATAGACCACTAATATATTTCTCCATTTTTAATTCTTTTATTTTATATTTTATATTATATTATATTATTCAATTAGATTAAAAATTTTATTAGACTTAATAATGATTCTGATAAATTTAACCATTCTGAATTTTTTCTTTTTTCAGCGAAATGAATCAAAAATTTTGTTTGCTATTATTAACCAGCAGGTAACGAAATTATTCAAACTACACTCAAATGAATACAATTGAAAAGTTCAGGAGGCATCGAATTAACAAAAGGTAGTTAAGGAATCTATTCCAAAATGGTCTATAATTCTCTCTCTCTCTCTCTCTCTCTCTCTCTCTCTAAACATGTAGGCAATTGGGGGAGAAAGCCAAGTTGGAGATTTTGAAGAAGACGGGGCACATGCCACAGATGGAGGACTCAAAGCGATTCAATCGGATCCTCCTCAACTTTTTGTTAGATGCTCCCGCCTCGTAAAATCAATGTGCATGAATATTGCAGTTTCATACGCACACCTCAGGTGGCTTTCCCAGCCACCACCTAATTACAAGTATATATAGCTTAATTTAAACTGCATTCTCTCTCTCTATCTCTATCTATCTCTCTCTACATTACTCTGTGTGAAAAATAAGGAGTATAAATTAATTCCAATGTCTGCAAATTATTGATCCCTTACATCGGGAAAAACTGTTTTTTTCTTTTTTTTTTTCTGGGAATGATTGCTTTCGCAGTTTACACTTTCTATGCCCCAACAGGATAATCTCATCTCATTGCCAAAAAAGCTAAAAGAAGAAAAAAAGAAAGAAAATCCTGTCCTGCACACAGAACTATAATTGTGCCTGCGCGCAAGAATGTGGGAGTGTTTAGACAGTTGTTAGGTACACTAATTAAAGTACAATTTATGAGGTGGGATCTCGTAAAAATTTTAGACTTTTGGTGGTGGTGGTGGTGGTGGTGGTGGTTGGGTGCTTCTCATTAATTAGGGCTGGTAATCACTAGATGCGCCTCCTCACTGTCACTGTCCGTCTAGACCCCCCTCCCATCCCACGGTGAAGGCCCATTCACTACGCTCGAAATTATATATAATATATATATATAATATATATAATATATATTATATATATCATAGTATATAATATATCTTGTATTATATTATACATTAAGTTATGAGCTAGGAATACATATCGATAAGCAAACTTTTGGATGCCTAGGTGGCTATGAGTTTTTCAACCGTTCAGCATTAACATTTTTACTATTTTCATCCATTAGGTTATACTACTTAAACCAATCACTCATTCAACCCTCAGAGCCTACACATCATTCTAACTGTATATTTTTTTATCTATCTAAAGATCCGAAACTACACTATAGCTTGGAATGACTATTGATATTATTTCCATCTAGTTCGATATATATAGTATATAGCATGTGTCGTACTATACTCTTAGAGTATAGAGCTTTCTTACTCATAAGTTTTTCACCGTTTAGATCTACCCTTAATCATTTTCACCCGTTAGATTTATACTCATTCCACCAACCACCCATTCAAGCCCTAGGAGGCCCACTATCAACCTAACCGTAACCACTTGATACCTAACCGTTATATTCTTTCCATCTGAAACGACTTGAAAATTTATGATACAAAGGGTTCTTATACTCATATAATATAGTAGCCTAGCCTATATATTATATATTATATATATATATATATATATTATATAGTATATATAATATATATATATATATATATATATATAGTAATATATACACACACTACGGTTAGGTTGATAGTGGACTCCTAGGATTGAGTGGACTGCTTAGTTGAATAGTATATCGCACACACAACTATCTCGTGGCTACTCGATGATATCCCAGACCGACCTTGCTCTCTCTCTCTCTCTCTCTCTCTCTCTCTCTCGTCTCTCTCTCTCTCTCTCTCTCTCTCTCATAATATATAGATATATATATATTTATATATATAATATATATAGTCTTATAAGTATAGACCACTTTGTACTTATAAGTTTTCGACCATTAGATTTATTTCTTTAACCATTGTCACCCGTTGGATCATACTGTTCAACCAACTACCTAGTCAACCCTAGAGGAACTACCATCCTAATTGGGATCACTGTCATTATAATCACACATCTCTTTATTCAACGGTCGAAAACTTATGAATACAAAGGACTTTATACTGCCATCCTAACCACACATCCTTTCATCCAACGGTCGAAAACTTATGAGTACAAAGAGCTTTATACTCATAAAAGTATAGTAGCCCTAGCCTATATATAGAGTCCAACTATTATATTCTTATAAGTATAGATCATTTTGTACCCATAAATTTTCGGTCATTAGATTTATTTCTTTAACTATTTTCACCCGTTAGATCATATTATTCAAAAAAACATACCTTACAAATGCTATATTTGGAAAAAATCATATTCATATAAAGTAGCTAAGAAGAATATCTATTTTTATTTTTTTTCTCTTGTTTTTTTTTTTCTGCAAGCCAAACAAATATGCCTCATAAATAGTTTTCAAATTTCATTCACATGACACATGCAAAGTAAATTAGTTGGTTGAGAGTCGAGACTTATCGACATCAATGCTAGGGAGGAGATAAGAGTTGCTTCGGATTAGTAACTCGGTCTTAGTAAAAACACGCCCCTCGTAAATTGTAGCATCGGAGTTCGCTGAGATGTCTAATTCAGTATCACGGCTAATTAATATAATAGTGAATGAAATAAAACATTGTACTTAATTAAAGTTTCCTCTCTTTAGGGTAATAATTAATCTTTTAGAAAATTATCACTTGCACACAACTTGTTGCAATCTCACTGCCCTGCAATGCAGCGAAGCAAGGAATTTTCGAAGTAGAAAAAGCAAGTATTTTCAGAAAGAAATAAACATATTGCCCTGCCATGCAAACACTTAAAAAACTTCTCAACTAATACTAATTAAAATTTAAAAAGTAAAGAGCCTGTAGACGTGATCACGCACTTTTGTTAATTTATTATAGCAAATAACATTAGATCGTGTTATTTACTTTAATTTAAAATTATTTCGGCAATAATTATTGATTTAAACCATGAAATGACTCTAACAATTTAGGATGCCGAATACAACAAGTCAAAGAAGGTACTGGATGAGAACGCGAATGTTTCTCTTCATTGTAAGGAAAACTTTAACCTTTGTCAAGTGTTACGATTCTTAAGTTACAGCTGATGGAATGAACATTATAAAACAATACCTTAGATCTTGCTGAAGTCAGTTGAATGGAAATTTGATGATACAGAAATCGTTACGATCAGCTGATAAAGATCGGTAAAGATGTAAAACTATCGTATTGAAATTCATTCCTCTCAAAGACGCATAGACGGAGAACAAGGAGATACCTGCATTAAATAAAAAGAGAAACTGCATTACGTTCGAGGTTCGTTTCTGCAACTCATGCACTTCAATCATATGCATCTTCCTCTGCAACACAAAATAAATGTTTGTTAAGAATGATTGATTTGTAGGACGACTATTCAACTTAAAAAAGAGCAAGATCAACTCACAGAATAATTCCTGTGCGGGAAAAGAAAATGAGAAATGCATTTATTCACTAATGTTTCAGAAGAAGAATGAGGACAAGAGTCAAGAAACGCTTACCTTCTCCTTCTTCCATGTTCATATCATCCTCATCGTCATCAAAATCGATGTTCTGAAATTAATGCAGAATATACGTCAGATGGATTACAATTAAAAGTTTACTTGAAACCTCGAAGCGCTTTTTGAAATTACATTCATGAATGCTTGCTACACAACTAAATCAACGCCAGATTTGTTTTTTACATATAATGATAATTTACCATCAGGGTTAGAAGCTACTAAAATTAGAAAGCAAATGTGGTTATATACTAATATTAATAGATTGATACCCAAGTCATACAAGTAAATAGTTTTCTGAACAATTTCTTAATCCAAAATTCACCTGATTATAATCATCGTCGTCGCTTGATTCCTCTTCTTCTTCTTCTTGCACGTCATCTTCATCTTCATTTTCACCTTTCTTTTCTGGTTTTTCATCATCTCGGCCCTGAAAGTAACTATAAGCAATTGGTAAACCAGAAGAAACAACATAATTTTTTTTTTAAGAAAAATATATAAAAAAAGAGCCCAGTAAGTTCAATATACTAGAAAAATCATACAAGCTTTGATGTGATGAGAAGTAATATCACCGATATAAGAAATACCCAAAAGGCATACTCAGACTCAAAGACATAAATGACACAATAGAATAACCAATCAATAAGATTGCTTGCCTCATCCTTTTCTTCAAGCTTTGCAAACAAGTCAAGCTTCGAATCATCTGTGATGAAATCAAGATGCATGTAAGTGTGATATCATGAAGTACATATATAAGGGATTTTTGGACAAGTAAAAATCCTGTGTTGAAAGAAAATAAACAATATAGCAATGTTAGAACTAAAAAAAATACTCTTGGAACTTCATTAGTGATAAAATATCAAAACATAGCATCAAATCAAAAATAAAGGAGATGATCAACAAAAGTGGACAAAAAACATAATAGACAAAATAGAAGAGTTCACTAACACAAATGCATCTACCAAATCAGCAAGAAAAAAATGCATTTCAGTTTAATTAGTATCAAATCTATGATAACATGAGATGCTGATAGAAAAAATTCCAACGTTGATTTCAGAATTGAAATTCACCAAGTATGAACAATTAAGCTTCCATTTTATTTCTCAGCAAATTTAATCCATGGGCTTTTTTCTAGAAAATCTAATGTAGGCTACATCATAGTCTTCAATTTTCTGCTATTACTATGTGTAAAGAACGGACTGGTGTGTCTAAACTTGTTAAATAGTGATCCACCAGCAGAAACTGAGACAACTTTCCAATATTATTCAAGAATGTAAGTGGAATACGCACGAGAGAACATCAAAACATCAAAAGTATAACTATACAACCTATGGTACAAACTTCAAAAATCATGATTACGTAAATTGGAGTACTTGTATAAAATAATAAAAATGATTGTTTGTAAACTAATAATGTTCAGGATGTGATCATATAGGATCACAACATATGCTTATCAAAGATGATAATACTATGAACAGCCAGAAAGCTGGAACTTCAAAGCATTCATATGCAACATCGGCTAATTTTGTAAAACACTAGATTCGAGTGGGAACCTTTCTCCAAAGCTAAAATTATTTGAATTAAAGAAAATGTTCCACAAGAATGTAAAAATAAACAAATAAACATAAGAGCAACAGTAGCAGGATTATAACAAAAGTAACTGATAAAAAATGATACTGCCAAAAATATTAAAAAAATTTGAAAATTCATTAATGCCACCTTCAAATGGTACAAGAAATATGGAATTCTAAGGCTTTCTCTAAAGCTCGACTACAGACTTCATAATATTCAAATACAAGATAAAAAAGGCCAATATTATGTACAAGGAGAATTGAAACTTGGAAGTAAAAAAAAACAGTAAACCATAAATAACTTGCTAGCTACATCAAGGTTATTTTGAATTTAGGAAAACCTGAATTTCGATCCCACCGAAGCTTTTTTCTGTTATGTCGAACTGGCTTTGAACCTGAAAGTATTACGCATCATCAGAACAACATTTGCAGATTCAAATGCCCAATAAAGAGTAATTGTCATTCCAATTAAATTTTCTTTACATTTTCTAAATACGCGCCAACGAAGACACACCTTGAATCAGTTCAGAAGGGAAATTTGAAGGAGTTAGTTTCAAATAACTTGCAAGAGCTTCAGGTTTTTCATGTGCCCTGTGTTTTTTGACAGAATATCTTTCCACCTCTGTATCCTGGCTTTCTAGAGAAAGAAACAAGAAATCAGAAGGCAATCCACTCACATACTTCATAAAAATGCAGAACAATAATAAAGGACAATAATACATTTTTTTTTCAATATAATACACATATTACATTTTTCTTTTTTTTGGGGGGAAAATGATAATTGGATAAAGAACTTAAAGAGTTCCGGTTGTACTTGATTTTGGGACTTCCTCTTGCAAACGGTAGCAACACCCTCTCCAGAAATCCTCCAGTTTCCCACTCCATCTTAAAAGAAATTTTACCTCGTCTGTGAAAGCAACATTTTGCAAACTAGGCAGCGTAACATCTTCCTGCATAAAAAATGTACCACTCAAAAAAAAAAAAGAAAAAAAAAAAGAGAAGCAAAAAGCACCAGTACTAACAGCTTCTGCAACTTATAATAGATTCAAAAACCTAATTACACTCCACAAGGGACTAAGATGACACTCGGGCGCAAACAATTAAAATTATTGACTTACAGTAGGAGGGGTCAAATAGAACTGAAGGAATAAACGAAAACCATATCTAACAGACGAGAAAATGTTAATTGTTTACCCTATCTTGTAATGTACAATTTAAGATGCCGTGACAGATATGGAAAATCCACAAAAGCATGCGTAATAATAACAAATGGATCATCGAATTTTCGAAGACGAAAACCTAAAACTTTCAGATCAATCAAATTAGTGGGAACCTCGGCGCAAACACATGCATATCGATACTACCAACCGGGAAATTCTCATACGGCAAATGTTTGGCGATTCGCTCAGAAGGTCCTCTTCCACGACCGCGCCCCCGCCCGCGCCCTCTAAACGCCATCTGAAAGAGCCATAAGACGAATAGAGCAAATTAAGTACGCTTAATTTGAAGGTCTCGATAGTAGCACTCATCAAATTTAACGATGCATATATCAAGATGAATGAATAGATCGTCGCGATGCAGTGATCGATAACAGTTGTTGTATTAGCATGTTCATAAGACAACTAAATTTATTCTACATCTGGTACCATTAATTAACACAAAACTAGCGGGGTTCCTCTTCTTCTAAAATTGATACTTAGATGACAAGTACCATCTGTGTATATGAATCTCATATTTGTGAACAAATAAGCGCATAAATTTAACACAGCACGAGATACCGAACTTTGAATTGGGAAAAATTTCTAGGTTTTTACAGATGAAAAAAAAGGGCAAAAAGAAAGAAAAAACCACAAAAGAGAAGAATCGAGGAAGGTAATTACCGGAGCAAGGGATCGGAGAGAGATGAATTAGCCTTAGCTCTGTATACGATCTACGGGGGTGAGTTAAAGAAGCGTCGTCGCCTCTCTA
The DNA here is from genome assembly GCF_001540865.1 of Ananas comosus. NCBI lineage: Eukaryota > Viridiplantae > Streptophyta > Magnoliopsida > Poales > Bromeliaceae > Ananas > Ananas comosus. Next base: position 1,901,143 of record NC_033621.1, read on the forward strand.
TCTAAACCTGTCGAAGAGGAGGGTTCCCGTAATTTAGATTACCTTTGAATGCATAAACTTATGTACAATTTTTATTTTATTATTATTATTTATCTAAAAAAAAAAATTATAGTATTTATTTATTTATTTATTTATAGAAGAAGATCGCGTCAAATATTTAGAATCAAATGTAATATATATTATTTTAAAATTATTTTTTTCTTTAATATGAAATATATTATTCTACCAGATTATAAATATTAAAAAAAATAAAATCCAAAGGTTTTAACCATATAAAAATATTCCTACTGAATTTGTTATTCCCGAATATCTTATTCCTTCACATTCAAAAGCGTGCGTAACTTCGACTACTAAAATTCAAAGTTGATCATAATATGCCTTGATTATTATCTTACCCATTTAGATATGCTTCTCTAGAGTATTTTTCGGGGAGAGATTAAGGAAGAGGATCTAGGTTTGGAGTTCAACATAAGCACATATTAGGATTTTTTTTTTTTTTGAGAACTAGGTAGCAAGCTACCTGCTTCATTCATTAAGTGAAATGAACTAGGCATACATGATGGAAGCAACTAGGGCCTCCTAACCGAGCCGACAAAACCAAAAACCGAAAAAAGGCGAAATATAGATCCGTAAATACGGGAAGCGTAAAACCGAAGAAAGAGAGGAAAACATAGGACAACAAGGAAAACATGAGTAAAAGGGCGTAGATACTAAGACTAAAGGTATAGCTCAGGCTCCGACACCGTCAGTCCAGTCTTTGATCAGAGCGCCGACTCGTTCCAGAGCCCGGTAGGCGTCGGGAGACCCGTCGCAGAAGATGATCCTGTTTCGCTCCGTCCAAACGACCCACCAGATTGCCGCAAGCTGTATTAAACTGTTCGATCTCGCTCGGTTGTTTATGCTGTCGGAGATTTGTGCCCATAACCGCCGAACATCCCCCGCGTCCAAATCGGCCGTCACAATAAACATATTAGGATATTAGGCTCCTATGTTATGCACCTTCCATACTCCGGGTGCAATTAACTTCTCCACCATGTGTGATATAGTTCAGTACTAAAAACCACAGTTGGAAACAAAAATGTTCCATAAATATCACAAAAATTAACTCCGAAAAAGAGGGGAAAAAAAAAAAACAGGTGTTTCATTTTCTTTTAGCATCTCAGCGAAAGATATAGATGCATTTCAGTTTGTTACAGGGATACACGTATTGTATGCACCGCAGGTTCTTTTTCTTTTCCTTTTCTTTTTTCTTTTTCTTTTTTTTTTTGTTCTCCCGACTAAAATGACAACAGTTTCAATATTTTGGATTTCCCACCACACCTGATTCGTTGAATTACAAAGGGGAGGGGATGTCTAAAACGAAACCCTCTTGGGGGAAATGCCACCTCTGTACAAGAGGATGAGGAAAAAACCACTCAGGAAGAAAACTAGTTTTAAGTCGCTAAGGATAGTAAGTAGTTCACTGTTGGCGGAACCGGTGCAGCAATGTCAACCATCTGCAATATACACCACAAAATATCAGATCATTCAAAGTTGAGGATACCGCGAAAACTCTAATTTGACCGATTAAGTTTTCGCGAGATGATGTACCTTGAAACCAATTTTATCATACAGTTTCTGAGCTCCCATGTTATTTTTATTCACATGGACGTAAACCTTATCGGCACCTGCCATAAAAAAATACACAGGTGAGTAGCCTGGATGGGTAAGATAAGATGTCTCAACTCTCAAGAAACCGCAGAACTGAAACCAAGCCCTCAGAATTACCATATGATTTGGCTATATCTATAGCCAACAACAGCATGTTGCTCGCAATTCCATGACGCCGTGTGTACTTCGCGACGCATAAGTTGGACACGTAGCCGTATTTTGGCTGATTTGCCTCATAGATGCAACAGGTAAATGAAGCTTTTCCACACTCCTGTTTGGAATTTTAACTGAATAAGCTAGCACAACAATGGAAAGAAGGCCAAAAATTTGCAGGAAGCCCCCTTCTTAATATAGCCATTTTCAGCTTTTCTGCCATACAATAATGAAACAAGCATATTACCCCTCTAAACTGCAAATTTTCATTATTGTTTTCTCTGCCAGTGCTTCTTAACACGATATCTATTTCTTCGAAAGCTGTATAATTCAATATTGCAGAGGGGGTGGGGCGTGAATGTCACATTATTTAGGGGTTTTCCTGCATTTTAAAATAGAAAGAAATGAAAAGCAACAAATTAAGGCACGTACCCCAGGAAATGTCTCCCCTTGTAAAAGATGCCTTATTCTAACATCCAACGTCCCAACGATGCTGCTCAATACAGTCCGTTTGCTGTTTTTCTCGTCATTTTTCACCTGGAAATTTTAGAATAGACCATTATAAGCCCTACAGAACACCACAACCTTTCATTCACAATTCCATCAAGTACAGCACTTGAGATAACCCAAAATGCAGGATAACATACAAGACAAAACTCCAGGTAAGAGATGAGCAACTTGGCGCAAGGGATTATAAGATTACATAGTATGCTAAAAACCAGAACATGCATAACTAACGAGCATTACAAGTTTGCTTCATCAACTAGATTCATACCCATCTGCTTGCTCATCAAACCAGAGAATGGACAGCATGAACTGTCAAATTTTCAACTGGGATCCAACAGCAGTTTAATCATTATTCTATTTCCACGAATTGTTAACAACTTGGTAATGTTCCAGATAGGGAAGGTTCATATGAATATTCTTTAGAATGGAGACTGTAACGAACTTCTGCCATACTACGCCAAGAAACCAAGAAGAGCCATAAAAGGTGCTTGTTATTTAAATCATACCCCAACTATGCAGATGCACTTCTCTGCATGCTGCCCAGTACACCGCTTCTTCAGAGCATTAAATTCCTGCACCAAAGAATTATGAATGACGATGCAAAACAACTCACTAAAATGATAAAATGGAACGATTAAGAAGGAAAAAAAAAAAAAACAAAGGTTCATATACGTAGTTCATCGCACATTTCCAGAGAAGGATTTTTGACATCCTATTCATTTAAAATGGTACTATTGTTATAATAATGGCTATAATACCTTGGCTTCTGCTATCCAGCTCATAATTCACTACCCCAAAATTTAAATGTTCTTCCAGTATAGGAAGACTTCGGCCAAAGAGGGATTTCAATCCCAACAACATGTTTGGTAGCCAGACGCTGTTATCCTCTGAGCTACACACTGCCTTGTCTCCACTGGATTTGTTCTTAAGAATGCCCGGACATGCTAGTTGACTTCGGAAGAATAATGCACTACCCATCCATTTTTTACTATATCTTTTGATTGATTGTTTTCCACAATATGCTCTGATTCTCTAAAGCAGAGAGAGGAACACATATAGCTAACTGGCTAGGTAAATACCTGCTCTGCAAACTTCCTCTTAAAGGAGTCAACATAGCTGCGGTGCAGGATAGAAACAAATATCAGCAACACAAATTTCCATAATCGCATCAAATTGTAAACAAAAAAATTTAACCCGAAAAGTAGAGGAACATCAAGAGAACAAAGGTAGGATTTGAATTTTTAGACTAACCGAACATCTGGCTGATCTTCCCAATGACTTTCGGCCCTCAACCATGCTGCCGTCTATCATGAATCATAATACCGCAAAGCACAAACTCATAAAGAAGTTCAATAAAGCACCTAAACTCAAGTTAATCAAAGTTCTCAAATATGCAAAAAGGGCCCAGAAAGCAATCACACTAATATATCTCTTTCCTTCTCACATAGATATCAACTTCAAATTTACGTACCCAGTATTCTTCATCAAGTATGGCCTCTCGGGCAACAAACCGCCCGAAAAATCTTCGCTGCCTGGAATCGCATTCTTCATCTGAAAGCTGCCGACGGTCAAAACGGAGATTGGAGGGATCAGATTGGATCTCCAAGCGAGGCACCATATCAGGTTGATCTGAAGATATCCTAAGATGAGGAACTCTTTCATTATTGTTAAGTCCGCCATTGGCAGGCTCCTCTTTCCCATTATTACATGGAACCATTGAACCACCTTTCCTGAAAATTTGCAATTTAAATGGAACTAAGCAAACCCATTAACTGAAGCTTGCTTTTTCTTACTTTCAAAATGAAGCAAAAAGTTGTAAGATTAAAGATTGTTTCCTGAGATTCAGGTTTGCTTTAACAATGGGATAAAAAGCCCATAGATACATAAATTAGCTCAAAATTCTCATATAAATTGACTGAATCAGCAGAGCTCATATTTAAATCACACCATAACTAAAAATGGACTTAACAGCATATACATTCCTGAAAAGTTGTGATTCAAATGGAACCAAGCAAAACCCATCGATTAAATATTGATTCCTCTTTCTTTTAAGATAAAAACAACTGCTATAAGATCAAAGTCCACTTATTGATTATTAGGTTTTCTTAAACGAACCAAAGACGCCTATAAACGTATGAAATCTATCAAAATTGTCGGAAAAAAAAAGAAAAAATCAACAGAAGACGCGAGTAGCACTTGCATCCATGAGTTCACACCAGGAAGAGCAAAACCCAGTAAAATCTACCATTTCTTTTACATAATAGGAGATCAACTACATATAAAAGATACAGGTATCTAAAATTACACAATGTATTCATTTCCAACAGTCCTCGGAACCTAAATGAAAACCTAGAACTCAAATTAGCAACATGAACATGACAATTGAACTATAAATTCTTGAAGAAAGGAAGGAAACTTACATCACTGGGAAGACGAATCTTCTCGCGAATCGGCTCCGAGGTCCACTTCGGACGACGGGGACTCGGCGGAGACCGGGTGGCGGCGCGGCTACGGTCGACATCGACCTCCGCGAGGAAGGGTCGAGAAACCCTAACCCTAACCCTGAGAGAGAGAGAGAGAGAGGTTTCGTGGAATTGGCGACGCGAATCCGATTCCCCTTCCTGGGCGGAAGGGAAAACGCGGTTTTTGTTTTTGTTTTTTTTTAATTACATAAATATAAATATTAGCTCCCCAACCTTATCTACTATGAATTAAGATATCATCCTTAGACCTGGTCCACCACGTCATCTGTTGACCATCGAAGCATCTAACCATCGTTAACTCTTAACTCTCTCTACATATTGGATAGGATGGTTATCTAAAGATGACGTGGTGAACAAGGTTCATATAGTAATTTTCTTGTGGTCCAAGGTTTTCAACGCGGCGCTTCGCAAACTCCACGAGCACGGTTCGGTGTTTCATGGGGTTAGGGATAAAATACGGCATTAAAAAATAAAAATAAAATTTTTACCCTATTTTTTCTTACAAAATTTTAATTTGGCATTTCTAAGTTGTTACCAAAAAAACATAGTTTGCTCATGTAATAATATAATATTTTGTGATCTTGAGAAAGTTAATACAGGCATAGTTAAATTTTTAAAGAGCAAACAAAGCGCGATCCAAAAGTTTAATTAAAAAAGATGAAATTATATATCAACTATTAAATTTAATTGATTTAAATTTTTCCACACGGTTAAATAAAATTATTCTTATATGAATCATTAAAATCATAAATTTTACCATTTTTTGATCTGTGAATAAAATAATCTCAAAGAACAGAATTGAATTTCTATACTTTTAAAAGTACAAAGTCATTGGTGCTTGTAGGTTTGTAACCTTTGGATTAAGAAGTGTGAGATTAGGATGATAGCGGTTTAGTTGAGTGGGTGATTGATTGAATAGTATAACCTAATGGATAAAAATAATTAAAAAAATAAATTCAATAGTGAAAAAATTACAAGCACCAAGTTTTTGGTGCTTTTCCAAGCACTTTGCGGAACTCCGAAGAACATACAATTTACTTATACTTAATTTTTTTTTTCCACAAACTTTTGGCTAATATCCACACATGTTACTGAATAATTCAGGAAAAAAAAAATGTAGAAAACCAAAACTTCGTAAATATTTAATGACTAATAAAAAAAAACATCCGAGCCGATCACTTGGGCACACTCGCTAGAATGAATCTCAAAACGCTTCAGTCTTTTGTCGACGAACGCCACACGCCTTCTCTTTTAAATGGACTTCCCGGTTCTTCAAAAATACTGTGCAAATCGATCAACTATCTAATTGAAGTTTGTCTAGCAAAAAAATATACTGTGTGGTCCTCTTTTGAGAACTTCTCAAATTCTAGAACGGTAATTTTTTTCTGTTCGAACGATTTCCCTAAAAGGAGTTTTAAAAGGAAGAAAAATCGGATGCTTTTAAAAGCAACACTTGTGCATCACCACTTGCTCCCGGCAGAGCGGGCAGAAGGACGAATCCTGAAGCCACCGGTCGACGCACGCCTGGTGGTACAGGTGCCTGCAGGCAGTTAGCTCCCGCACGACCTCTCCTGCCGCAAACTCTTCCAGGCATATTGGACAACTCGCGGGTTCTGGGCCGGTATTTGTAGTGCTACGGTCGCGAGGATACTGAAAGATCTTCATTGCTTGAATTTGCTCCTTGACATAACGTCGATCCACCGTCCGAGCAAAAAAACAAAAACATAGGAGAAATTGAGCGCCTACAAGTCCAAAAACGAGTATGGTAAAGTTGACGATATAGACGATATTCTCCAGTGTGCATGGGTAACATATGACGAAATAAAAAAGGAAGAGCAAAAATTTGCTCTTTAGAAATAACGAAAAAAAGAAAATTAAGGAGGAGATGTACGTACAAATATCCTATTCTGATTGTGATATCCAAAATTATATAGTAAATAAACAGGTATCCGATTTTTAAGAAGAATTGGATAAGAAATCCAATTTTTTAGATTCCTACGTTTTATCTTAAAAGACTTTTAGATGAATGCGAATATTTTAAATTATATTCAATCTCGTTATAAAATAATCACATATATATTTTTATAGTACAACGTGCAATAGACGTCATAAAAAATTAAATTAAATTTAATATGTGTTTCGTAACATACAATATAGTTCTTTTTTTTTTCTAATGTATATTGCATATTTCCGTATGTTTTTCGAATTTTGATGAACCCAAAATTTAATTATGTGTTTAAACTAAAAGTATCAAAACTTTAGTTTACATTTTATTTAAAGTTTAAAATTTAATTTTGATCCACTTTAATTAAAATTTTTTTAATTGTTCATTAAAATTTGATTCAAAATGAAATTTAATTAACGATCTAAACCCAATTTTAATTTTAATTTAAAAATTTTAGATTTAAATTATATAAGATTAAAATTTAAATATATATTTGAAAATAAATTTATATTTGATTGTTGGTTGCAGTCAATAAAAAAATTTATATAACAACTAAATATTTGTAGATAGTGTTAATATAATCTGAAAATATCAAAAAGAAAAGATATGGAATGATATAAAAATATTTAATAAAAAAAATATTATCCATTAGAGGAAAAAGAGGAATTTACAGCTTGTTTCGTTACGTTATTTTTTTTCGCTAAAAAGTGAGTCTGTTGATCGACCTAAATTCAAAATACGTGCTTTTATATATAGTATAAATATAGATATAATCTAATATTAAAGTAGTATATTCTGTTTCATCTTTCCTGGAGAAGATTTAAAATAACATGATATGATATAATGTATTGTATGCTAATTTTTAATTATGTCATACTAAATTAAATATTAATAATTAGTAAATATTTGTATGGTCAAACTTCGCATATATTTATTGTATGTATGGTTTTAGTTCCAGCTGACTAGCGGTGAATATGGATCGGATCTTGCCCGATCCAACTGAGTACGAATTCAAAAATTAGGGGATATGGATTGGAATTTTTACTATCCAATTCGGATTCCGATTGTGAGTAGATATTTTTTTTTTCTTTTTGGATTCGAATTCGAAATATCTGAATCAGAAACTAGTTTTGCTATTTCTTCAATATGTGCCCTTTGAGTCTGACATTTTTTTTAACTTTCTCAATTTTATTTTTTTTTTCTTAATTTGTTGTAGAAATTTTGCTTTTAAATCTATTTATTTATTAAATATCTTATTCATATTAGTATTTATTTGATATTCAATCAATATCCGAATGCATTTGTATAGGATATGAATTTAAATTGTAGTATCTGGTCAATAACAAAATCTGTATTTAGATTCGACATAAAACTATGGATATGGATATCCATTAGGCACTATCTGATTCATGTCCGATCCATTTTCATCCGTAGAAGTGACCCATATCTTGTAGGTTATGTCTAGTTATATTAGAAATATGCCTAAGGACATCACAAGTGCCTTTGCTTGAGAAGACGGGTCTCTTAAACTATTTAATAATAAGGTTTAAAATTTTTAATTATTAAAATTAAAAATTTAGATGATTACTTGCAAAAAGAGGTAAAGCTTAGGACATTTTTATACACTTTCAATTAAATATAAAAATATTTAAACATCGTTTTTTATCAATTTAAGATTTTAGAATATAAAAGTTATTACACATGGTATTAGAGTAAGTTGTTCTGAGTTTTGAGTTATGTTAAGCTCCTAACATTATTAATTCTCTCTCATTTAATTCAAATTCACGTCATAAGCCTAGTAATTAACAAACTTAACGGTTGTTTCGTATTATTTAAACATGCAAAAATAAAAAATAAACTGTTGTTTCATATTTACACGTAAATTATTTTATAAAAAATTAAATGAACGACGTAGATAACATGCTATCTTCTCTCTCTCTCTCAAAAAAAAAAAAGGGGGGGACCTCTCCATCTGCATCCACTGCATTTCTGCATGGCCAGTGCGAATCTCAAAGCTGCGTGCGCGACACACATATATATATACTTTGAAGTTCGACAAAAATAATAATACAACAAAAAAATTATTAACACGATGGTGTCTATATGCAGGTCCACACTACATGCAAGTGTTACATTTTTTTGGAATAACTACTAAATTGGGTACCATGCATACAAAGACTCCTTGTGAGAATATGAACCTTCTTGATGGTAAAGTTTCATGTGAAAAGGATTGGGGGAAAAGAAAAAAACAAGCTATAAAAATCAATCATCTCCATTTCTTTTTTTCTTTTTCTTTTTTTTCTGATTTTGTAAACTGATCCTGATTAGTCAATACGAAAGGATTATGGACTCAATCAGGTCGTTAAGAGGGGCGAGCTCTGCTTTGTCGATTAAGCGAAACTCCTGCATTAAAAGTATAAAAAGGAAAAAAAAACAAACACAATTAGTTAAGGTACTCTCAACCAACAAAATGCAATATTTGTGTTTGTAATAAGTGAGCACCAAAAGCTTTAATGTTTCCTTAAAAGCATTTTATATATGTAGTAAGCATATGAAAATATACATTTTGGACCTAAGCTAGTATTCAATCCTATCAAGTATTATCCTCATCGTCTTCATTATTATCCAAACTCTAGATCATGTTGTTGAGAATAAAACATAAATTTACCGTTCTCTGGCCACTTAAGCTATTGCACATAAATGGTCATAGATTCTGAGTTCGAATCACTAGTTCTTCTTCTTAAACACAAGTCGTAAAAGTAGTATCTAATTGCTAAACACCAAACACTTGTTTATGCATTTGACATGTTCGAAACGAATTCGGAGAATTTACCCATGTGAATAGTGTGAAGTGCTTGAAGCAAGTATTGAGATGGGCTTCCTCCTTGAGGCTCACAATCTTTTGGAAATGAGAGTGATAGATGTGCGCGTACACCCGAAACAGACGCTTAAATATCGTTTTGACAACTTCTCCGAAATTCGGAGGAAAAGGCGTCCCTGCGGTGGGCATACATTTCTCATAAATCATCTCAATTCTTTACACGGGAACATTATTTGTCAACACATTAATAAAACCATCTTATTTTTAAAAGTTACCGAGTTTTTGAGGGAATAGAGATTCATCATCGAGCTGAGCTTCGATCCAATCCATCAAATACTCGACATACTTTGGCGCAGAAACTTCTATGGGTTTCTTTATCTGAACTCCGTCAGCCCATCTGTATTCAAACCTGTCGAGATTTCTCGCTGTCAGAAAACTCTGCACCTATGATATGACAAAATACAACGCAACTACCAAGTAGCACAAACTACTTGTCGTAGAGCTACTGAAAGCTAGACGACTACACGTTCAATTTTAGTATTATCAATAGCTCTGATGGTTAGAACGAAGAGAGGAAACATACTTTGGCCCTGCAGACATCGTGGGGCAGGTCGTTGGCGTGCAGAACTCCATGAGAGTGCCGTGCAAAATGTTCACTTGATTGAAGAAGTCAACAGCTGAGAAATTTTTTTTTAAAAAAGAAGACATTAATGTCTTTATCGCCGGCTAATTACAATAAACACTGAATATATAGCATCTAGTAATGACAGTTGACTACAATTTTATATGCATAACAGCATAACCACTTTGCCATGTATGCACCACTTATGTGTTTATACTCATTATCTACATGGATCAGAATCTTCAGTGGAAGAAAAGGTCAGAGAATTACTGTTGACGGCGAGCCATTCGTTGAGATCCTCTCCGGTCGGCAAACGAACGGCCTCCCTCAGATTCCCGCTGCCCAAGGTCGCATCGATATGCTTTTTCAGCTGCGCCCCCTGTTTGTTGCCGAATTCGAGTTTATGAATTTCTCAGAATAGCAGATATAAGCATATGCAAATCGAGTATAAGACCGTGCAATTCAGTTCCGTAATCTGCAGCTTGAATTGCATTTCTGTAATCTTCAGCTTCAATTGCATCAACAATGGAAGCATGATTTGAGCAATGGACATAACTCGGTTCTCTTTCGACTTCTATCTTATATGTTCATAAATGCATAGAGACTTAAACCATGTAGAATTTTGTACTTGTGAATTCGGTATCAGTCGAAACAATTTTTGTTAAATACGTAGCATGTAATCACATATATCAATCAGATGTCTCATTTTACGGTACTTAATACACCTTAATACACACACGCATTTCACATGAAACTCCAACAATTTGTAGTCCAAATCCAAATTCAACTACCTTACTGAATCTTAAAACTTATTTTGGTAGAAGTAGCAATGAAACAGCTAAGAAATTTCTCAACTGAAAAGTCGCAGCGGATTTATGCACATCATGAAATAAAACTGATCAAAAGATGAATGAATTTGACTGACACAAGTTCCCCATTATTGGTTCTATTCACATGCAAACTTTGATAGTGAATAAAATAAATCACTAATCATGGCTAAATAAGTTTCAAGGATAGAAACCAAACCTTATTCCCTGATGGTGCATTCTTTTTGGGCCTAAAAGTTTTTTGGTTTCTGTTCAAATAAGAAACAACATACCCGTTAGTAGAGTTTAAAAAAAAAAAAATCCTATTTTTAATGCAAATTTACAATTCTAATAGCTATCAAAATCAAGGAATTTAGAAAAATCCAAAAAAGAGTACCAACCTGTTTCCTAATCCAAAGAGGCTCATGTCTCTCTTTTGGAATAGAGAGGGTGAATAACAGCACCAGGGAGAGGAATAAAGAGGTGGAATTAATGAGAATGTGAAGTTGGCTTATTCTTATTATGATCTTTCTCGTTCTCTCTTATTACTTTTCAATTCCAATTTGAATAATCATAATAATAATAATAATAATAATAATAATAATAATAATAAAGATATGATGAAAAAGAAAGGCCAGGCTGGCAAAGGAAGGAAGGGAAGAGAAGCAAAGATGATCTGCGCCCCGCCAACTTCTCTCACCTATTTGAAAGCATGGCTGTTATCCACTCACTAACAGCTAATTTACTCCAATGGCCCAAAATTTTAAATTATTTTTTTTCTAAAAAAGGTTATGAAAATGTTGTAAATTTTCTTCGTAAAGAAATAATGTTGAAAGTTAAACTAATAATAAATATTTTTATTTTTATTTTTTTTATCATCATAAGTTTTGAGGGTTTGAAATCCGCATGCGCTTCAATTATTTTGCTCCAAGCAATTTAAGTTCACATTTTTGAGCCTTAGTGAAGTTTCGGGTACAAGGATGGCAAAGAGGGTTCACTATAAAAATTTTAAAAATATTATTTTCTTACAATTGAAGGGTTTAAAAAGTAATTTAGATTTTAAACAATTACTTATTTTTTTTAAAAAAAATGAAAAAGTAGTGTTAGGAAAATAACTCAAAACATACAAGACTCCCAAGTCTAAGTCTGTAGCTTTCTTGTTGTAGTTGGACTCCATTTTTCTTGAAGCAAAATAAGCCCCAGTTCACGAAGAATGTTGACCATACAAGGGGGCAATTATAATATTAGCAATGTTGTGTCACAATTATGGGAGTACATTAAACAAAAGATGATATTGACAGGTAAATTGAGAGATCCTAATTCTTAATTTTCTCTAAGTTGTATTTTATGTGCAAGGGAAGTTTACAAGAGATTTCGACTGGTTAAGAAGTATTTTGATTAGTTGAAAATGATTTTTCTTTTTATTATTCAATAAGACAACTCCAATCCCTTGTAAATAAACAAGATGGTTGTTAGTAATCGCGACAACAACAGTATTGAAATAGATTGCGTCTCGCACTGCAAGCTGGAACGAATGGATGCGTTACCTACGGACATCTTTAGAAGACTACAAAAAATAAAAAAATAAAAATTTCTAGAGTCCGATCGGGGCCTATATTACATACCGTTTGTAAAGCCCAGTTTAATTTGGCCGAAAAGGTTTTATGGGCTTGGGCCAAAGTGGGCTAGAAAAAGATAGCAAACTATTCGTTTCATTTATATTTTTTTAAAAATAAACTCAGCTAAAAATTCGAAGCAGCTAGAATTCAAACTTGGAACTTCAGATGCCAATTATCAAATTCTTAGTCAACTACACTACATACGGTCGGTAATCCTAAGTACAGTCGTCTTTGGCTCCACAATGTTCAAACTATTTATTTTGAAGATAATTTGTTTCTCATTTGTTCCCTTCAATAGATGATATATCGAAGAATAAATTTGAAATTGGACAGTTTAGAAAGTGCACATGCATTCATTTTTTTTTGGGAAAACTTCAAAAACCCCTCCTGTCGTTTCGTAGTTTCTCACTTTGCCCTCCTGTGGTTTAAAATGTATCAATTTGCTCCCATGTGGTTTTTTTTTTTCTCTTTTTCTTATTAATTTTTTTTTAAATCAGTGATAAAGTTAAAATTAAAAGGTACTAAAGTGAATATTTGATAAATCTAGATGGGTATCTGAAGTTTTTTGTATATAATTTAATAAAATATTAACGAAAAAGCTACCGAAAAGATAAAAACGAAACCACAGGAGGACAAATTGATATACTTTAAACCACATGGTACTAAAGTGGGAAACAATGAAACCACAGGGGGATTTTTGAAGTTTTTCCTTTTTTTTTAATTACTTTTGGCAGAAGATAAGGATAATCATAAGCCATTTCCTACATAATTGATTGTTTAGGCAATATAATACCAAATCCAGTTCTCAAATCACTCCAGTTCTAAAAAAATTTTGAGTTTGATTTTCATTTCCACCATTTTATGTCTAATTTCTTTTTAATCTATTATTTGCTAGGAGCTTTTTATACCCACCAACTTGAGTGGGAAACAGAAAAAAAAAGAACAAAAAGCTAAAGAAAGAAAGAATAAAAATAGTAAACAACAGCTGGGGAAAGTGAGAAGAGGAAGCAAGAGTACATTGTACTCGAAGGCATCTTTACTTCAGCTTGTCAGTTTGCTTTCCCCATGTCATACTCGTTTGGGGTTATTTTGGGCTTGTATTTTTAATGGCTCTGCTACATATACCTCTTATAAGGGTATCCTATAAATAAGTGATATTTATAAAAATTAATTTTATCAGGACAAGATCAATATTCACTAATAAATCTGATTCAATTGAGTGCTTACATAGTGATTAGATTAGTTGTTAATATCAAAACGCCATCGTATCTTAAAGCATTTTTAATAAATCAGTACTGCAAAAACGACAACACTTATTACCCCTAAATAAAATAGATGAGTCAGATTATAAATATCACATCATAGCTAGTACTGTAATTTAAAAAAAAATTAAGCAACAACAATACACAGTCATTCATGTAAATCTAAGTCATTATCTGTATTTAGGGGAACATTTGTGGTACCCATTACATTACTGTTTTGGTAAATGAGTTTCTGCAAAGGTGGCAGAAGCTGCAGCCAGCAGAAAACAACAACAGGTGCAGAGTCAGTGAATACAGTCTGACCCACCTGCCATCCTGCTTTAACTCAGTGTCATTATAGTCAGTACAGACTACTTCTCTTGGTGCCAGATCCATGCACACCTCTGACACCTCAAAAGAGTTTTAAAAACTTGCCCTAATTGACCATAGTTAAAACACACAGTTTGTAACTGATGCAGCTTATTTTGGAGCTACTACTATTGCATTTGCTGTTGTTATGAGCAGAGGCACTAAATTTGGGTTTAATTTTATTCTCCTATTTAATTTGTAATGCTCACATTTAGATATAATTATTTGTTAGGGTGTATTAACTCTCAAGTAAAAACATACAGAACTTATTTGAACTATAAACTATTTTGAAATGATTATTCCACCTCTCAAAATTTTTATTTTATTATTCTTTTTTAATTTGTTTGATTTGAGTCAGTCAACGGCGCTCTGCCTTCAAAATTTAAATCCGTAGTTAATATATTTCATATAATTTTCGCAACTATGAATTTATTAAAATAAATATTTAATTTAAATTTTAAAATTAGACTACTATTAGTTGATTCAAATCAAATAAATTAAGAAATTACACAATAAAACTTAAATTTTGAAAGATCGAACAACCATTTGAGACTGATCTGCAGTTCAGATATGTTTTGCAGGTTTTTTATCTAATCCTAATCCTGAACTCTTTAAAGCCCCAACTGTCTTATAAAAATAATATATCCATACAACAACTGACAGGTGATTCTGAAACCTCCCTCTCTCTCTCTCTCTCTCTCTCTCTCTCTCTGACTCCTCTGCCCCCTTGACTGAATGACACTTCCTGTGCAAACAAAGCAATACTAATTTACTGTGCACTGACATAATAATAATAGTAATTATTATTATAATTAAAAGAAAAAAAAACAAAAAGATTTCAAGTCAGTTACAAGATTCTGTTTCTTTTGCCTCACTTTCCTCACCTATCTCTCTCTCTCTCTCTCTCTCCTTCTTTTTAACCTCATTGTTGGTCTTGGAGACTCAGTTCCTATTGCCAATTGCAACAGCAGATGATGATGGAAACAAGTGGTGGGAGAGGAAGAAGCATGTTTCCCTTCACAGAATCCCAATGGCAGGAACTTGAGCTCCAAGCTCTCATCTTCAAGTACATCTCCTCAGGCCTCCCCATCCCCTCCGATCTCATCTTCTACATCAACAACATCCCACCAGGTATGTACGAATCTCTCACACTCTCGTGCGTAAAAATTTTTTCTGCGGATAGTACAAATATATTAGATGGCTCGGATGCATTTCATCGCTACTGCTGTCTGCCGATATCACAACCAGCTAAGAGGGAAATTGCTGTGGGCCCCGCCAATGGTGTAGGTGGGTGTGGGTGGGGGTGCTTCTACCAGGTGGGGAGGAGGGGAGCAGAGGAGGACCCAGAGCCATGGAGGTGCAGGAGAACAGATGGGAAGAAGTGGAGGTGCTCAAAAGAGGCCTACCCAGATTCCAAGTACTGTGAGAGGCACATGCACAGGGGGAAGAACCGTTCAAGAAAGCTTGTGGAATTGTCTCTTTCCACCTCTTCCACTCCAGCTTCCTCCACACCCATTCCAGCTCCTGCAGATTCCTCCTCTCCTCCATCTTTTGCTTCAGCTGCTGCAGTAGTGGCTCCTCAGAATCAGCACTTGCTCTTTCCCTGCTTCACCCCCTCAAATCCACCTACTAATTGCTGCACCCAACCATATAAGATTCACAGGTGTGCATGTACCCTCTCTCTCTCTCTCTCTCTCTCTCTCTCTCTTTAGAGTTTTGTATCTGTGTCCTTAAAAAGTTTGCATCTTTGTTTTTCAATGTCTCTAAAAAATGACATGAAAGATAAATTAACCTAGAGCATAGAGGAGAAAAAAAGAAAGATGGTCGAAAATTTTAAAAGTTACAATTTTATGGTGAAGTAATAGAATGGAATTAATTGGCAATTTTTTTGTTCAAATTTATAGAAACATGACAGGAATATATCTACAAAATGCCCTTCTTTTTATTTATTTATTTATTTATTTGTTTTTAGGCTTCTTTTGCTAGTCAATTGACCAAAAGTGTTAAAAGCAGGAACTTACATGGACTCAGGAAGGATATAAATGAGTACCCTTTCTTCACAGGAGGAATCGGTTCCATTGGTGAGCCAAATCCAAACTCTGCTTACCTGCAGAGCAGTGACTGTACCTTCACCACCAATCCTTCTTCTAAGGAGAGGGGCCAATTTTACTTTTTCCTGGGTTCTGATGCAAAATCAGAGGTGCCCATGAAGATAGAGAGTGAGGAGTGTTCCCATAAACCCAGAAATTTTCACCTTTTTATTCAGTGAGGTGGTATAATAATAATAATAATAATAATAATAATAATAATAATAATACTAATAGTAGTAGTAGTAGTAGTAGTACTAGTAAGTAAAGTAAGCATGGATGTAATGTAATGTAATGTTATGGAGCACAAATTTTGGTCACAATGGTTGGTGTTGAGTGCCATGTCTAATCAGTTTGATATTTGTTTCAAAATCAGAGGTTTAATCCTCATCTTTCTTAGCGCTGAGTACTCCTGTGAATGAGTATTTTAATTTAGTTAGTTTGTTAAAAAAAGGAATATATAAAGAATTTAGAAACCAAATCTTTTTTCAATGTGGCTCAAATCAAATTCAGTTGAGACACTTAACTTAACTGGATACCAAATTGAGCATGGTTCAATGGCTCAAGTCCTTAATTTGCATCTTGCATTTCGTTTTTATGATCAATCAATTCAAAATTTTGGAACCAATGTTGAATTTAGAGTGAAAACTTCACAGAAACAAATTTGCAAATGACATTTGTTTTACTTAATAGAAAAGAACTTTATAAATTAAATAAGCTATCTAATAAACTGTCAATTTAGGAAGCTGTGGCAACGAGAAATAAATATTTAGACATAAAACACATTTTTACACAGCAACTCGTTTTCATTCAGTTTTATTTTCAACTCGAATCCGTAATTTTTAGGCTTGCTTGAGAGGAGAGTAAAGGCATGTTTGTTTCAATGTAATTAGACTTGGGGTGGAAGTGGACTTTGGGTTGAAGTGGAGTTTAGGTAAAAATTAATTCATTTTCGCTGTTTGTTTCTAACTGTGGAAGTGCAGTTCTGTGAGTTCTGTTGTTTGTTTCGTAGGAAGTAGCTGACGTAAAAAGTGTAGCTCTCCATCCCTAGTATACTTATCTCCGAAGTGATATTATTGTCTATTTTGTAACTTAGTGAATAATAAATTATAATAAATAAAAATTAATATAATTATATATGTATATAATTATATATATATATATATATGTATAATTATAAAATAAAATTTTAAAAAATTATATTATTTGTTTGCATATAAATTATAATAATGCAACAAATAAAATTCTAAAGTTAAAAAATTATTAACATTTAACAAATTTATTTTTCATCATTTTCTAAATACACAAATTAGATAAAAAATATATTAAAACTTACCTAACCAAATTTGATCACATTACCTAACCAAATTTAACAAGCTCCTTTGCCTCTTTGCACTTCACCGGAATTGACTTCGTCCTGTGGAAGGATGAAGTCAATTACCTTATTTTGGGTGAACTTGACTTTTGGCCGTAATAAAATTACGGCAAAACAAACAACGAAAGTGATAGTTTACGGCGTAAACAACTTCCCCCCTCTCCACTTCCCCTTCACTTTCACCCAAACAAACACACCCTAAAAGTAAATTGTTGAAATTGAACGTAAAAGACAAGATTAAGCGCTCATTTGGCCTCAAAAATTTTGTCACCGTAAAAAGCAGCAGTCACGTGTTCGACAAGCAAAGTTTACAAAAACTTTTGGTTTTTGTTTTGGGGAATTGAGTAAACATGTCTTTTATGGCCCCAGCATCATAAAATTACATAACAAGTGGATTCATCACCATCAGAGGATACCAAGCAGGGTGAAGTGTGTATGATTATGCAGGGAGATGCCAAAATTTTTAGCCTAAGAAAATGTTAGGAGAGAGAAAGGAGATAGAACACAGGGACATAATGTCTCCTTTTGAGAGACATTTTCTTATGCTAACTCCTTGTCACTGTAAAGCACAACAACTTCAGGAAAAAAAACAAAATTAATAAATGAATAAAATAATGTGGGAGAAGTGTACTATGCTATTGCACACCTACACCACTAGAGCTCTTCTCTCATATATCTAAAGGAGAGTAAGAAAATTTAAATTTTTAAAACTTTTTAAATTTATCACAAATCATCTTGCAGCATGCCAGTGTCTCACCATTCACTTCTATTGCTAGTAATAGCAGTTTAGTTTAAACAAATTAAATTGTTGTCCAAATTCCCTCATGAAAATAATAAAAGTGTTTCTCTAAATCAATACAAAGTGGAAGAAGTACAAGCACAGTTTCATAAACTATATATGCGAAAAATATCGTCAACAGATTGTTGTTATAAAGTCGCACAGCACAATTTAGTTGATTGGATGATTACTCCCCACTAATATGGCAGTAATGCAGTTGATGACAAGGCAATAAATAAAATGATACATAACTATCATATTAACGGCGCCTTATCATCAAGTCAAGTACATGAGACTATGGGACTTGAACATAATAATTCAGAAAGATTGAGTCAAAATTTATAATAAATTTAAGTTTAAGGACGAACGTGTCACCGCCCTAATAGTTTTGAGGACGGAAAGTGAAATTTAGCCTAATTTTTAAGTAACAAGAGATGGTTAAGAGAATAATCATTGATAAGATTGGGCCAAGCCTACAAGCTCAACCTTGGCCCAAAAGGTGGGAATTGGATTAATCCCAGTCCAGGACCATTTCTACTCCATTGTGTGTTCCCTTCATCACTTCGTGTATGCATACACATGAGAAACGTGAGAGAGGAGAGAGGCCCAAAAGGCTCTGGGCCGGCCCATTTTGGTTCGAGGGCCGTGATGCTTTGTTTGTCTGTAACTGATTTTCAGATTAAAAATAATTTCTTATTAAATTAAATATTTAAGTAAAAAAAAAATTATCAATTTTCTTTGATCATAACTCAATGGCTTGCTAACTAGAGTTATCNTCCCCCATGAAGAACCAAAGATGACAGTCAAAGTGAAGGAGTACTGAACTGCACTTACAGTCCCCAACCCATCTAGCATTTCGGGTGGTATTTGACATTTACCGTTCTCCTACAAAGGTCTTTGATGGGAAATCATTGTATCCCTAAAAATAGCAAACTGTAAAATTATTTTTGACCAAAAAAATATCTATCTTTTTTTTTGGTTTGCTTTTCATTAAAGTTTATCACACTACCAATGTAGTGCGAAAATATATTACAGTAATTAATTTTTTTTTATTACTTTTCTCTGTCACTTTTTCTTTCATAACTGACTTTGAGCTGTAGACAAATTTAATTTGTGATAAACCAACTAAAAAGATAGATATTTTTTTGGTCAAAAATAATTTTACAGTTTGCTATTTTTAGGGATACAATGATTTCCCATCAAAGACCTTTGTAGGAGAACGGTAAATGTCAAATACCACCCGAAATGCTAGATGGGTTGGGGACTGTAAGTGCAGTTCAGTACTCCTTCACTTTGACTGTCATCTTTGGTTCTTCATGGGGGAGGGCGAGTAGTACGATTAATCCTGGCCAAGTAGTAGGATTAATACGGGTCAACTTTTTGACGACCAACTGGACCACGCTGCACTAACGAGCTGCTAGTCTTCCTCCCTCCTTTTCCTCGCCTTTTTTTTTCTTTTTTCTTTTTTTGTTGTTTCCTCCTTTGCCTTATCTTCGAAGGTATTAGCTGCTTTCATTATATATGCTTAGTTCGTTTTATTTAATGAATGAAGCAGATGGGTTGCTATCTTTTTCTAAAAAAATAAAAAGAAAAAAAAAGAGAAGTATGAGACGTGAGGGACGGAATGATAAATAGTTTATGATCATCATGATTATCATGCGAGAAAAAATTAAAAAATTATAATAGTAATAACACATAGAACATATTCTAAATTAAATTTATAACAAATTTAATAATAATTATCGACTGTTCTTAACATAAGTAACAAAGAGCTTGATAAATGATAGTTGATATTTAAGATCCCAAATTCGAAACCTAATTGCTTCACATTTTAAGCTACGTTTATTTCTAAAAAAGTAAATAAAGTAGTAGCACGCTGCCTTCTTCTAAAAAAACAAATTTAATAATAATTAATAAAGATTTTAGAAAACATGCTTGTAGAGTTTGTTTAAAATATTGTACCATTCAAAAGATTCAGGAACGACATTCTACATCAAAATATTTTTTTTTGAGAGATAGGTAGCACGCTACTCGCTTCGTTTATTTCATTTAGAAATAAACTTAGCTGAAAATGTGAATCAACTAGAATTCAAACTTGGGTCTCGGGTACCAACCAACATACTCTTTGCCACTTGCTCTAGGGATGGACGGTAAAATCTACATAAAAAAATTACTAAGTTATGATCGTAAATAGGACCTTCTGCCCATAGCAGCTCTTTACTACAAAAAAATTACGAAAATAGATGGTTCAAATGATATCTATCATAACATCTCATTTCAGCTTCACACTAAAAGCAAAA
This sequence comes from Ananas comosus, assembly GCF_001540865.1. Taxonomy (NCBI): domain Eukaryota; kingdom Viridiplantae; phylum Streptophyta; class Magnoliopsida; order Poales; family Bromeliaceae; genus Ananas; species Ananas comosus. The sequence continues at coordinate 1,921,899 of NC_033621.1, forward strand.
CGTTTAAACTTTCAAACTTGTACGAAAATAAATTGTTCAAATGANCATTTCAGCTTCACACTAAAAGCAAAACGTTTAAACTTTCAAACTTGTACGAAAATAAATTGTTCAAATGATATCTATCATAACATCTCATTTCAACTTCACACTAAAAGCAAAAGGTCCAAACTTTCAAACTGTACTTGGATGCCTTGGCGTAAGCAACGAATCCTAAAATAAGATGCTTTTGCACACAACGAAGGGAGACGATTTTGTTTGCTTATGATAATTTAATTTACTGCTACGACATCAAATCCCAGGAGTAACTGAACCTGTTCTCAATCACTCTAACCCAAAAAAAAAAAAAAAAGAGGGAAAAAAGAAAAAGAATCTATGTTAAATCCATGATATTGGACACTTCGACATAGAATCACAGGGACACCAACCCAAAAAAAAATTAATGCTCAGCTCGTTCAAACCTGTGTCAGAGGAATATTGGGGCATAATTGTATGGGCATCGTCACCAAACTTTTTTAGTTTGGGAATGATGCAGATGGGCGCTGCGTGACCGGCACCTACCCATTCTGGCATTTCTTTCTCACTGTCAGCTTCTTTCTCTCTCTCTAAAAATTGAGGCCCATATTTTTTTTTATTTTTTTCATCGTAGGGGAGGGCGAAGTCACGCGGCGCCCATCTGTATTGTCCCTAAACTTTTAGTTTGGGAACGATACCTATATAATTTTTGTCCGAAATATTGTAACCACATCTAGAATTGAACCAGTCATGTCTTAGTCTCATATTTTAAATTCTCCTCTATTTAATTTTCTTTGCCTTTCATATCAAACCATGGATCTGAAAGAAAAACAAAAGTTTAATGTTTTCGCTCATGTTTCCACGCACTTATGTATCCAATAGATCAATCAAATTTAAAAAAAAAAAAAAGAACTGTTAAGTCTAATATAAGAGTGTGCCTTGTTTGCTATTAGAAATACGGAGGGCTTCGTGTTTCTAAGTCGTTTTTGATAATAAAATTTTCGAATCGACAATCAGTTTTGTTAAACTTGATTTAGCATATTTGAAATATTTAAAAAATAAATTTTGCGGTTTTCGATATCATTTATATAGCTATCGAAAGGGTTCGAATCAACGACTAAAAATAAAAATCTCACAAAGAATGGTGATATAATATTAAAATTTACGATCATAAATATTGATCTTGCAATAAATAGGTTAAAAATTTTCTATCAAAATTTCATCTAATTTAAAAAATACTTCTACACCGTTAAACTTACAAACGATATGCATCAACCATTAAAAATTATTGATTTTGAACCCTTTCGATCACTAGGTAAGTAATGTTGAAAAATCGCAAAAATTATTTTCTAAATGCTTCAAATATGTTAGATAAAGTCTAACAGAGGCGGTCGTCGATTCGAAAGCTCCATCATTAAAAATGACTTAGGAATACAGAGTCCCCGTGCTCCTAATAGCACACAAGTCCTACTCCTAATATAATGTCATATCCAAAAAAATTTTAATATTACAAAAAAGATTTAGACCAATATAGTTGATATCTGTGTCGGATCTTTGATGCTAACCATTAATCCAAAAAGCTCGAGCTGTTAAAAATACACAACTAATTCACTTAACACGTACAGATACAGTGCCCACGGATCTCGATTGTGACTCGGCCCATCCAACCCTACGCCACTTCGAATATGACTTGTCCCACTCAGCCTCACGCTATTTTGAATATGACTCGGCCTAACATAATCCCTCGTCATAGAATAAAATGCTGACTCATTTAAGTTAACAATATGAAATTTCAAATTTGAAGCCTCGCAGGTTCTCAATTCTAACAAAATTTATTTCTGAAAAAAAAAAAAAAAAAAACAGGTCTCAGAGTACACATCTGCGTACCGTTCCAATGCCCCCACCCATATTACGAGCTATTTAAACCCCATTTTGACCCCTCCTTACCCTTTCTTAATAATTAGCATACGCACAATTGAGAGAGAGAGAGAGAGAGAGAGAGAGAGCACGAAAGGGGGATGGGGAAGAAGCCATGTTGCTCGAAGGAGGGGTTGAAGAGGGGGGCGTGGACTGCTGTGGAGGACAAGATGTTGGTGTCATACATCACTGCCCATGGAGAGGGCAAATGGGGGAGCCTCCCTAAAAGAGCTGGTGCGTTCTCAGAAATCAGCTTTTCCCACAATTCTTTCCAGAGATAGTTAACATCCTATTCGTTTCATTTATTTCATTTAGAAATAAATTTAGTTAAAATACGAATCAATTAAAATTCAAATTTAAAATTTTAAATACCAACCGTTAAATTTTTTACCACTTGCGTTAGGAACGGTCGGTGAATCAGTTCCGGTTCATTCTCATATGTTATATATGTATATATAATGGTTGTAAAGCAGGTTTAAAGCGCTGCGGGAAAAGCTGTCGCCTGCGGTGGCTCAACTACCTGCGCCCAGGAATCAAGAGGGGGAACATCACCTGTGAGGAAGAGGAGCTCATTATAAGACTCCACATGCTCCTCGGCAACAGGTATGATTTATATAATTTCTCGACATTCAAATTTTTAGCCGTTAAGTTTGTAAATTATTGTAAAATTTATTCGTACGCGAGGTATTTTTTTTTAAAATTGTCTATAACACCATTTTAGATTTTGGTTCTAAGAAAATGCAAAAAGTTACGCTTGCGAATAACTTTAGAAACTGATGAGGATTTAAGTCCTTACCCCTTTTTTTTGTGTGCGTGTTTAAATGCATATAATGAGATTCAAACTCCGGAACTCGATCCAGTACCAAGTATAATTGTTATTGATTCGTAAAAGTAAAATCCATAATTGCACAATGCATGGTGTAAATTATAGATCATTCTTTTTTTTTTCTTTTTTTTTTTTCTTTTTTGTGAAAATTGTCTTAGGGATGATTAACTGTGCAGTGCTTAAAAAGTTTGTGGGTCTTATGTTTGTTATTTCTTTTTCCCTTTAATTTGCTTCTTACTTAGAGAAAAATAATTTTTCTAAAATTTCAAAATTATCAAAATTTTCTGTTCTATATTCCTAGTAGTTGGCTCGGATTTTTATTTTCAAACGAAAAAAGAGAGAATCTCTCCAAATTTTAAATTTGCATAGGCTTACCCACTTTGGGTAAAATCTTAGGTTTGCTATTCTGAGATAAAAAAAAAAAGAAGAAAAATTATTACAAAACCTTGCAAAATTATTTTCTTCTCACGAGTATTTAAATATGTTCTTTTTTTTTTCTCGAAATGGAAAGTACAGATGGTCTCTAATTGCAGCTAGATTACCGGGACGAACAGACAACGAAATCAAGAATTACTGGAACACGACTCTCGCAAAGAGAGTTCACAACCAATCACATCGACCCCCTCGACCTGTTACACCATTACTCAAAAACCAAGTTAAATGCCCTATTAACACTAAGCCCCACAAGATTACTACAAAAAAACCACCACCACCACCACTCACTAACCCAAATATCATCAAAACGAAGGCATTGAGATGCAAAATGACCTTCTTCTCTCATGACCAAGAACACAACCCAGAAATGGACCCAAGAGAATCACAAGAAGCACCAAGAACTCCTCGACCGGATTCTTCAATCGATCGACCGATCACGAGGGTCGATTCCGGCACGGATAGGAGCCTGGATTTACTAAGTTCGTGGCAAGTCGGAGTCGAGGAAGAAGAAAGAAAGAACAGTTTGGGCTCGCTGCGCGACGAATTCGGTACGTTCGACGCGGAATTGAGCGAATATTTCATGCTGGATTACCATTCTCCTCTTCTGGATTTGGAGGAGCAGTGGTTCTGAGGTGGTTCTGATTTTGGTGACTTTAGCTACATTTCAGATTTAGTTTTTTGACAAGGGTCTACATCAGCCAAGCTAAGGTAGATTCTGTACTGTAGGATCAGAGAGGAGATTATATTTAAAATGTTGAATTAAATATTCAATAACAAGGAAATTGTCCATTTCCACTTTGTGATGGATATTAATCTATTTTCACTTTGTTCAATTTGGGTAAAAAGAGACTTTTTTTTTTTTTGTTTCCTGTTATTGGCTTAACAATGTTTTTACTGTGTATTGATTTGGATTTTTGCTTGGTTTAATATATGCTTCTGCAGAACCACATCACATGCCTAAAATAAGCACAGTAGAATCACTTTATTGGATACCTCTCATGTGTTGAGTCAATTATTCAGGATCTCCCTTGTAAGCTTGTCTGAGGGAAACCTCACACTTCCAAAATAAAATGTTGGAGATAGAGATGGTTTCAAAATCTGATTAATTTTTTCTTCTCTTTTTGAAAGATTTTGGAGTGTATTCCACTAATTAAGGTTACAAAAAATAACACCCATTTGGCTTGGCTTATAAACCCATTTTATTGGATAAATAAAAGTTATATGGTTAAGCTGATATGTGTGTCGGAAATATGAAATACGCGATTATAAATCCCAAAAATAATAACTATGATTCGAAGCATGTAACTGTTAGCTGTAAAAGTATGTGGTAAAAGTGATATGAATGAATGAGTTCTAAGACGATCTAATCCACCCACCGTCGATAATACTTCAAACTTTGAACACCATACCTAATGGACATTTTAGGGCAAATGTAGATTAAGAGCATCGTAAAACCACCAATACAACCCATTTTTGCAACAAAAAACCACCTTAGAGGTGTTTATGTACATAACACGAAAATGAATTATTCTGGTGGTTTTATGGCATTTTCAAACTTCGGAGGTGATCCTCAACTGCGTTTAAGTTCGGTGGTCCGAGACCTTTCTACACTAGAGTCTCGTGCTCCTGACTATAGGTCGATAAATGATAGAAGCCTAAGGGTGCAATTAAGTTAAAAATCTTAACCTACTGAAGTGCTTAGCAGTGTTATACTTAGTAATTTTCTACCTCACAAACACAAACAGAACCTCATCTCAAAGTATAGTGTAGCTACATAACATCTTTGAAGCACCAGGGAATATACTTTGCCCACGTGAAGTCACACATCAATATCATGTATTCAACATACAAGATGCACTTGTCTTTTTGGTTCCTGGTTGAGAAACCTAAAAAGTTGAGAATATTTTGGGGCCTACTGCTGAGATAAGATCGAAAGAACTCACAAGAGTGTACTCTTTAGTACTCCTTTGTTGATGGAATTCACTGATGCTTTTGCCATATCCAATGTTTTATCAAATGGACAAAAATCATACGAGCACCCTACTAGCCTACACCACACACCTGTATAGTCATTGTTCTGCAACTACAGTTCACATTGTCCCTGCACAGAGTAATTTGAAAGGAGATATGATATATCAAATAAGTTATTCTAGCTTCTTATTCTAGCATCCGAATAAGCGCTTATTATCTACTCAAAGGCCCTTTCGAAATAAGGTTGTTTAAGACATGTAAAGTAATCCAAAAAGTTATCTCAATAAATTAACAGCTCCATTAGCTATCGGCCATTGACAGTTAACAAAACCGTCTTCAGAATAAAAAGCTCAATTTAAAAGAAACGATCATTGGATTTGTAACCAAAACCCCAGATTTACACACACATGAACAGCTACAAATGAAATCATAATATGACACCACAACTCAGCATGACTTGATTGTTGAATCAAATCAATCCAATGTCCAAAACAGATATAATGAGAATACTTTGAGTGATTTGCTACCTCAAACAACATGGTTCTGTGGATGACTAATCCCAACCATGTATCATGTAGAATGATCGAGACAATGAGGTCTATTATGTGCAAACAGACCCAACTAACATGAAGAGGAATTTGTTAGCGGTACATCATACTGTTGCCCTATGAACTATTGGAAGAGTTTCACTTTACAGGCCCCCAAACTCTTCAAATTGACATTGGATATCCTGATCTTCAGTAAATGATTCACATTACCCCCTTTTATTAGCTCCCATTAGAATAGACGAGAACTAATTTAGAGCTGCCTACATAACTAATCAGGATAGTCTTTTGGCAGAAAACTACTGCGAAAAGATCTCCTTCTCCACTAAACTCCCTTTTTTCCCTCAACATTTTGCTCTCTTTAAGTTAATTGGTTAATGGAGGAGGGTTATTTTCTCACCAAAAGACTAACCTAATTAGTCAATTAGGCAGCTCCGTAAGTTCCCATCAATTCTTGTTAAAAGGAATTGACGGAAGGGCTTACATGGATCACTTACTGGAGGTCGGAGAATTTAATGCCCATTTTAAGATGTTGGGGGTAAAGTGAAACTTCATCAAAAATTCAGAGGGTAGCAGTGTAATTTACTAAATTGGTTTTGGTACAAACCAATTATCATGGATATGCGTATTATATAAGATGTCACAACGAAATGCAATCAACAAGGTTCCTAGATTTGGCACTCATTTAGATAAGAGCACCATCAACTTCAAATGCGTGAACTTGCTAGTTGAGCAAACTACCAAAGGTGAGTTACTAAAATAAACATCATTAACTAGAAGAGAGAAATTGCAGTCAAAATAAAGAGTTTATATTACCTAAAAATATGACTCTCCTGATTTTAAGGAAATGTAATCCATACCCTTAATTTTGAGGATTTTGACACCAAGAATGATACTCTAGACAATTCTTAACTGTTGTGAATCCAGAGCTCCAATATCAAACAATGATTAATTCAGAATTTAGTTAACATCTATACAGATCATCAACCTAGCCATGCTCAAGTAGTCGAGCGGCCAACCTTTATTGACTGCGGGAGTTCTGAAATCATGACTACAGGTTCCTTCCAACTTCTGATTTGCAAAAAAGCAAGTAACTAAAACCAAGGGTTGTTGATCCAAAAGGCAAAAGCAGGGACTATGTAAATTTAAAGAATAATCTTAGCATAAGCATTATTAGCACCAGTGATCTGAAATTTTTGTGACATTTCGACCATTGTTAAATGTTATCAGTGATTGAGAGGCTTAGCTTAAGGGTGGCATTCTGGTTTAACCATATTTTGAATACTGAAAGGAAAGTGCCGTCGTTGTATCAAAACAATCACTGTAAAACACAATTGAATCACTATCATCGGAGAATGGAATGCTTACGGTTGTGCTTGTTCCTAATAAAGATGCAATCTTTTAGCTCTAAAGATGATGCTTTCGCGCTACCATTCTATCCTACATTAGATTACTGAAGTCATTAAACAATAAAACCAAACTTAAAACAGACTGATAAAACAGCTTCTGGCCACCAACCTAGAGAGCAAACTCCACCCATTTCGACGATTCTCATCACTGAAGCATTACAATTTCCATACATTTATTTGTTGGTTCCAGTTTCCAAGTTGAATTGGAGACAAGTAAAACACTTAGAATCTTTAGATTCTCCATCCATGGTCACCAAATTACAAACTTTCTCGCAAAATTAAATGAGATTGAAGCAAATTGAGAGCATAACCAACCTTCGAAATCACAGGCTCGCCGCGGGCGGGGCGGAAACTACGAAATCGGCGACGATGACGCTCTCCAGCAGCGGCCGCACCTTCTCCTTCAACGCCTCCGCCTCGCCCCCCTCGATCGCGTCGATCGCCTCGACGCTGGGGAACACCGCGAGGAACCCTAGCGAGTACCCCTTGGCCCTGGCCGGGGAGAAGTTCTCCCCGTAGCTCACGTCGTAGCCCTTGGCCCTCGCCGCGGCCATGGCCTCCACCACCTGCCCCGGCGCCGCCCCTTCATTGAGCTTGGCGAGGGTGAGCCGCGCGGCGGAGCCGGGGGGGACGGGGGCGGGGGCGACGCCGTCGGCGACCCAGTCGAGGGCGACGATGTCGTCGCAGATGGGGAGGACGCGGTCGCGGACGATGGCGAGGTGGGCGGGGTCGGCGGCGTAGGAGGCGAGGTCGCCCTTGGAGGCGTAGCGGCTGTGGAGAAGGTGGGTGAAGGGGGCGGCGGCGGCGGAGCGGGGGCGGAGGAGGGGCCCGGCGGAGAGGTGGGCGACGCCGGGGAGGGAGGAGAGGGAGCGGAGGTGGGTGACCATGGAGTCGACCACGGACGGGTCGGTGGAGTCGCGGACCTTGAAGAGGACGACGTGCTCCACCGCGGACGCCATGGTTGGGGCGGAGAAGGAGAAGGAGGAGGAGCGGGAACGGAGAGAGACGAAGGGAGAGTGGGGTTGGCGGTGAAGATACGGGAGAGTCTTTAGACTCAGCATTTTCTCGGTGTCAACGTAACTGGACTTCGCCAATGAAGTGAGGTGTGATGTGAATGTGACAATGTGTGATGCTTTTGGAGATTGGTAATTTACTGATAGAGGTGAAATAGTTACTTTGAAACTAAAATACTCCCCCTCTTTTTTTTAATACAAAAAAGATATATAATCTTTTGGGAAAACTTCAAAAATTTTCTATGCCGTTTCATAGTTTCTCATTTTGCCCATCTGTGGTTTAAAATATATCAATTTGCTCCCCCATGGTTTCTTTTTTCTCTTTTTTTTATCAATTTCATTATTTTTTTTTAAATCAGTGATAAAATTAAAATTAAAGGGTACTAAAGTGAATATTTGATAAATCTATATAGGTATTTGAAGTTTTTTGTATATAATTTAATAAAATATTAACGAAAAAGCTACCGAAAAAATAAAAACAAAATCACAGGGGGGCAATTTGATATATTTTAAACCACAGGGGAGCAAAGTGAGAAACTACGAAACCACAGGGGGATTTTTTGAAGTTTTTCCTAATCTCTTTTAGTATGAGGACGGAGATTTTCGTCATTCTAAATTATTTTAAAATAATTTAAGTAATCTAAATTATAGTAATTTTGAATTGATAATAAAAAATGTTAAAGTTAATTTAGATTATTTATAATGTCTAAAAAATATATTTTATAAATTTTAAAATTCCTTATCAAGTTCATTAAAAAGTCAAAAAATAAAATATCAAAAATGAGTAAGTTTGTGAAAATAGAATTTTAAAATTCCTTATCAAGTTCATTAAAAAGTCAAAAAATAAAATATCAAAAATGAGTAAGTTTGTGAAAATAGAAGTTAGGCTTTTTTTAATTCATGATCGGAGTTACCGAATGTGATCTAAATAGTATAAAAAAATTTTTATCGAAAATTCAAACTGTTTGGATTGTTCTACACTATTAAACAAGAGAACGGCTTATATAGAGGGTGAAAATTATCGATTTTGTGATCCTTTGATTACTAAGTAAATAATTTTTAAAAATTCATAAAATTTAGTTTCTAAATACTTTAAATACTCTAATTAATTTTAACGGTTCCGATCATTGATTCAAAATTCCTATCATCTGAAACGATTTAGGAAAACGAAAACCTCCATCATCCTAAAAGGATTAGTAGCTGGATTCATGTCTCTTGTATTTTTATAAGTACGGAGTTTTTCATACTTATAAATTATTTTTAATAATAAAATTACTGAATTGAATCTATATAGTTAAACATAATTTAGAACATTTAAAATATTTTAAAAATAAATTTTAATCTTCTTTAAAATCATAATAAAATCTACCAAGCGAGTATAAAAATAAACGGTAAAAATCGAACAACATCCTAAAAATAGAAAATCGAATTCTTCAATTTACAATGTGAGTTGTTAATTGTTACCTAAATAGTGATCAACAGAATATTTTATCAAAAATTTAACTGATTTTAATTTTTTTTAAAACCATTAAACTAGAAAAGATCCTTTACCAGTCGTTATATATTATCAATTTTGGAAAATTTTTTTTATTGTGAGATAAATTATGTTGAAAAATAATAAAATTTAATTTTTAAAAAGTTTGAATACTCTAAATTATATTTAATAATATGGATTAAAATTTATCATCGAAAATAATTTATAAGTACGAAAATAATTATACTCATGAGAGTATAATAACCAGACTCATATAATTGATAATTAGTAGCCAGACTCTTTATAATTTATAATGATCAAAAGTTTACAACATTTAATAGACAATGACTTCAATATTTGTCTAACATGAATATTGAGTTTCTAAAATTATTTTTACCAAAAATGTTCCAGACTTGTCTTACTATTGGCCATTTTGAGTTGGCTATCTAACTTTTTAAAATTTTTTAATACCCAACATTTCAATTTATTTGATTTGAACAGTGTAATGGCACATTAACTTTAAATTTTGAATAAACTATTTATTTTTACAAATTTAGACAGTAAATTTCATACAATTCTCCCAATTCATTTGACTTTTTCTTAGTGCCTGCATAAGTTGGGTGTATGGGATAAAATTTAAAGTATAAAATTTATTTCAAATAGAATTTAGGAACCAATTTGTAATACGGAGATAGCCGAGAACTATTTATATATTTTTAAGTAAAAATGTACAGAACTCATCTAAATTATAGACTATATTGAATCTGTTATTCAACTTTTTAAAATTTTAATTTTACTATTCAACCTTTCAACTTTTTAATTTGAATTAATCAACGACACTTTGCTTTAAACTTTAAGCTAATTACTTACCTTATAAATTTACAGTTATAAAAATTATATAAAATATGCTAGTTAAATCCGTAAAAATAACTGATATATTAAAAATTTAAAGTTAAATTAAATAAATTAAAAAATAGAATAATAAAAATTAATATTTTAAAAGATGGAGTAGTCAATTAGTGTAGTGCATTGCTCAGATAAGTTTTGTACAACGTGTTACATGTAAACAAACAAAATTGAGATGCTTATGTAGCTTCAGGACATAATCAACGGCTATAATGAGTTCCAAACACATTCCTCATCTCTAGCCACACATTTTGTTGTAGATCTACCGAATCAAAAATCAAACTCTAGAGAGAGAAACTTTTCCCTGTGATCAAATCTATTTATACTCTCTCTCTCTCTCTCTCTCTCTCTATTTTTAGTCCCTCTCATTTCGTTCTCCATTAGAACACACCTTCCTTGTGCTTCGCTTATTCTCTCTCTTCGTCTCTCTCTCTCTCTCTCTCTCTCTCTCTCTCTCTCCCCTCTCTTCTTCTTCTTCGGCTTGGGATAATAATAAATGGCCCAAATTTACAAGGTAAGCCCAAAAAAAAAAAAAGTTTATTTTTTATTACCCTCTATTTCAATCTTTCATTCTAAAAAGTTGGTTTTGTTCAATTTACATGGATTTGAAGAGTTTTGTGCCAAATTGGTTTTATTTTTTTTTCTTGGATTCCTTTTCATTTTATCTTCGTTATTGATGCCTTTTTTTCCTATATCTTCTCCGCACTAGAACCAAAAAGGTCCTTTTCTCAAATATCATATCTAACTTGTTTTCTATGAAATTTATTTAAAAATCTAAAATTGACCCCCCTTTTTTTTAAAAAAAAAGAAACTTTTCTATAATGTATAGAGATCCCCCAACTATAATCCATTTTTATATTTAGTTTTATTATGTGATTTTAGTTGACGAAATTTAATAAACTTTCTACTTAGTCAATCGTAAATCAAAATAATGAGAATTAAGAAGGTATCTATAGAAATCAAAATTGCGTATCATTGAGATCTAAGTTACATTTTCATTTGATTATTTCATTTTCATATTCCTTTATGATGATTGTGTGCGCAGGCCTAGTACAAATCAATTAATTAAAGCATGGAGGGGGAGACCTTTTCAAAATGCAACAAGGGAGCAAATTTAGATAACAGGGTGATGCAGAGCTTTCAGAAGAGCTTCGTGCAGGTGCAGAACATATTGGATCAGAACCGTTTACTGATCAACGAGATCAATCAGAATCACGAGTCGAAGATCCCCGACAACCTCGGCCGCAACGTCGGGTTGATCCGCGAGCTCAACAGCAACATCCGGCGCGTCGTCGACCTCTACGCCGAGCTCTCCGCGGCGTTCGCCACGGCGTCGGAAGGGGACTCTGTTTCTCATGGCAAAACAGGGCAGAAGAGAATAAGACCAGCTTAAGAGAGAGGAAAAAAAAAGGGGGGGGGAAACATTGGAGCTCTTCAAATATTTTCTTTTTTTCTTTTTGGGAAACTTTAATTTTGAGTTTATAAGTGTGATTTTTTTTTTTTTTTTGGTAATGGAATAGCAGATTTGGGTAGTTGATTCTTGCTTATTGAAGAGATATATGTGGTTAGAACAAAATATATCTTTGGTATTTGAATACGAGAAATAATTTCATATTAAATGATAACTAGGGGAGTAAATTAAGAATCGTTGTAGTACTGAGCCTATATATAAATATCATTTAAGGTGTTTCATTTTAGTTACCTTTTGTATACTTCTTAATAACTAATTAATATGTTTCTTTTTATTAAGTAAAAAGATATGCTGAGCAAGATGGAATTGATTTGTACAGAGTTTAGCAATTTTTTTTTGCAAAAATGATGGTATGTCTAATCCACCCAAATTTAGGGGACATGTTGTTAATAGATCTTTTCAAAGCTTGAAGCTTGAACAATAAGATATGTTTTACAGTAGTACATCAAAAGCAAAAAATATATATGAAATAAAGTTAATTATTTGGAGAAAAATAGAAAGGATACCACAAGGACCACATGGTGTCATTCATGTACCCAACTCATATGTATATGACACACAACTTAAAACAAACATTTTTGGAACTTAAGAGGATGATTTAAATAGATTAATAGGTGCTTCTTTGTGTTACCACAAACACCATCTTAGCAACAAAGCTTATCTATGCTAGTTTAAGATATCCTCAACTTCAAAAAGTATTGGAATTGTGCTACTGAGAGAATCACTTTGTTGTTTTTTTTTAAAAAAAATTTCTCCTTTGCCAAGGAGGGAATGACCCACCAAAAAAGCCTCTAAAACAAATGGAATTGCTTACTATTCACTCATAGTTTAAGCTTTTGCTTTGGAGGTATATAAGTTGTCCTTCATTTTTTTTTTTATTTTTGTCTTGAAGCCTTTGAACATGTGGGTGAGATAAGATAGAAGGGAAGATTCCAAGCTACTTAAGGAGTAGGCAACTTTAGTTAATTAGATTAGTGGGGCTTTTTAAAGATTCCATACTAATGCATGTTTATTAAAGAATTATGAAGGAGTCAAGTTGCATCAAATAACAACATCCCTAGAAAAGTACTATTTGATACACATGGATAACGCGTTGCATACGGATAGTGTATTATTGTATCAGATTCGAGTCTAATCGGTGTAGGAGCTGAATCCGAAGCGGTATTCAAAAAATATAACCTTTTTATCGTAATAAAGCAAGTATTTAGCGATTCAAAGAATGATGTTAGCACTCTTATCTTCTGTACGAAATAAAACAATTTATTGAAAAGAATTGGAGAAATGATTCTTGCTGTGAGATGAATAGAAAGTGGAAATGATTTGCAAAGGAAGCATTATTTTGAAACATCTTTTCTATTAATCAATATGGCTTAATTACAGTACTCTATTGCACAGTATTTTACTATTTTTTTAATTTGCTATATTATACTCTGTTTTTTTTCATTCACCGTGATATTATTATATTTTATCAATTTCTATATTATATTTTAAATTTACTTTTATCTGTCTATTTTGTACTATTTTTTTTTCTAATAGATATTCCAAAATTATTTTTTCTTATTATTTTCTATATTAGTAATAACAAATCTATTATTTTAGATAAAATTTAACAACTTATTAAGAGACACTGATTAAATATTAGAAAAAAAATGTAAATGTAAATAAATATCCACGATAGACTTATTGAAAGCTTCTTTTAAGTTATTTTTAATTATTCTTTGTTATTGTTTTATATTTTGTTATTTTTTGTCAAAGTAAGCTGTATATATACTCTGTTATTTTTAACGAGTATCTTTTAATAGCTTTTATATAAAATTATAAAGTTATTGCTTATAATGTAGAGATTGGACAAAAAAAAAACGATAGTTGAATAATTCTTAATAAAAAAAAAAAAAAAAAAAAAAAAACTGTGCAGTGTAGAAAATAAAAAAAATGTATAGTATAGTGTAATAAAGCATTATTGTATCGAGAATATGCATGTCAACAAAATTTCATTAGAGAGGAGGATCCAGTGAAATTTCTCAAGTATGTGTACTCAAGACGATATTTAAATAAATAACTCCAACTAAGCAAGATCCGTAGTAGAAAACTTCAAAAAGTACTTCTAATAAATTCCCATTTGCACAAAAGGACAATTTCATAAATAGAAAACAATTTTGAGCTTTGTACTGCATTTGCATAGAGTTGATAATTAGATTACTAAATCAGCCAGGTAAGGTCAGAGTTTAAGGTAATAAATGTGCTCAAAAATAAAAATTGCGCCTTTTTTTTTTTTTCGAGTAGCTAATGTCAAATATATATAGAGTTGAGCTAGAATACTATCGATAGCAAACGAGCTCCGTTGCCACCGATTTGTTTTCGCTGATGGAGCCTTCAAATTGACGATCAGCATCATTGACCATGATCTATACCACTTGAAGTGTTTAGAAATCAATTTTCATATATTTTCAATATTGTTCTCTTATCCATCGAGTGGACACAAAAATTAACGGTTGAAAATGAATATTCTTTAAAAAATGATGATAGGAGTCTTGTAATCAAGATCAAGGGTATAGATCTTGTTTTAAATAGTTTAAAAAATTTTCTAACGAAAATTCAATTGATTTGGATATCTTTATGCCGTTAAACGAGAAAACGGCTCATATCGACCATTAAAATTACAAATTTTGAAACCCTTTGATCATTAGGCAAATGATTTCGAAAAGATTTGAAATTTGATTTCTAAACACTTCAAGTGGTATAAATCATGTTTAACGATGTCGATCGTCGATTTGGAGGCTCTATCATCGAAAACAAATGGATGGCAACGGAGTCCGTTTGCTATCGATAGTATTCTAACTCAACTCTCTCTCTCTCTCTATATATATATATATATATATATTTGAGATTAGCTACTTGAAAAGTAGGGCTACTGTGCTATTAGGAGCATAACAGCCCTCATGCTATTAACTTTCTAATCACCCATCAACTTTGCTAGGTGGTTAGAATGAGAGAGGAAAGAGATATTGAGAAGAAATTCAAGAAGAAGAGAAATTGAAACACCCAATTTGTCTCCATTATCTTTTTCCTCTCTCATTATAACCATGTATCAAACTTGATAGGTGGTTAGAAAGTTAGGAGCACAAGGGCTGCTCTAATAGCATAGTAACCTTGCTCTCTCTCTCTCTTTCTCTATATATATATATATATATAGAGAATCAAACAAGATATAGATAATGACATGCAACTGAGGCTTCAAATAGCCAATAACACAAGGTTGAAAACAATGTTTAGTTGATAGTGGGGCTATGCGAAAGCATGTTGCTTGTCAAAAATAATAATACCACCATTAATTTGAATGCATTTAATGATCATTAGACAAAAAAAAATCAGGTGGAGTGATCTCACAATGTAAGTAATTAATAATAGATTGTCGATTTACAAACTTGTTGTGTGGTTAAATACCATCCACAATTGCTTAAATGGAAACAAATCCCACAAATTCTTTTCGTGGGTCCCAAATCAAAAATTGTGGAAAACCGAACAATTGCATTTCGAATTTTAAGGACTAGGAGGAAAATTGTGTTTGGTCATTTTGCTACTATCATATTAATTTTTCTCTGGAAAAATTTGTTAAGTCTTGTGTGTTGGCAAGTTTTGTGAAGTGAGTCGGAGTTTTGAAGGATTGGTGCGTACCATCGAAGATCGAAGAATCTAAGACTTCGAAAAAATCGCAAAATAACTCACGGCGTGAATCACGATGCCCAGATAAGTTTTTAATTCATATTATAGTGATTCATACTTAGTTGTAGATATTAGAATCAGAAAATCTATGTTTACTGGATTAGAAAGTGCATCGAAACTTTACGAAACCCGAAACTTTACAAAAAACTGAAAATTGCAAAGTGTACCGATACAGCAGTGAAAGTGTACCGATACAGATTGTGTTCCGGTACAACCAGAGATATGTCACCGGTTACACTGTTTCGCAGGAAATCTGTTCCGTCATCGTGTAACCGGTAACAGCTTAAAAGTGTACCGGTACACAATGTAAACAATCCGAAAAGCTTTCAAATCCGACTCTATTTGATTCTAAAGTCTATAAATAAGCTATTGGGGTTCTCTAACAGATGAAGCATTACGAAAATACATATTTGAGAAACCCTATAGGCTAAGATTTCGTTCATAACCTATTTTCTTCATAATAGCCTCGTTTAGGATCACCATAGCATGATGCTCTTCATGAACGGCGTCATGGACTCGGCGTGATCAAGAGATTCGAGGATTCGGATCGAAAGCTTCGTGGATTCGGAGTGGAGGCGTTTCGTGGATTCGGAACGTGGCGTTCCTGGATTCGAACGTGAGGGCGTAGACAACCTGGAGGATTGCGCGAGATTCATAGAAGATAGAAGAGATGTTTAAGTCCGTGGATTCGGTAAATCACCTTATAATCTTTTATTCTTAGTGAAGTGTTATCGCGTGTTGGTCCCGTGAGTTTTTTACTCCGAGTTAGAATTTTTCCACGTAAATCTCGATATAATTTTTATATTCACCCCCCTCTAGATATTTGATACAATCTAAATAGATCCTTGGGCATCCCAAAATTTACAAAATTGTCAATAAGCGTGCGTCCTTTCCGATCTGATATTTTACATTTCTTTTTTAAACTATGAATCATCTCTAGCACAAGTGATAAAGGGTTTACTGATTGATATCCGAAATCCCAAGTTCGAATCTTAATTGATTCACATTTTCAGCTAAGTTTATTTCTAAAAAATAAATTGAAGTGGGTAGCATGCTACCTTTCTCTGAAAAAATGTAAGACGAATGCTATTTTGTTATTTTCTCGTTCTCGGAAGCCGTATCTTTAGAGGTTCTATTAGAAATAAAAATCTAAACACAAATTACTATCACTTTTTTAAATTTTTTGCAATATTTCCTAGCAAAACTAAAGATACAATTATCAGCGCGTTAGAGATTTATCCAGCATGAACGAACCTGCTTTTCATCTACCGACCTGTTCATGAGGAAAAACTTGCGCATTTAGGTTTCAAATCTCTGCACTACACATGCAAAACGGAGAAGCATATCCTTATATGCTGTTTTCGAGACAGATCAAATATGTTCCAGAGATGGGCCAAATAAAAAGATCTGTCGCATTAAAAAAAAAAGAAAACAAAAAAATCCAAAAATTTCCAGGCCCAACCTAAATATATAGGCCCAAGTGTCAAACAGGCTTGGCCCAATTAATTGGGCCGGGTTTGGTCCGGTCCACTCGCGGTCTTATCTTCGCGAACCCGGGTTACCTCATCACCGGCGAATCGCTGATTCGCTTCCCCCCTTCTCTGTTTCTCTCTCTCTCTCTCTCGCTCCCTCTGTCTCTCTACGTTGAGCTCCGAACCACGAAGAAACCCTAGTCCAAGGAACATGAGAGGAGACCCCCGCGGCGTCGGCGGCGGAGGGGAGGCCGAGGCGGGGCCAAGCTCACGGCCTCCGCGGCGCGGCGAGGCGGCGGCGGCGGGGCAGCGGCGGTTCCCCGCGGCGGCGCCGCCGGAGATCATGAGGGCGGCGGAGAAGGACGACAACTACGCCGCCTACGTCCACGACGCGTGCCGCGACGCCTTTCGCCAACTATTCGGTCGGTTTCCGAGTTCCCCGAATCCGATTCCTAATTCTATCATCTATTTTTTGGTTAATTTTGGGGGATTTAGTAGTAATTTATGTGCTTCATTTGATTGTGTTAGGTACCAGCGTTGCGGTAGCTTACCAGAGTGAGGTTAGTTTTTTTTGTGGATTTAAAGTCTGGTTTTTTCTCCTTTTTTAAGCTTTTGATTTTGGTATCAATTTCTCTGTGTGAAATGCGTGTAGAAATGGGGTAGAATCTACATGAGCCGCAACGCGCAGGACATTTTCTTTGATTCTTAAACATAATTTTGAGAAAATTTTCCATTAATTCCGTGATATCTAGAGTAAAAATGATTGCTTCGCATCAAAACTAAGGTTATTCCACTTGCACATTTTCCTTGTAATGTTGCTTCATCTCTAGAATCTGTTTCAGTATTGGGTTTATGAACATGTTTTTGTTTTCAGAAGAAACGAAAAGTAAAGTGGAATAATTAGTTCTAGAATTGGGAAAAAAACTTATGTGAAGCCAAATGTGGACATACTATTTAGAGGAAATAAAATATGATCATGTGATCACTAATTGGTCTTTGGTTTTCGCTTCATACTTTGTATGCAATTTAATTAAAGTGAATCATTCAGCAAATTTGGAAGGTGCCAAAGACATGCGAATGTCTTAGTTACGACATAGTGAGAAAGTTACGACCCTTTACCAACGGAGGGCTTTAGCTAAATGTCTTCATGTAGCAAACCCCAATTAGCTGCGAAATTTCGTATATCATTAACCTTGCCTATCTTGATACTTATAAATTGCACGACTAAATGAAGATTAATAGTGTCGTTTTTGTTATGTATTTGTGACAAGCTTTTTATGATTATGTGTTTCCCTTTCTAGAGTATCTCCTCTCATTGCTTTTTTTCATTTTAAAAAAAAGTATCATGTTTTTGTATTTATACTTCAGTATCTGATACTAGTTTCCTTCCTGCAAATGTGTTGCAGATAAAGCTGCTAGGTCAGACACTTTATTATCTATTGACGACAGGTTCAGGCCAGCAGACACTTGGAGAAGAATACTGTGATATATTACAGGTATTCTTCGTTATATTTGCATTTTGTCAGCATGAGAAGTCGAGTGGATAATTTTTAGACTAAACTAGATGATACTTAATAAAAACATCGAGGTTTTTGTGCTGTGAACTTTATCTTTACCGTCTATTGTTATCTAGCTCCTGGACAGCAATGTGTAATTGCTTTGAGTGGCATGGAGTGATGAAGTTATTTCTTTTCTAAGATTCTGTCTTCTCTCTTGAGGCAATCAAACCTTTGGTTTTGGAGAAGAAGCAATTGATAGAAATAACACGAGGTGTTAATGAGATATTCTTGTTATGTTCTTTTCTTGTGTCATGGTAATTCTTTCCTTTTTTATTTTGTAAATCTGTGTTTTGTTTTTGAAGAGCTCTCGAAAAAGATGATAGTAGAACTTCTTCTTAGCCTCAACTTGGTTTTGGGTGAAATTTAGTATGTCAATCTTTCCCTTTTACTGGTTATATATGTGTGTTTTGTTTTTGAGTAGCTCTCGAGAAAGAGGATAATAATACTTTTTCTTAGCCTCAACTTGGTTATGGTTGAAATTGTGTATCATCATTATCTTTTCCATTTAATCGGGATTTCTCAGGTTGCAAGTTCTAATGGCCTTCCACCAACACCTGCTCGACGTGTTCTTTTTGTGGTGTACCAAACTGCCGTCCCTTATCTCGCTGAAAGAATTAGGTTTGCCCCTTGAGAATTTTGAGTTTGTATGGTTTCTTTAAGTTGCGTTTTTTTTAGTTAGTTACCATGGATATGGTGCATTTGGTGCTTGCCAGCTCTAGAATGGCTTCTCGTGGTATGGCCCTAAATGACACTCAATTTGAGGAGTCCGGAGAAAGCAATCATCCTACTAGAGACACCATACAGTCCTCGGACATTGATGAGAACTCTTCTTCAAGAGGCATTATTGTATCTCCTCTATCAAGATTTAAAGAGAATTTTCGTGCCTTGTGGTTATCAGCAATACAGAGATGGCCTTCGGTATCTCAAACTCTTGTATCTTAATTTTCTTTGCCTGAAA
This sequence comes from Ananas comosus, assembly GCF_001540865.1. Classification (NCBI taxonomy): domain Eukaryota; kingdom Viridiplantae; phylum Streptophyta; class Magnoliopsida; order Poales; family Bromeliaceae; genus Ananas; species Ananas comosus. The sequence goes on from NC_033621.1 coordinate 1,941,590, forward strand.
CTTTACTCTGATAATTTATCATACACTTTTTTTTTTCCTTTTCCTTTTGCACTACCCAGGTGCTCCCTCTTGCTCGTGAGGTTTTGCAATTGGCTCTTCGTACTAACCTTATGTTTTTCTATTTTGAAGGTAATTTTAACAGTAAATTTTTCTGCTTACCTTAGTTTGGCATATGCATTCTTCTATATTACAGTGATTTTCAATTTCAATTGCAAATTTTGCTTTTGTGCAGTTTAGAACTTCAATAATCTTATGCTTTATTATCTTCTGAAATGTTCATACTCTGCAGGCCTATATTATCACATATCAAAGCGTGCAGCTGGCATTCGTTATGTCTTCATTGGGAAGCCTTTGCATCAAAGGCCTAGGTGTGTAGCCATCTCTGATCTCTTTTAGGTACCAATAATTGATTAGTGTAAGATTCATGTAACACCAGGCATCAGTTTAATATAAGAAAGTTCTTGCTAAATCTTCGAAGCCCAATATACATGTACATTAGATCTTCTAAAATGGTCACTATTTCTGCATAATCACATTACTGTCTTCTTGGTTTCTGCAGATACCAAATATTGGGGATATTTCTGTTAATTCAACTTTGTATTCTTGGTGCTGAAGGACTGCGAAGAAGTAATTTATCTTCAATGACTCGGTCCATTCGTCAAACATCAACCAGCAACCACTATTCTTCCACAGGTTTTATTGTTGAAGCTACTAAATGTTTGAACTAATGCCAAGTTTTTCGATTTCGTGTAACGAGACATCCGGTGTCTGCAACCTCAAATTTTTTGTTGTATTTCATCCTTTTCTCACATTAATTAATGGTTAGCAGGGCGAGGTTTGCCTGTTCTAAACGAAGATGGCAATCTCATCACTGATTATAACGCTACTAAAGGCAGTTGGACCTCTGATTCAGCAGTTGTTTCCGAGGTTTGTGTTCTCCATAAAAAATCACTTACATTTTTAATGCATTATAAACAACCGTATATGCAATTTATAATTTGTTCTTGAGAATGTAAAAATGTTTTAAATTTCCTGCGTTATTGTATTTGTGCCTCAGGCTCCAAGTGGCATGAGCAAATGCACCCTCTGCCTCAGTACTCGCCAACATCCAACTGCTACTTCATGTGGTCATGTCTTTTGCTGGTAAATTACGTGCACTCTTCTAGTGATGTTTTCCAATTACATGAAATGAAAATGCTGCAAACTATAGCTGGAAAATGGTTCTAGAAGCCACTAGGCATAGGCTGGCCAAGTTGGCAGAGGAGTGAAAGAGTAGGAATAGAACATCGTATGCTGCATCATATGCTTGCATCGTAATGCTGCATATTACCAATAATATGTTGATTACGACCGCTATCATTCTTCAAGTACAAATGCCTCTGAAAATTTTACAAATATTACAAACAAAAAGAACAAATTTTCTGTTTTATGCTATTGACTCTACCCTTTATGTTACAAAAGCAGCAATTTCCAATTGTAAGAAATTTGTTCTACGAAAATAGTCTATTAATTCTCTGTCAAATACATATTTGATCTGTTTGGTTGTGTATAGATGTAATTGAAATTGAAAGTGAAATGTATGGCACTGCCCTGCAGGAATTGCATAATGGAATGGTGCAATGAGAAGCCCGAGTGCCCTCTGTGCCGAACTCCTATCACCCATTCGACTTTGATTTGTATATACCACGCCGATTTTTAGCAAGCTGGCGCACGGAATTTTGTTTTCCGCAACTACAGTTAGGGAGCTGGAATATGTTGATGCCTACACAGTTTCAGAGAAAAGTGTACAATATAGTAGAGAATTATCAGCCATCAGCATATACAATACAGAAAGCTAATGTAACAGGGCAAATTTTTTTCAACCCTTTCCGAGATTCATTTGAGTGATATTGTTCTTGTTGTTGTAAATCACCAAAATACCAACTGCACGTCAATTTAGTGGTGGATTGGCTAGGAGAAATGAATGATTATAATGTATTTGGAACACCTGATGTTTAAATTTTACTGATATGAGAACAGATTGAGAGTAAATTTTCAATGCAATATTTATTCTTCTTTCTTTAGTTAGTCATCTGAAGCTATTCCCTGTAGGGCTTATTTGATGTTTTTCACAAAGACCATCTACTTGTGATTTTTTCAAATCCCTTGTTTCATCTTCTTCTCAAGCATCATCTTCAAGGTTTTTTTTTTCCCCCTTTTTAATCATCAATCTATTGTGTGCTGGTAAATAAACTTGGCATGCTACATAACCAATAAGCACAATTACTTCCACCAGGAACAATTACAAGAGATTCAATTGATGAAAATTTCCACTTTTGATTCTTTATTTTACAGCCACAATAAAAGGATTTCACAGTGCTTTTACACCCTGTTGCATCAACTACCAGCAAAGCCAATTAACATGAATTTACACAGTTGCCTCGCACAGTAATCTCATGGTTCTGTTGCAAAGAACATGCGAGGCAAATAAAGAGCAAAAAAAAGATCACAAGCAAGAACATTTTGATGTATAGTGAGAAGCATTTCTTTGGCTGGTCATTATATCTCTTCACTCCTCTTGATTAGTTCTTCAAACCAGATTTTCCAGTCTGAAACCTTCTCCTCTCCATTCACCACCTACAAACGCGACTAGTCATTAAGCCACTAATCGTAAAGGGGTTAAAGGAAGAATACTTTCGGTATTTCGCTAATGATTTCTTTCACAAACAAAATAAGAGTTTCAAAACTAGTCAACCATAGCAAAAGTAGGGCAGTTCATCCTGTTGCATCAATTGCATGAAATTAAAAATTATAGAAAGGAAAGAAAACCCAGATAAACATACAATGCCGAACAGTCCCTTTTTGTTTGTAAACAGTTTTCTCCGCGTGAATGAAATAGATTACTACTTTTCTAAATTGTAAAGCATGTACTCTATTTGCCCTAACCTCAAAGAACAGCCCCTTCGGCGGGACTGCCTCAAGTGCCTCCACACAGATAAGAGCAGCATCCTCTTTGCTGATTCTTCCTTTTGCTGCTACACCCTGACGTACATACAATTACAAACAAATGAGCTCCTAAAGTGAAAGCCTAAAACTATTATGCTCCCATCGGCTGAAATGATATTTTTATCGGATAGAGCTATAGAAATTTCCCTTATAAAATTACTACACTAACAATCTAATGTATAGTTAATCGAAAGTTTCTCATACCTCTTGGAAGCTAAAACCTTGCTGGCCACCGGGAGTATTTTGAAGCGAACCTGTTCTTATTATCGTATATGGTATGCCTGACGCAATCACCACTTCTTCGTCTCTCTCTGCCAACTTTCTCTGCTTGCTGTTCATAATAGCTTGGAGTCCACTGCTACCTCTATATACAGCCAACTGCAGCCTTATTAAAACTCACATCCACGGATGAATAAACCATCAGTAATAAGCTTTGTATTCGACATTGGATGATCATAAAGATGAAGATAGGTGAGAACCTGAGATAGAAGAACAATATGTTGCACGCCTGCCAAATCTGCTACTTGAGAGATGAAGCCATCCTATCAAAAATACCACAAAGTTGAGAAACTCATGAAGAGGGTAAAGAATGTGACGCCATGTACAAATCATCTATTAAAATTAAAAAAGATGAGCATAAAGTAGATACCAATATCATATGGGCTAAATTAACATACATGTGCAGCGCAAATTACTGCACGAACACCTCTTAGAGCCTTCATAAGGAAGGATTTATCATTCATATCTCCCACCATTGACTGCAAACCAGAATAAAGAAGAAAGTTGGATGATGAAAAATTTTAGATCTATATTTGCAAATACATATACACCCTTGTGTATAGAAAATAAATAAATAAATATGTCTATATACTCTATAGATATAAATAGTCCTCTAAATCTAGAGAAAAGACTGTTTAGAACAGATTAGAGCTAAGACTACATGAAGAAAAACCAATTACTGTCAGTGGTGCTAACCTCAACATAAGTTCCAAAGGCATTGATGGCAGCTAGTTTATCCTTCACTATTGCTTTTATTCTAGCACGTTTAAGAATCAACAACAGTATGACCATCTGAAATCATAGAACAATAGATCAAGGACTATCAATCAGCGAAAAAGAAACATGAAAACTTTTGTTTAAAGCAGAATATTACTACTAAATTACCACTTAACCATAATTTGGGGATATGGCAAAAAAAATTATTATAATAGCACTAAAACAATTATCCATAATGGTCCATCGAGACAGACTTAAGCATGTATTTTTTTTAGAGCTTTGCAAGAATATGATAACACGAAAGGGTAAAGCCAAGCTTTCCTTTTATAAAAGCTCAATAAGCTGTAACTAAGAAGGAATCTTAAACTATTGGTTGTTTAGTCAATACATAGAAATGAAAAAAAATCTAGCTTCTTGGCGAAAATTTCTCAAAATCTTACTCTTTCAGATTTATATCTGCTGAAATCTTACACTTTTTGTGAAGGTTTGGTCACAACGAGTATTATCAGTCCCAAAAGGCCATTCAGAGGTCTCAAAAAATAAAAAAGGATAAGCTAAAACTTACAACATAATTGGCCATCTGATATACTACGCACAGCATGCTTTTTCATAACAGACATGAATTCTCAATCTCAAGTTTAAATACCCACCTGCCCAATTTCGCTTTCACCATCAGTTACTAATACAGCATCTCGCACTTCCTCAATTTCTGTGCTTCAAACCAAATTTATCCACGTCGAAAATTAATAATCACGACTTTGAAAACCAAGAAGGATGTGTGTGGTATTATTCTTTTCGGGCTCCAATTACCTGAAGACTCATCCTCTTGAGATTCAGGACCTCCGTCTTTTGGGAGTAAATCCGGTGCACCATACCACCTCCTTAATTTAGGCCCACCTATACATGCAATTCCTCAATCTAGTATACATTTGCAAGCAGAGCATCACAATGCATGGAGATTGAGGGAAGCTATAATCATACAATGATATTACAGTAACGTAAATCTAATCAAATAATCTACTTTCAAATGGTTATATGTCCAAATTGTCAAAGAGACATTACTTATGAATAATTTGCTTGTAAAAGGACGGCAAAAATCTTAAGGGCCCGTCTAAATGCCTGAACATTTCGTTCCGTATATCTCTTTTCTTTATCAAGGATAAAGTGTTAGTTCTATCAGATTAATCAGGTGTAATGCAGTATCTTAAAAAATTATAACACCTAGGACCATGTAATGCCCTAAAAACAAAATTATTAAAAAAAAAAGAAAGTAAACTTTAATTTGGCCCTCTGTGATATAGCGAATCTTCACTTTGCCACCCTATGGTTCAAAAAAGTTACACTTAACTAGTGATTTTATTTTGTTTCACTATAAGGATCTATTACTAAACAGATTAAATAAGAAATTATTTTACTATCCTATCTAACAACGGATTTTTTTGGTGAAATAAAATTTTTTGAACCACGTCATGGCAAAACAAAAATAAACTAAACCACAGAAGGGTAACTTAAAGTTTACCCTAAAAAGAAAAATAAAAAACTTACACTATATAATTTAGGGCTTTTTTTTTTTTTCCATTTAGCCCCTCTCAAAAAACAAATACAAATTATCCTAACAAATTTATGTTTGCAGATTATCCTGCCGCGTGAGCGCCATATTTGCATTTTTAAGTTGAACACAGTGAATGAATTACCGTGGTTAAATACGGTGACCATGTTCATATTCACACTCTAAACACTCCGTTTTTTTTACTTAGGGACCAAAAAAAATACGAAAGGAAACACGATGATCCAATCATCGTGTTTAAATAGTGATTGAATCACCGTGTTCAACTTAAAAATACCACCTGAGCGCTCGTGTGGCAAGGAAAGGACCATTTTTGCAAATAAAAATTTGTTAGAGTAATTTATAAATTCTTTTTTTTTTTTAAGAAGAAGAAGAAGATAAATGCAAAAATGCTCTATAATTTATTATTAAATAACTTATTCTGACATCGAGAACTGAACCTACAGGGGCTTAGGACGGGCTCTGATACTATATTAGACTAAAAGAAGCAAAGAACAAGCATGGGTTATATGGATGACCTTCAATGTAGTCGAGGAGCTGGTCGGTGAAGCTGGTTTCCTTCTTGTTGGAGGATTGGCATGAGAGGAGATGAGGCCTCCTCCTCCTCCACCTCCTCCACCTCCTCTGGAGTGAGGAGCAGAGGCTGCGAGGTTGTGTTTGTGTGTGAGCTGAGGATGTTGGAGGAAGAGGTGGGGGTGAGAAGAGACCAAGAGACATTGAAAAACAGAGAGAAAGAGAGAGAGAGAGATGGGGTGGAGATGGGAAAGAGGAGTGATGGAGGTTTGTTTGCTGAGGGAAGAAGATAAAGAAAAAGGAAAAACTTTGAGTGAATTGCGCTTTTAGTCCCTGAACTTTCAGTTTTGCTTCACTTTGGACCTCAAATTTTGTAAATTCGATATTTTGAAGATTCTAAACTTTTAATAACAATTCATTTTGGTTCCTATAAAATCAGAAAAAGGTCTAAAATGCACCGGCAATATTGCTGACGCGGCATTCCTAATCAGTAATTAAAATTATTCTCCTTAGATTCATTCGTCCGATCATGATTAATCAAAAATATTTTTTTATTATTTTTTTTTCAATAAAATTTGTCTCATTACTGGTAATGTGATAGAAGTGTGACACTATAGATTTTCTATAAAATCAGCAGGCAATTGCCTACATAAGCTTCATGAGTTTCTCACTCTCATAGTTATGTCTCAAAAATTACTGTACTTAAATTTATCATTCTAATTTTTTTTTTTAAATAAAGCCTCAAAGTAGGAGTATATAGAAAATAAAGAAATTGAGAAACTTCATAGGAATATATTTGAAATAGAGGATAAATTTAAAACTCAGTAATTTTTTAAAAAATATAGGCAATTATCTCTAAAAACTATGAAGATAATCTAATATTTATAGTGTAACGCCCCCAATAATCTCACATCGAATAAGATGATTCTAATCAGTTTATATGAGACCTATATACTAGTAATAATAATCGGGCTTAAATATTTTAGGTTGGTGGTTTGAACCTAATGAGTCATATAGCTGTGTTACCGGTGTTTTGAAAACTGCATGAATCAATGCTTCCGGATTTAAAGGCCTTTTACTTGTGTAATTCCTGTTTTCTCTTCTTTTCAGTACCATTTAAAAAAAAAAAAAAAAATCTTGTAACGATTCCATGAGCTTAATAAATAGCTTTTAAGCTTCATCAACCCCCCAATTTTTTTTTTAGTAAAAAAATCCATACTAAGATCAAATATATTTGAAGTAAGGGTTCAAAAAACCCGACCCGACTCGCCCAACCAGTATCGGATCCATTTCGTTACAACCGATCCGACCCGAGTCGCTTGTCATCTTCTCTATTTAAAAGGGAAAACCCTAACCCTAACTTCCCCGCAGCGGAGGACGAAAGCCAGGGTTTTAGCGAGGGAGCGGCGACACATCTAATCAAACCCCTAACCCATCTCGATCTATCCCTCATCCGACCATGAGCCGATCGGGGCAACCCCCGGATCTCAAGAAGTAAATCTCTAATCTCCTTCTATTTCTCTTCATCATTCGTTGTAAATAATCTTCTTCTCTTTTTTTCTTTTTCTTTTTTTTTTTCCTCTTTAGCATGTTTGATTTTGTATAGTAACCTTTTTTTATCCTTTTTTTGTTTAAATTTTGCGTTATTTTGGAACTGGATGATAGGTACATGGACAAGAAGTTGCAAAGTAAGTGATCTTCTCCAACACTCCCAATGCTCTTTTTTTTTTTTTTAAGTTCAAATTCATGATTACGTGCTTAGTACTTTTTAAAATTAAAGTCGAAAAATGACTTTTATTTTTGTTGCTATATTAGGGTTCTTTTGGATTGTAAAAAGTTATGAATATTGGTATGAATATAGTTTAGGTTTAAAGTTAATCAATAAAATGACGGGTTATTATTTTTTGTATTAAGAGGTGATGATGATAACTTGATGAGGTTCTTCATGATTTGGGAGGTTGTGATTGCTGTCGAAAAATCAAATGAGACATTTATTTTTGGCTTCATTTTAGTAGCTCTTAGCCTCTGAGAAATCAAATGAGACATTTTATTTTTGGCTTCATTTTAGTAGCTCTTAGCCTCTAATTTGAGTGCCCTAAATGAGGAATTTCTTTATGAAAGCTGTGGAGTTTTCTCCAAATGATGCTTTGTTGTCATAGTTACTCTGATGGGGCAATGAGCCAGTGACTTTTCATTTTTCTTCCAAGTGTTTTAGCTTTTCCGCGAACTCTAAAATTAATACACTTGGTATTTTTCTGAAAACCCATTTCCAGTGTCCTTTTTTTTTTTTAAGCGTTGTGTATAAGTTCTTCTCATCAAATCCACCTCTGACAATTGTTCCTGGATACAAAGCCTACTACAATCAAGGGTTTACATTTTTGCACTCTGTAAAGTTGCATTGTTGTCATGCTTTTCATATGGCAGTGTTATTGCTATTTGCTGTTATCAGTTTGGAACTTGGTAATGTATGCGCGCTAAGTGAGGAATAACTTATGAAAGCTATGGGGTTTTGTCTCCAAATGAAGCTTTTGTCATAGTTACTCTGATAGGCAATTCCTTTCTCTTCATCTCTGCAGTGTTAGCACCTTACCATCAATTTTCAGGGTTTCTTTCTATCTCTAGACTCAAACTAGGCAACGAGCCAAATGTAGACTTTCCCCATGCATTCACGCTGCATACTTCATCTCTGTTGTATCATCTGGAATTATATAAATATGCTGCTAATGCCCCTCTGCCATGAACTTTCAATTGTGTTTGATTTGTGCTTCAACTTGATTTCTACTGGAATAGTCAAACACTTAATTTCAATTGAAGTATTTTCACTAACGTGGCTACATTAACCAATGTTTTGCAGTCAAGCTGAATGCAAACCGTGTTGTTGTTGGGACTCTTCGTGGTTTTGACCAATTTATGAACTTGGTGATCGATAACACTGTGGAGGTCAACGGCAATGAGAAGAACGAAATTGGGATGGTGGTAGGTTTATTTACAAGTTGACATGCTTCTTACTTCCAAATTCCATGTGTAATTGATTGGTATACGAAAGCCTTAATTTCTCCGTTGAACCTTTTCAAAGATTTGTTATTCCATGCTTTCTTAGTATGATGTGCATTCACATAAACCAATGCTTTCTGGGAGGCAGATATAGGGCTTTACGGTCATGAGCTTTAGACCCTCGTTTTCTATGAGCAACAGCTGCTGTGTATTTTGTGAAAGACAAGTTTGTATCTTTTCTTGTGACGAGAAGGCGAAATGAGCTTCAGGATGTCCCAAGAGCTCAAATTTGAAGCTTTTGGTTTCTACTTTAGTAAAGAACCTGTGTGTGCTTCTTTCAGTAGTATGTTTGAGCAAAATTTGTTACTGCAGATACTTGAACTATGGCAGAGAGGCTCTAATCTGCTTAAAGCCAGCTTTAATTCTTTCTTTCTCTGAGTTGATACGATGTTCTTAACAATTTTTATTTTTATTTTTTACAGGTAATCAGGGGAAATAGTGTGGTCATGATTGAAGCTCTGGAGCCGGTTGCGCGAACGCAATAGCTTCGTTTTCGATTTGATGTTGTGTTCAGAACTCAACTAATGTACAATGAAAACATATGCTGGTGCTGTTATGTAACTTGATGAATCGGTCAATTTGCTCTGCTCTGTTATTTGCAGTTCCATAAATATCTTGAAACTTTCTTAGTTGCTAATATATACCATACACTCTAAGAAGTATAGTTCTTATTTAATGCGGCTATTCATTTGCTTGGTGGAAAAAGTGATGAAGCGAAACTATGAAGTAAGATTTTGCTGTAAATTCAATTTGAGACTTGTTAGGATTTGTATTTTGGATTGAGATTTAGATCAAATCTAACAAAAGTATATTGCAAATCCAACCTACGCGAAGGCCCTGTTTGGTTCACAGATTTTTTAGAATACGTAGAGCTACATTATTCGTTAAACTTAAAAAGAGGGATTTCTCACTTCGCTAAAAAAAAGATTTCTAAAAGACGAAGTTTGGGGCCTTCGTTTGGTGTCATTTAAATTTTTTTATTTTCTAAAAAAAATTTTTATGTTAAAAAGTATTTAAGAAAATGGCGGCTTATTTATAATCTTACATTGAAAATATTTATTTGGTAACAAAAAAAATAAAAAATTGATGTATTAGTTGGTTGTTTCTAATTATTTTTTAACAAACAATGTTATCTATAAGTTTTTTTTGTCGATATATTATATTATATATTTAGAATTAATGTTTAAAAAAGCAAAATGATAGCAATGTCAAACGCCGCCTAAATTTTAAATTTTTATATTTTGTAAAATTATAAGATACTGCGAAAATTATAGATTTGTATCACACAAAATGTGACAAGTGACAAGTCCAACAAATCCAGTATGCTAAATTTCAATTTTATAATTTAAAAAATATGGCCTTTTTGCATAAAAAATTCAGTTATTTTGGGCTTTTGCAAAACCGTGTCACCTTTTTCGTTTTTGCAGATTCGGTCCGCTTTTTCAGCAAACTGACCAAAATACCCTTATTACTTTTTCTCTTTCCTCTTTCTCTCTCCTCTTCGTTTCTGTCGTTCTTTTTTTTTTTTCTCGCCGAAAAAAAAAGATGGACCGTCGCCTCCCTCCTCACCATCCTTCTTCACCGTCGCCCCCCTCCTCACCCTCCTCTCCACCGTCCGCGACCCCCTCCTCCTCTCCTCCGCCGCCGCGGACCCCCAGCCCGATCCCGTCGCCGCGGTGGCAGCGGCCGCGGCGAACGGGGTCGGNGGGCTGGATGCGGAGAAGAAGACAACGGCGAAGAAGAAGAAGGGGAGGCCAAGCGGCAGGGCGCAGGAAGGGGAGGCGGAAGCGCAACCGGCGACGGGACCAGCGCCGCGCGTGTTCTTCTCCGTCGGCGCTGCCCCTCCTCCCACCGCCGCGCAGAAGCCGCCGACCAACGCCTCTGCTTCTCCCACGACGACGTCGAGACGCCGCGTCCGCCGCGGACCCCCAGCCCGATCCCGTCGCCGGAGCGGCAGCGGCCGCGGCGAACGGGGTCGGACTGTTTTTTATTTTAAACTGCACATCTTTAATAGATATTTATACTGTTTCTCCTCTTGTTGCAACAAGAGGAGAAACAGTGCAACAAGAGGAGAAACAGTATAAATATCTCTTAAATGGGTGCAGTTTAAAATAAATGGGTGCAGTTTTTTTTCTTGTTACACTATTTTTCCTCTTGTTACACTGCTTTTTATTTTAAACTACACATCTTTAACAGATATTTATACTGCTTCTCCTCTTGTTGCACTGTTTCTCCTCTTGTTGCACTGTTTCTCCTCTTTAAAGAGGAGAAACAGTGCAACAAGAGGAGAAACAGTGCAACAAGAGGAGAAGCAGTATAAATATCTCTTAAATGGGTGCAGTTTAAGATAAAAAATAGTGTAACAAGAGGAGAAATGATGCAACAAGAGGAGAAACGGTGCAACAAGAGGAGAAACAGTGCAACTTTCATTTAAAGAGTGTAATTTTTATCTTAGTGGGTGCAGTTTATATCTGAAAGAGTGCAATAAGAAGAGAAACAGTGTAAATATCTTTCAAAGAGTGTAATTTTTATTTAAAAAGTGTAATTTTTATTTTAAAGCTGCAGTTTACATCTTAAGTAGTGCAACTTGTAATTTTTTTGTAGTTAACGATACAATTTCATCTTCATCCTTTTTTTTATATAATTTTTTATCTTTATTTTTTTTCTGTTTTTTTTTTGTCACCCTCTCTGTCAATAGCCACGGTGTCGGTGACGACGCCGCTAAAGACCCCCCACTCCGAGGCTGCAGCGCCGCAGTGATCTCCACGGTGTCGGCGTCGGTGTCGGCGAAGATGCATCGTCGTCGGAGGCAGCAGAGAAGGAGGGAGAAGGAGAGACGGGAAGGGCAGGGAAGAGCGAGAGAGGCGCCGTCGTCGGAAACTGTGGAGGAGAGTCAGAGAAGAAAAGAAAAGAAAAATGCAAAAAAAAAAAAAGTCACAGCCCGGCCTTAGGGGGATCGGAGGCGAGGAAGGTGGGGGCGCCGGCGGCGACACCGCTCTGTCTTCGCCGCTCTCTGGGAAGAGAGAAAAAAAAAAACGAGAGAAAAAAGAGAAAAGAAAAAGGTATAAGGGCACCTCCGCTCCGTCTTCGCCGCTCTCTGGGAAGAAAAAGAAAAAAGAACGAGAGAAAAAAAGAGGAGAGAGAAAGAGGAAAGAGAAAAAAGTATAAGGGTATTTTGGTCAGTTTGCTGAAAAAACGGACTGAATCTGCAAAAGCCAAAAAGATGGCCCGATTTTACAAAAGCCCAAAATAAGTGAATTTTTTATGCAAATTGGCCAAAAAATATTAATAACTTATCTCGGAAAAAAAAATTCCTATAAAAACTTAAAACCACACGGGCTTATGATGTTGCGCAACACCACCGCAAAGCGCCTTATCTGAGTCTTACCCTAAAATGAAATACTGAATCTCCGCCGTCCATGCCTTCAAACCCAAGAACCACCTTTCTCTACCGTCCGATCATCGCGACCCCTGGCCTTTAAAATCCCATCCCTCGAGCTAGGGTTTTTCATCCACCCGCCGCTCTCGCTCTCTCCCTCTCTCTCGCGCGCACTCACGCTCTCTCTCTCAGCCCTTCTCCCTCTCTCGATCTCCATCTCCTCCTCGATTCCAACCATGCCGACCCAAATCAGTAAGAAGCGAAAGGTAAATCCTAATTTCCTTGTCCGATCCTCTTCTCGATCTCGAGATCCACTCTTTTTTTTCCTGATTTTTTTGAGCAATTTTTTGTATTAATCGCACACAGTTCGTCGCCGATGGCGTCTTCTTCGCGGAGCTCAACGAGGTGCTCACCAGAGAGCTTGCCGAGGACGGCTACTCCGGGGTCGAGGTTAGGGTTACCCCGATGCGCACGGAGATCATCATCAGGGCCACTCGCACCCAGAACGTTCTCGGTAAATCTAGGGTTCTTAGTACCTATATTGTTACTTTGAAGGCTGGGACTTAATCTAGGATTTGATGGTTGTTTGGGGTGTAGGTGAGAAGGGGAGGAGGATTCGGGAGTTGACATCGGTGGTTCAGAAGAGGTTCAATTTCCCAGAGAACGGCGTTGAGCTCTACGCTGAGAAGGTTAACAACAGGGGTCTCTGTGCGATCGCTCAGGCCGAGTCGCTTCGCTACAAGCTCCTTGGAGGCCTCGCTGTTCGGAGGTTTGTGTGTTTTCTCTCTACCCTCTACCCTCTTCAAATTTGCTGTTCTCTGTGCAATGTTTTTGGTTTATATTTGCATGATCTATGTTATTGAGTTTCATTTGATGAATTATTTGAATGTGATACGAATTTTAAAGTTATCTCTTGTCATCTTTACAGCAAGTTGGTTCCTTGTACCAATTTTGTGTCTGAGGATGACGACATTAATTACTTCCCTTCAATTTGTTTGTGGTCATTGGATCGTACCTGGTTTTCCATTGCTTAGTGTATTGAAGGGAAATTCGTGAGAAAAAAATGGTATAGTAACATGATGTTATGAGAATATATAGTTAAATTTTTAAAGTGTCAGTTTATGTCAGACACGATTCTTTTGATATCATCGTAGTGTAGAGGAGAAATAGGATTTTTTTGGGTTTGCAGTGCCACAAGTAGAATTGGATGATTATAAAAATTTCTTCGGCAAATGGCATTTGATGCATTTTCTTACCTCTATGCAATTATAGTTTGTTATTGCAATTGTAACTGGTTTGCATGTGGGTTATTACCACACCTTTGAATTTAATGGAGTAATTCCCATTTATTATTTTATCTATTATTTCAGTGACCCTATAATGATTCAGCAACTCCCTTTTTAATTTTCTAGTTTGAATTTTTCTTTTTGATTTTGACTGTTTAATGTCATCTATAAAGCAAATAGGCTTTTCAATACCAACTTTGTGTCGGAAGATGACTACAGTAACAGTGCCATGCATGTTTATGCGAATCTGTGCTAGCTAGCTTTCATGTAATAAACTGTCTGGCAACACCTTATCTATCTTTTTGGTTTTGAATTTCCTAAACTTCTTCTTTTTCCATTCGTTGTTTGTTGCTACTGCTTTTCTTATTGTTCTCTACTAACCATATGACCACTTAGATCTCTTTATTGGCCGTATGATACTTGTGCATCATATTGTGCATTTTATGGTGTTTATGAAAGAGTTCTATTTGTTTTCACATCTCTTATTCATTCACTGGTCAAGATTGCAATTTGGCTGGGTATGTGCTCTATGTATAAATTGATTGATCTATCGGGTGGAGGTGTTTCCTTCAAATTGCTGTATCCAATCTTAATTGCCCAATTTTGGTTTATTGCATTTGCGTTAATGACTTTTGGTACCTGGCTTAGCGATGATTTTTTATGCATGTTATTTTACATTTCCTTTTTGGTTTCAGGGCATGCTATGGTGTCTTGAGGTTTGTCATGGAGAGTGGTGCTAAGGGATGCGAGGTACGCCATGGCGATCAGTTGTCTGCTTGGTTCTTCTCTATCCTTGTTCATAACCTCTAATATATCATGTCTGATTGCAGGTGATAGTAAGTGGAAAGCTCAGGGCCCAGCGTGCCAAATCTATGAAGTTCAAGGATGGGTACATGATTTCTTCTGGTCAGCCTGTTAAAGAATACATCGACTCAGCTGTGAGGCATGTTCTTTTGAGACAGGTGAGATTCTATTTTACTATAACCTCCATATTCAGTCTTTATCTTTTCTGTCCATCTGCTGCTCAACACTCGAGTGTCATCAACTACCTGGCCACCTTGCTTTTGGGCTGTAGAATCTGTTTGTTCCCATCTGGATACCCTTGTCTCGTATCAGACCAAACTGAGACTTCCAAACTACCTGCTCTAGTCAATTGTCGGTAAGCTAGGGCTCACATATAGCCATTAGAGGCAGTGACATTTTTTAGTGTTTATTCAAGTTCTATTGAGGGAATTGATTATAAATATGTAGTTGGTAATTGGAACTCTTTAGTATGCTTGATGTACAATAATCTACACGGCACTATGTCTCCGCGGTATTGATATTTGGTTATTAATCACTCGATCCTGTTTTCCTGTGATCTTGTGCAAGTTCGTCCTCATGCAGCTCTAGGATTATGGGAACTTAATTTTATAGTGGCATTTCTGTAGTATAACTTGGTAGTTCTAATTTTCTTTTTGTTTTTTTATTTGTACACTTATTCATTTAACTTGAGATCAGGAGTTAACTCTCTCTCTCTCTCTCTCTCTCTCTCTCTCTCTACAGGGTGTTCTTGGGATAAAGGTGAAGATCATGCTGGATTGGGATCCAAAGGGCAAGCAGGGCCCGAAAACACCTTTACCTGATCTGGTCACTATTCACGCTCCGAAGGATGAGGAAGAATACCTGAGGCCACCTGCCCCTGTCGTTGTGAGCGCAGAGATCCCAGTGGTCTAAAAGAAACTCCTCTGCGCCTAAAACATTATCATCCTTCTAGTTGGTTTTTGAGAGATTTTGTTTTTGCATCGTTCCCTAATGTTTTGAAGAATAGTGAACTTTGTTTTGTTAAACAGCAACATTTTAAGCTATTTCGTATTTTAAATGATGTGTTCCGTTAATATGAATTAATGGACTGTTGTAGGTTCTTTTTCTTGGTTACTCTTGCTCGTACCCTTCTTTGACTGGTTGGTAAGATTTAATTCATGTTAATGGTGGTGGTTTCTTTCTGCTGTTTTCCTCAGTAAACCAACGTGGTGGTTTTTAGGTTTTTTTTTTTAATTTTTCTCCTGCTTAAAACCTTTCGGTAATACTGTTATATGTAAATACTCTGCGATTAGAGATTTATTTATTTATTTTGCTAGTTTTGCTTCTTTCTCGTTTATCTCCATGACGCTGCTCGTTCTGTGGCTGTGTTCCGCCAAGGGTTTGTTGTTTTACCGAACTCAGGTTGGGACTTGGGAGTAGATTTTTGGATGAATTACAAGTTAAATTAAATTTTATTTTTTTGTTGTTTTTTATTTGTATAGTTGTGGTTTGGTAGGAAGCAAATGACGTGGAAATTAAAGAGATATGAGACGATTTGATATTTTTCTTCTTATTATTATTTTTATAATTTGCTTCAGGCAGAGGTGGTTAAGAGTTATTAAATATAAAGTTTCCAAGTTTCGATCCAAGATGAAGTTAAATATTTGCAGTCAACCGAGCGAAATTTGCCGTTTGCGAACAAAATGTATAAATCCGTGTTTGTGTTTTCGTCAGTCATCACTGCCAACGTCAAACACTGGGCTACTGGGCTTTGCTCTACTGCTCTTATTCCGGCCCACTACTTGTCTATGCGTCGGAATCTTTATGCGGCCTATCCCGTCCCTATAAAATTGAGTGGTCGCTCACAAAATATGTTAGGCTTCCAACAATTTATGCTGTCCCTAAAAGCCCAATTTCGGCTAATGCGCTGGTTCTTTCTTCTTTTACGATTGCGTTGAATCAATTGTTTCTTCTTTTTTTTTTTTTCTTAATCTGTTTCTCTTTTACTCAAAAATTCGAAGTCTCGGAGCAATTAATTGATTCAGCAGGACGCTGGAAAGCAAGTATATGAGATTTAGTGAATTCAAATTTTATTTGGATGAGCAGCTGGTAATTTGTTGAGATAAGTAAGAGGGGGTTTGGTTAATTTTTCAGCTAAAAACACGGAAAAGAAAAAAGTAAGTTTTCTTTATAAAATAAGAAAAAAAATTTGAAAATCTTTTTTTTTTTTTTTGAAAATCGAACAGCGGAAAAAGAAAATTTTAACTAAAAAACTATTTCCTAGTATATTTCCCCTAACGGGCTCTGTTTATTATTTGGCTGCTTATTTCGTTTACCCCTGTAGAGATAGAAGTATTGGGTTTAATGCACTCCTAATAAAGAAGTATTGAGGAAGAAGAGCAGTACATGTACGTTGCCTTTACATTTTGGTACTGGCAAAATGTAGGGCCAAATTTATACGTTTTTAAGTTTATATTAGAGAGCATTTGCTTTTTTGAGCTTTTCATTGATTTGGAAAGAATTTCCTGGGCTCTTTGGCTATAAATAACGTTATGTCACCTGCTGGGAATGAATTTCCAGTGTGAAATTTGTATCTAATTGTACATCGAACTTGCATCTGCTTTTTAGCAAAAAAAATGTGGTTTAAATTTAATGCTGGCACTTAGTAATGTAGAATAATATATTCCATGGCAGAAATTTTCCGTAACGTCTATTATAAGATAGTGCAGAAATAAGATTTTCAGCTACAAATGTAAAAATGGAACGAAAAGCTACTAGCGTGTTTTCTAATCATGCTACTTAAATTGTACTCTATCGGACTAAGCTATACCACGGATAAGTGAAAGATGGTTGGTATAATATGGGTAATCATGGAAAATGATAAGAGGTCCTTCTAAATATTGTTATTTTATGTTGATCTGTTAATAAATTTATATAATAATATATGTAAAGTGCTTGCATGAGCCAATTAAAATTCTTCACGTTGTGAGGTACAACAACATTGGGCCTACTTCCTTATCTCTTTGAACTCCGCACAAACTCTAACTATGCAGCTGAGTTATGTGGTGCAGACTATGACTTTTTCAGTGATGGTTACTTGCGATCGTAATTTTACAGTATAAAAAGAAAAAAAAAATTAAAAGCATTTCAAAATTTTTGAACTTTAGTTTCTAAGTTTTAACTATTAAAATCGATTGTTCCTAACATAAGTGGTAAAAAACTTGATGATTGATATTTTTTAAAAAAATAAACAAAACGAATAATGTACTTCTTTTTTTACTGTAGCTCACACGAGCAGTAATTTTGCAAATCATAATTTGCACTGGCGGGCAGTACTCTATGCTTTTCTCGTTGGCAAGCCGAGTCGCACTAAACCAACGAAGTGAGACCAAACAGATTCTTAGTACGCCCGTAACGTATGTATCCTTATTGTGGCCACACACACAACACAAACAAAGGCGGGGCCTTTTATGAAAGATTTAATCAATCCAGGTGGGAATTAAATGACTCTTTTGTGGCAGCTGGTGATGATGCACGAGGCGAGCATGATCATGCATGCAATCGTTTGTCATCACCCAAACCTTTTGAGGATGCTCTTGCACATGACTCCACATGAGTATAGTCTACTAAAAACAGTTACATGTACGTTTTTTATTAAATAGTACGCCACAGGTCCTTAATTAAAATGATGTTCGGTTTATGTATTAACATACATGATATAAAATTTTTATATTAATCTATGCACAAACTTTAAAATATTATATTAATTTGTTAACATGTCCGCAATGCATAGAAATTGATCGACATATCGATCAATCACTAACTAATTAAACTTGATCCGATTTAGTTAAAAATTTGTTCAACCCAAAAGTTCAAGCGAAGTAGATTTGTGTTCGATATTCCTTCTTATGTTTGATGTAGAGACCCGTTGTTCGGCTCAAGGCGTGAACTTATTCGAGCGAAAATAAAAAGTTTGGTGCAATTCAAACTTAACAACCTTGTATCAATATATTAGATAGATATTTTAGCAAGTAACAATACACTGAATATATCATTTAATTTTATAAGTTTAAAAACATGACATATCTAATAAAATTTGTTCAACTTGCAAATTTTACCTACATATATATATATATATATNATATGTTAGGCTTCCAAAAATTCACGCTGTCCCTAAAAGCCCAATTTCGGCTAATGCGCTGGTTCTTTCTTCTTTTACGATTGCGTTGAATCAATTGTTTTTTTTTTTTTTTTTTTTCTTAATCTGTTTCTCTTTTACTTTTTCTTAATCTGTTTCTCTATTAGTCAAAAATTCGAAATCTCGGAGCAATTAATTGGTTCAGCAGGACGCTGGAAAGCAAGTAAATGAGATTTAATGAATTCAAATTTTATTTGGATGAGAAGCTGGTAATTTGTTGAGATAAGTAAGAGGGGTTTTGGTTAATTTTTCAGCCGAAAACACAGGAAAGGAAAAAAGTAAGTTTTCTTTATAAAATAAGAAAAAAAATTTGAAAATCTTTTTTTTTTTTTTTTGAAAATCGAACAGCGGAAAAAGAAATTTTTAACTAAAAAACTATTTCCTAGGATATTTCCCCTAACGGGCTCTGTTTATTATTTGGCTGCTTATTTCGTTTACCCCTGTAGAGAAAGAAGTATTGGGTTTAATGCATTCCTAATAAAGAAGTATTGAGGAAGAAGAGCAGTAAATGTACGTTGCCTTTACATTTTGGTACTGGCACAATGTAGGGCCAAATTTATACGTTTTTAAGTATATATTAGAGAGCATTTGCTTTTTTGAGCTTTTCATTGATTTGGAAAGAATATCCTGGGCTCTTTGGCTATAAATAACGTTATGTCACCTGCTGGGAATGAATTTCGAAATTGTATCTAATTGTACATCGAACTTGCATCTGCTTTTTAGCAAAAAAAATGTGGTTTAAATTTAATGCCGGCACTTAGTAATGTAGAAAAATATATTCCGTGGCAGAAATTTTCCGTAACGTCTATTATAAGATAGTGCAGAAATAAGATTTTCAGCTACAAATGTAAAAATGGAACGAAAAGCTACTAGCGTGTTTTCTAATCATGCTACTTAAATTGTACTCTATCGGACTAAGCTATACCACGGATAAGTGAAAGACGGTTGGTATAATATGGGTAATCATGGAAAATGATAAGAGGTCCTTCTAAATATTGTTATTTTATGTTGATCCGTTAATAAATTTATATAATAATATATGTAAAGTGATTGCATGAGCCAATTAAAATTCTTCACGTTGTGAGGTACAACAACATTGGGCCTACTTCCTTATCTCTTTGAACTCCGCACAAACTCTTAACTATGCAGCTGAGCTATGTGGTGCAGACTATGACTTTTTCAGTGATGGTTAGTTGCGATCGTAATTTTACAGTATAAAAAGAAAAAAAAAATTAAAAGCATTTCAAAACTTTTGAACTTTTTCAAAATACAAAATATAAGTTTTTAAGTTTTAACTATTAAAATCGATTATTCCTAGCATAAGTGGTAGAGAGCTATGTAATTGATATTTTTTTAAAAAAATAAACGAAACGAGTAGCATACTTCTTTTTTTTTTTACTGTAGCTCACACAAGCAGTAATTTTGCAAATCATAATTTGCACTGGCGGGCAGTACTTTATGCTTTTCTCGTTGGCAAGCTGAGTCGCACTAAACCAACGAAGTGAGACCAAACAGATTCTTAGTACGCCCGTAACGTATGTATCCTTATTGTGGCCACACACACAACACAAACAAAGGCGGGGCCTTTTATGAAAGATTTAATCGATCCAGGTGGGAATTAAATGACTCTTTTGTGGCGGCTGGTGATGATGCACGAGGCGAGCATGATCATGCATGCAATCGTTTGTCATCACCCAAACCTTTTGAGGATGCTCTCGCACATGACTCCACATGAGTATAGTCTACTAAAAAGAGTTACATGTACGTTTTTCATTAAATAGTACGCCACAGGTCCTTAATTAAAATGATGTTCGGTTTATGTATTAACATACATGATATAAAATTTTTATATTAATCTATGCACAAAGTTTAAAATATTATATTAATTTGTTAACATGTCTGCAATACATAGAAATTGGTCGACATATCGATCAATCACTAACTAAACTTGATCCGATTTAGTTAAAAATTTGTTCAACCCAAAAGTTCAAGCAAGTAGATTTGTGTTCGATATTCCTTCTTATGTTTGATGTAGAGACCCGTTGTTCGGCTCATGGCGCGAACTTATTCGAGCGAAAATAAAAAGTTTGGTGCAATTCAAACTTAACAACCTTGTATCAATATATTAGATAGATATTTTAGCAAGTAACAATACACTGAATATATCATTTAATTTTATAAGTTTAAAAACATGACATATCTAATAAAATTTGTTCAACTTGCAAATTTTACATATATATATATATATATGGTCCGGCTATTATACTATTATGAGTACAATCGCCCTCATACTCATAAGTTGTTTTCGATGATAGAGCTTCTAAATCGACGATCCATGCCGTTAAACGTTATTTACAATTTTTAAAATTTCTAGAAATCAAATTTTATAATTTTTTGACATCATTTACCTTATGATCAAGAGGTTACAAATTTGACAATTTTTAACGGCCGGTATGGAATACTTGCTAGTTTAACGGTATAAAAGAATCGAAATTTGTTGAATTTTTGATAGAAAATTAAATTCACTACATAGATAAAGATCAATAACTCCGATCTTGAATTGAAGGATCCGATCATTTTTTTTTAGGACGTCGTTCGATTTTGACCATTCATTTTATGCTTACTTGATGGACTATATTATGATTTCGAAAATTTACGAAATTTATTTTCTAAAANTCTCTCTATATATATATATATATATATATATAGTCCGGTTACTATACTTTTATGAGTATTGGCTCCCTTATACTCATAAGTTTTCGGCCTTTAGATTTATTCCATGATTATTTCCACTCGTTAGATCATACTATTCAACCAACTACCCACTCAACCTTAGGGGACCACTATCATTTTAAATGGAGACCACCATCATTTTAACAATACATCCCATTAATCAACGGTTAAAAATTTATGAATATAAGGGGTTCTATACTCATAAGAGTACAGTAACTCCAGCCTCTATATATATATATATATATATATATATATAAGTGGATCCTTTATTATCTTATTTATTGTATCATTGAGCAGCGTCGGGATCCGGGTCCAAAGATGCAACCTTAAAGCCTACCACCCAACAACTCCCGATCAATGTGAAACAAAGCAAGACCAAAGAAGATTGAGAAAGATCTCTCAACTCAACTTAAAGCTGCATGCAGCACCCAATTAAATGATGGTCGCATTAAAGCAACCTGAGAGAGAGAGAGAGAGAGAGAGAGAGAGAGAGAGAGAGAGAGAGACAAAGCGATTGTCACGGGGTTTCACACGCCCCCCCTGAAATGAATTTATATAAGCCCACTTGTGAATTAATAAAATCTTAGTAATAATAATAATAATAATAATAATAATAATAATAATAATAAAGCAGGGGAGAGAGAGAGAGAGAGAGAGAGAGAACACGGATAGAGACAGAGACTGAGGAGGAGCGACAATAAAGCGAGGCAAAGTGGGGGGAGTGCACGTGGGTCTCGTTCACGCGTGGGAGGCAGTGTCAGGTGCAAGGAAATGTGCATGGATATGGCCTATATAGCTATGGGCTTCAATTTTTTGATTTTTTTCCCCCCTTTTTTTTATTTGTGCCACGCAAGTTAATACTTCCTTATTTTATTAGAATCTATTTGGCTCCACCTATGTATTCAAAACTCTTATTATTGCAATCTGCAACACTTGTTAGACTTCTTTTTTTTTTTCAATCTATTTTGGATCATATTTACATTATTTATACCCCTAACCTAGAATCCGTAGTAGCACCATTATCATGCATCTGCATGTTGTACGTCTACTCCCATCTTATAGAAGGACGGTACTATTAACAAAGCAAATTATATCAATAACCCAATCGGATCTTCATCCGCAAATCCGACCCGCTAGTACTATAGCTAGCACTCACATCAAAAGACGAGTACAAAGAGCAAAAGCAGAAACCAAACTCCTCGGGATCGCCCTCTCTCTCTCTCTCTCTCTCTCTCTCTCTCTCTCTCTCTGTTGCAGCGTTGCTCTCTACATCTAATATATATTGCTTCTCTATCACACTCTTCTTTCTCTTCTTTTTTTTTCTTTTTCTTTTTTTTTCCTTTCTCTCTTTCTCGGCTCCCAAAACCGTGTGTGCTTTAGACTGTGTGGTAAAAAAAGAATTGGAATCGGAAGCAAAGCAAAGCAAAAGAAAGATACGTCCTTTTCTGATGATCAATGTTGATTCTGATCTAAACCTCTCTCTCTCTGTCTGCGTCTCTCTCACATGCATCGACCGATTGAAAACGGGTTAATGGGGCCGAATAGGGTTGTGGACACGTCCAAAGAACATGGGTTTAGTGAGTAGTAAGTACACGTGTCGGTGAAGTACACTCTGGTAATAGTGTGTGTCTACGTGTTGGATTGGAACGGGAGGCGTTCCAGGGTGATTTTGTCGTCACGTGCGGGGAAGCAAAGATGGGGCCTGAGCATTGCCCGTTGAGTTCCTCTTTCTGTGATGAAAGATAAATATATGTTTTTGGAGGCCAAAAATGGAAATTAATTTAAAATTTCTGAATCTCTGATTCTACTACAGAGAGACACTGTTAGGGAAATTTTCATAAATTTCTTCTTCTAATAAGATTAGTTAAAATAGTACTTCATTGAACAAACTATAATTTTCAGCAAAGCCTAACAAGCTCTTACAATACTCTTAAACTTCTAGCAAAATTCTGAAAAAAAAAAAATCACCATAATGACTAATTTTCTTTTTTTTTTTTTTTTTTTTGAGAGATAGGTAGCACGCTACCCACTTCGTTTATTTCACTTAGAAATAAACTTAGCTGAAAATGTGAATCAACTAGGATTCGAACTTAAGTCTCGAATACCAACCACCAACCCTTTTACCATTTGCTCTAGGAACGGACGGTTAGAATGACTAATTTTCAAGGTTTAGAAATGAAAGGGAGTGAAGGAGAGGGCCGGAGAGTAGTAGGACTAATTAGAAAGAGGAGAATGATTTGGAGGGCGAATATTTCGGCCAAAGAATCGAAAGAAAATTGAATCGAAAAATGCCGAAAAGTGGAACAAAACATAAACAGATTTTCTAACTAAGCGGAATTGCCTGTCGAAAACTGTTCCCTACAATGTTTTCTCATCTCTACGGTGCCAAGATCACGCAACAACATCCCTTTCGATTCTTCTACCGATCTCACGACTCTAACTCAAAAAAAATGTTTCCTAGGCTTTATTAGAAACTTCTTAGGATCCAATTTTAAAATACCCAAGTAGACAAGGACCACTCTTTTTAACTGATTTAAAGATATATTGCGCGCCTAAATAGGAGCTACGAGGAAGTGTGGGTACTGCACCCACTTCTCAACCGTTCTCTGACTTATGCGAGGCCTGGAACCCTTTTTGCCTCCCTATGTCTCCCTTAAACTAGCCACCCTAGGGCAAAAGCTTCGCACTAATTCAAGAACCTAGCTAGCTAGAAGCACGATGCATGCTATATGCATGCAACCAAATGAATATACCCGTTTGTAATGCATTTGATATTTTACATCGCGAGAAACTTCGGCTAGGAGGTGGGAAAAGAATCAATCTTGGTTAGTTTAATTTAAATCATCCACTCTATTTTGTTTTCTCAGTGCATCGATCACTCCACCTGCAGACATATCTGACCTAACCTTAGGGGGCTACTTAGTAGGAATCATCCTCCTTTAATTTTTAGAGCTAATTTTATGGTCTATCTAATCTACATCTAAGCATTGAGGTCATTTTTTAAAGTAAAGTTATCTGTACATATGTAATATGGATAAAAATTTTATGCTTAGGCTCTCAATAGTCTACAACAGTTTGCTTACTGATTTTTTTAACTACAAATAATTTAAAAAATATTTAACTTTTGAATAATAAGATATAAGATGTGCATTTTTATAATATCGTGCACAGTTAGCATTTATATATATTATTTAAAATGTAGGGCTCTTACATTGTTTTTGATAAGATGGCAGAAATTAGTTACTAATATATACATATTTATGCATCCATCATATTCTTCGTGGAAAATCCTCTTCCCAGAAAATATGCATCATAAATTACCTAAATGGAAATTTTCTCCCGTGCCTCTCTCCTTCAAGTACGTTTGCTTTATTTCCTAATTTAATGATGAAAAATGTATGTGCGTAAATAGTAACTAGCATGTCCTTTTATCGGTGGACGTCGTACGCCCTTGAGTCACGAGCACTCTCCGCTCATATCAACCCGTTTCTTTCTCTTCATACGAGACTCGTACATCGTTTTGGCCATAAATATAAGTGAATTTATTTATTCTTCTTAATTTTCAGTATTTCATATTAATCTATTTATATTTTTTATTAATTTTAATATTTATAAACATATTTTTCTTAAGTTACTCTTCTTAGTTCCACATTATTC
Organism: Ananas comosus; assembly: GCF_001540865.1. Taxonomy (NCBI): domain Eukaryota; kingdom Viridiplantae; phylum Streptophyta; class Magnoliopsida; order Poales; family Bromeliaceae; genus Ananas; species Ananas comosus. Next base: position 1,966,741 of record NC_033621.1, read on the forward strand.
TTCTACTACTCCTTTCTTCATTATTATCGGGCCAATTGACTCGTTCAGTTAGGTCGCAAATTTGTCTACTAAAAATATTACGTGGTAACTAATGTTAAAATAGAAATAAATTCTATATAAGTAAAGAAAAATATAAAAATGGTTCAACCGTGACTCCGTGAATTCGACTCGCATTTGAACCACGGACTTATTAATCCCTCTTGTCCGATTTTATAGCTGGTTATATTGTTTAAGTATTGTTAATAACCTATAAAATCAATAATAATATTTTAAAAGCCCTTAAGGAAATAAAAAAAAAAAACAAAAACTTACAGATAATATGGATTGGTTTAGATTTAGAAAAGAGCAATAAAGCAAGTAAGAAAGCGATTAAGAGTTAAAGCGGGGGGAAAAGGATACGTACCCGTGTTTGTGAGTTGCGGTGGAAAGCGGAGGCTATAAAATATAGCTCGGCCGCGCGCGACATCATAGGACTCATCATAGGAGTCTCCTCCTCTTTTTTTCTCCTCATGCCACAGTCTTCCAACTCCGCCTCTCGACAAATCCCCGTCAGCCGCACGCCCGAGGGGGCAGGAATCGATCGGGCGAGAAGAATAGCATCTGCTGCTCCTCCCCATTCCCCCTTCCCCCTTCCCCTCGGCCCTTCCCCTTCCCCTTCCCTCCTGGGCCCCACACACACACACACACCCCACACCTTATGTAGTAATAATAATAATATAATAATAATAATAATAATAATAAAGGAGAAGGAGGAAGAGGAGGGAAAAGCAGCAGCGCAAGGGGGGAGTGCCACGTCAGCGACGTTTCCTGCATTTGTAAAAGCGCCCCAAAAGAAAAAGAGAGCAAAATCCCCGAGCCTATTTCAAACCACTTCGTTCCTCTCTTTCGCTTCCTCTGTTGCAAAGAGAAAACGAAAAGGAAAACGTTAATGGTGAGATATTGAGAACGAGAGAGAGAGAGAGAGAGAGAGAGAGAGAGAGAGAGAGAGAGAGAATTGTTACTTGAGTGTTTCCTGAGCTCGTTTTAAAAGAAAAAAAAATAGGGGTGGAAAATGGAGGGGTGGGGGAAGCCGCAGTTGCAACGGCGTAACGGGCACCGTTACGGTAACGGTAACGGTAACGGTAGCGGTAGCGGCTACGGTTGCGACAACCCTTCGTTCTCGTCGACGCTACTCGACGCGATCTACCGCTCCATCGACGAGAGCGATGGAAGAGGGGAGAAGCATCGCGGCGGCGGCGGCGGCGGCGGCGCAGCAACGCACCGGCCGGTTCCCGTCGCCGCTCAGAAGAAGAGCGGGAGCTACGGGAGCGGCGCGGAGGCGAGCGACGGGGCGGGGACGCGGCTCAAGCCGGGGCCCTCGACGTCGAGCTCCTCCGAGTGCTCCAGCTACGGCGGGTTCTCGTCCTCCGAGGCCGAGTCGGGGCCCGGCTCGGCCCGGCTCAGGCCGATCCGGACTGGGGTCCGGCCCGAACAGGCCCCGGCGCCGCCAATCCGGTCCCCGCGCCGCTCGGCCAAGCCCCCGGCGTCGCCCGGGGCGAGGATCGCGAGCTTCGTCGCCTCCCTCTTCGCCGCCGCGGCGCGGAGCCCGCGTAGGCCGAAGGCGGCAGCGGCGGCGGCGGCGCCGCCTCCGCCGCAGCCGCGGTCGTGCCTCAGCAGGACGCCGTCGACGAGGGATCGCCCTCGTCCCCGCGCCCCGCCGCCGCGTGGGGAGGAGGGAGCGGGGAAGAGATCGGTGAGGTTCCACGCGGCGAGCGCGGCCGCGGGCGAGGATCGGCGTACCTGTGGACATCGCCGGGTGCACGACGGGGATCGTGCGGCGGCGGAGGCGAGGAGGGTGGAGGGGCTCCTCCGAGGGTTTGAGGAGGAGGAAGAGGATCGAAGGGTTGCGGAGGAGGGGGACTTCATGGATTGGAGCTTCTTGGAGGCCTTGTCGAAGGGGGAGCGACGCGAGCTCGGATCTCTTCGAGTTGGAAACCCTAACCGCCATTGGAGGAGGAGGAGGAGGAGGAGGGTTTGGGGACGAGCTCCCTGTGTACGAGACCACGACCACGAGGCGCGGTACGAATCGCGCCTTCGCCCGCCACGGTCTCATTTTATAATAATTTAATAATTTTTTTTTTAAAAAAAGAGAAAATTGGAGGATTTGGGTTAAAACTGGCGAAATCAAATGGAAAAATTGGGAAGGTTAAAAAAAAAAAAAAGTTTAGTAGTTTTGATGGGTGACTTAATACTTGTTAATCTCTCTTTTATTTGTAAATTACTGGTTTGGCTTGGTTTGGTTTAAGTTCGTAATAAAAAGTGGATGGTAACTTTAGTTTTAGTTTAATTTGTATTTTAGCTGCATTGTTTAATTTTTGTATGGAATCACAATTTGTTTTTTTAAATTTTGAGTTAATACAGTAATGGTGTCAAATATATTAATAACCAACTTAAAACAAAGTATTAATGCAAATCACAAAATAAAGTGATAATGACAAGCGTGGTCTTAATTATTTTTCACTATTTTTTTTTTTCTAAAGAGAAAATTTGTCTTCTAAACTTGAAAAAGAAGCAATTCTACAATCAGCTTCCAAATACCATACCTTAGAGGTTGTTTGGTTTGGTTTAAGTAAAGAAATGAAACTCAAATTTTATTACTTTCGATATTTATCTTGTTGTAAGTTAAAAAAATAATATAATTCAAGTTATATTAGATCTCTATTTTATTTACTTTTGACTTTTTTTTTTTTTAAGTATCAAATTCAAGTTCTACTAAGCTTAACTTTTTTAAAAAAATTTATTAAATATTAAAAGCTAACTCTACTTCTTTTAAAATAGGTTAGAGTTGCTCTTTTTTTTTACAATGGGTTAACATTATTTCCAAATAATAATAACAATTTTAATTATTTATTAGGTTGTATTTTATAGGATAAGTTTATTATTATATTCGGAAAGTAATGAGATCCACTTATTTATATTAAAATAAATAATAAAACTTAAAAAACTAATTTTCTCAGCATAAATTATATCAAAATAAAATAAAAAAATAATTGAATTCAACTTTCAAACTCCAACCAAAAAAAATTCACACTTTAGAAAAACTTAAATACCACTGTAATTGAGTTACGTTCGATCTAAAGATTTGTTAGTCTAGACGGCCCCCTAACATGAGGTAGATGGACCCTGTATTATATAAGAATTATTCTTTCAAAACTTATTACTATGTCTATATATTAAAAAGCAATTTAACTTTACGCAGCAATGTTTTGTGCGTTGTATACTTGTATAGTTTTGTAATTTACAGATCTGATGCATGCATTGTACTCTCTTTGTAAGAGTGAGTAGCGTAAGCTATTTCTAATTTTAATTAGTGATTAGGAGAATCACTACTGCATGAGTTGTGGGGGCAAAATTGATTTATTGTGATTGCTAATGAATGTATTATATCAATTCGACTTAGTTGTAACTTCTACTACAGAATTTTCCATTGACAAAATGATGATTCATCCAATCTAGTTTGCTGTGGACCAGAATCTAACAAAAATGTGGATATGGTAGTAGTTCGTCCTCTGTTAATTTAACTTGTATATTTTAATACCCACAGTGCAATTACTTAATGCTAGCTTTTTTAGAATCTTATCTTAACTGTGGATCGTTTGTGGCCAAACACTACATTAACCAATCTTCGTAAAATTTTAATTTCAGTAGTACTTCACCGCGATACAAGAGCCGATGAAATAGTACAACCATTTCTCTCCACTCTCCGTATGCATTGGTTTTTTACTATCTTATATTTTAATAGTGTTACCGTTCAGTAGATTTGAACATAAGTTGCGCAGATCATTAATGTGTAACTAGATGGACCACAACTACAGGAAATTAGTAGATTATGTTCTCTGCACATCTTAATATCTACTCTTTACCTGTTTTATTTACTTAAAAGGGCTTCTTCACAAGTTTCTTAGGAGCTGTAGGAAAAGGAAAAATTAATGGTCCCTTCACATGGAAAGGTTTGATCTCTATCATCAGCATAGGGTTGGTAAAGTGGGTTCATGCAATAATGTATCAAAATATTTGGTTATTGGTAACCAAATGTTTAAAAAGTTGTAATGATGGAGCAAAAGTGTTTAATCAACGCATTTAGGACTTGACATCTCTTCACCCTATTATTTCACATGGTAACTGCTATGATGCCTATAACCTCACTACCTTTTTTTTTTTTCTTCTTTTTTTTTTTTCTTTTGGTTTTTTGTGTGTTAAGAAGCGAAAAGTTGCTAATAAACAACTCCCTGAACTTAACTGGACAAGAAGGATGCGCATGGTAATGGAATCAGCTGATGCTTCTTCATGGTGCTTTAGTTCAGGTTATTTTGTTTGTCAAGGAAGAGGAAAAACAGGATGTGCTTCTGTAAAGCAATTGCTTCAAATTGTAGCATGACATAATGTTTTCTATCTGCAGCAAGTGTTGTTGAAAGTGAGCTCTCTTTTCTTACAAGAAAACATCTGTAGTGCATTCCTACCCTGATGAATGCTGAACAATTTATCAGATTTCGAGTAATCATATTCAACTTTATAGCTCCAAATCTCATATAAAAAAAACACCATCATAGCCAGTAACTCAACCAGATCAAACTTCACAACTGCGGGCAAATAATGATTTTGGAAGATAAGCACTCATGAGAAACATAAATCTACAACCAAGTAAATTAACATCACCTCAACTAAAAGTAACCGAGTCTACAGACTAACCGTAGAAGTTTCAGGCATCAAGGATATCATAACAATGGCGACAACAGATTTCTTACATATGTCAGAATACAGGCCCAGACATCCTCAACTAAGCCTAGGCATCTAAAATGAGAGAATATCTACTTCGATAACCATTTTATTTTCACGAGGGACGTGCTCTTTTATTGCTGCTGCATGATGGGCACTTATACTGCTTGATGTGCTCGGCTTTGGCCGGCGTGATCTTGACGCACTTGCCGTGGAACCACCTCTCACAGATGTCGCAGCAGATCCAGAACTCGTCCGACGCGTAGTTCTCCCCACAGGCCCCGCACAGCGTCTCCCCGTGCTCCTCTTCCTCTTCCTCTTCGTCCCCGAGTCCTTCGTCTTCTTCCTTCGTCCGCACGTCTGTGTGCTTCGCCTGAGCCTCCGGTGCCCTCTGTTTTTTATCATCACAAATATCAGAAGGAGAACACCATAAAATACAAGCAACAGAGAAAGCAGCGGAATATAACTTTTCCATCTCCCAGTAAACAACAAAGAGAAAGACATAGTCATGACAAAACTAACAATGGATCTCCTACTCGTCTGATCAACGCTTTCGTTCATTGATAACTACTCGTCACCTAAAGGTGAAGTGAAAATGAAAGGACACCAAAACAATTTGATAAATGTAGAAGCTTTCGCTGAAAATGGCTTGTACCATCTAAAGACCGTAATATCTTTCTTTCAAAAAGGTATGCGAGTATATTAACATACCATTTTAGAGCTTGACTTGGATTTGCTGTTGCTGTGATTAGTACTTGGCGTCTTGACCTTGTTCTTTCCGCTCACTACCTCATATATCGTTGGTAGATCATTTATCATGCCAAACAGGCGCTTCCTGCATTTGCCAATCCAATTAAAACTTCTCCAAAAAGATTGCATTAGAAAAAGAGAAGCAGAATCTAGAATTACTCTATTTTCAGGAATCAAGATGATGCAAAACTGTGACTCTTGTTTCCATGGGGACATATTACACATTCTTTCCGATCAAATATGTTCTTGCCTTCACATATTAATGCTGGTTTCCATAGGATATAAGAGTGAAACAAAAACAGAAGAAATGCAATAATCGACAAGCCAATCTCCAAACAGCAACAGTTTTTTATTTCTAGACTATACTCGAGTGCATTAAACTTACATGAAAAAGGCTCGGCAAGTAAGAATTCTAAATTATTTACTAGGCTAACAAACAACCATTCACTCAAAACATGTAAATTATATTTCATATTCACAAATAAATTAGGCAAACATGCTTTTAAATTTCCACAGTCATACTTGTCAGCAAACATAAGTGCACAAGAGGAAATTGATACCAAAAGAAAAGGTATTAAAAAAAAAAAGAAAAGAAAGAAGTCAAATATCTCTACAACTCATTCTTTTAATAACCTTTCTGCTTTATCGAATCCAAATCTAGCGCCAAAATAAAATGCAACAGAAAGTAGCCATGCATCACTGTGCACAGCAACCAAAGATAACCAATCCTTTTCTTGCATCCCATCTCTTGCAAAGTTGATGCCCAATGCTGGCTCAGGTAGCTCTGGAGGCACCTCTTCTGCGGGTAAATTGACTTCCCAATGTTCATTTGGATACCCATAGAGGCATAAATTTTCCTTTTCTGCAGATTGGGGAAAAGAAACAAAAAAAAAAAAAAATCAATTAGATGAGTAAAAACAAGGAAGCGACAAACTTACATGCCAACAATAATTTTCATATAAATTAGTAATCGACGCCTAGAATAGGTCAAGAAAAGGCTATTGTCTAAGCATCGCTACTTGGTATACATAATAATAAGTTATGCAGTTCCTCAGTGAAAAAGCTCCAAAATGCTGAAACTAAAAGAGGAGAATCCAAGGTGGTTTACAATTGCGGCTTTTAAGTTCCATCTTTTGTTGTCATATTATACAAACTGTAGAAAGTATAGTACATCAAACTAGCGTTGCTATTGCAGTAGCCAAAATGAGCTATAGTAGAGTACAATAAGAAGGTAAAGGTTATGAAATCTAGTTAAGCGGCAAATTACATAAGATTAGACAAGACAGAAATAACAAACAACAAAGAACAAAAGACTAATCACCACCAAACCTGAAAAACTACCGAACAACTATTTTTATAAAATCGTCGCTTTAAAGTAACATCTTGGCCCTTGCCGCAAGTATGAGAAAATATGTAAATCATTGATATAAATTCAAATTGATTAAGAACTGTTCTAACCGGACAGCATCAAACCGCGTACTTTTACGACTTCCACACAAAATAGAACCATCATTTTCTCACTTCAAATCGTAGCTGAGTCACAAGAAAATCCCAAGAGATGTGTAAATAGATAAAAGTGACATAAACAACCAACAGAGAGAGGGCGAGAAGATTGAAAGGAAAAAAAATATTGATAGGGAGAGAGCAATTCATCCTTTTCATTATAGTTTGTTGTTTTGGGGGACAATTGGCTATGTAAACTGACACCGACAGCAATTATATTCTGGTCCACAATTATTCAGATTAGTCAAAATTTCCCAATAAAAAACGAGGGTCACAATGTTGCAAAAACAAGTGGTTTTGTTCATGCAAAATCCCCTCCACAAGTGAAAGAATAATGCAAAATTCTCTGGAATTTAACAAGTAAAAGAGATATCGAGAAGAAATAAAGTGATGATATATGACTACTTTACTCCACATGCAAAAAAAACAAATCACAATAATACAAGTTACTGTTAAAGTCAAACCAACAACTTAAAACTCTTAACAACATAATTCATATTATTAACCAACTTAATCCAATGGTAACGGAAATTAACATGCTCGTCCTTTACAGTACATGAATTACCAAAAGGATGGTAAAAACCAGTTCGGGTTATACAACTAACACAAAGTAAAAGCCCAAATAAAAGCACTTGAAAATTACCAAAATTGCATATAACAGCAGCAATAACAACAACAAAAACTAATCACATCCAAAAACAAGTCAATAAGGAGGGTGAAAAAAGAAAACAAACTCACCAGGGTCGCACTGTTGGAAAAATTCCTCCACATCTGCGAGAACCAAAACAAGAAGTCACTAATCGCACAAATAGCCAATAAATCGCAAAAAAATCGCATCTTTATCGTTTAAAATACGAAAAAAAAGGGGAAAAAAAAGATGGAATCGGTAGAGCGGAGTTCACCGGTGGTTAGGGCCTTAATCATCCCGGCTCTCCGCCCCTTGAAGTCCCGAAACACCTCCTCCACCGACCTCGGATTGTACGGAGCCTCCATTAAAGAGCAAAAGCGAGAGAGAGGTAGAGGAGGGGGAAGGAGAAGAGGAGAGGGGAGAGTAGGGTTTGCGCGTTCGAGGGAGGGAAAAGCCCCGGGGAGATATAAAAATATTGTTTTTATTGCTATTATTATTTACCTTTAATTTATTATTTATAGAATTTGACGTATCTCGGATTGGAGAAAAAAGAGGGGAGGGGAATGGGGCGGACGTGAAGAGGAGGGGATTAAATTGGATTGGAGAGTTGCGGACAAGTCCGTCGCTAGGGTTTTTTTGGATATCTAATTTGATCAAGGAGCAGGGCCGTCCACGTGTTACAGCTTTCGTAACGCCCGGTGCACCGGTGTACCGCGAGTACAGTTAGACTTTTCCTTTTATTAAAATATTGGAACGGTTGGATGAGAAGTGTGAGATCAGATAGACAGCTGGTGAGCGGGTGGTCCAAGAGGTAGCTGTGCATCGGGAGCAGGAAAGGAGTTTTTTTAATTCAGTTGTAACGCACCTCTTACATATGGGGGCGAAAATTTGAAAAAGTGATTTGCGTACGGGTAACAATGTATGGATACCCCCTCTCATGCATGAAAATTTCAAATTAGCCCCCGCCCCAACTTTCCTTTCTGAATTGTTACCGTGCTTAAAAAAAAAAACAAAAGCGTTAAGATCCACTTCGAAATCACCTATAGTTAAAGGGCCTCCGTACATTTTTACCTTTGCGTACGCCAATTAGTTAAATGTCCTTTCCTAAGTTAGTCGTATTAGACAAATTGGAAAGGAAATTAATAACTCTATCATCCATTGACCTAAAATAAACATCATATTTAATAGCAAAACAAAACACTCAAAAATTAAGTAAACAAATATGCGGATGATGTTGATTTACACCCCCAAAAAAAGGATATTTCGAAAATGCCCTACATTTGAGGGATCTCCATAAGTAATAATACAATATCACTCAAAAATTTAGAAAAAGAAGGTAAATTACAGACTATTCAAAAGCATCACCCAACAAAGAACAAGGATCAACACATCATTCATAAATCATAACTAAAAACGCATCATAATTCATAATTAAAAACACAAGAGAGGAATATGAGGAAATGTATCCAAGCATCACACATCAACAGAAGCTAGCAAGCGAATTATTTCACACAAGTTAAACTATTTTGATATCTTTACAAGTTACACCAAATGCAAAACCAGCAAGAACAAGGCCTTATGCTACAAAAATGAAAAACAACATATAAAAATACTTAAGTGTCCAGTTTAAATTGCAGTTTCAAAGAAACCATCTCTCAGGCGGTGGATCTTCTGCTCTTACCGTAGGTCAAAATTTAAAAATTTGTCAGTATGGTGCCGGTGGAGAGATATGCAGGAAAACACAAAACTTCGGCATCTTATAAAAACATCAATGTGCAGAAGAGTAGAACATTTTGCCTGAATGAACCACACATAGATAACGGGTTCCGCTCCGATAGATAAATTAAATAGCTGTAGCACCATGTAAAGATATGTGCCTAAAATGGGAAATTTTGCTTTTGTATAGAGCTATCTCATCATGCCGAAGGACCTAGAAAAGGCAACAAACTTGTCAGAAATATAGACAGAAGAAAACACCGAGCGTTAATGCTCACTTGCGTAATAATCTATATCTCTCATTGGCTAGCAAAGAGGAGGTTATGCCAGAAACATATTACGTTTCCCCATCTTTATTCTGAGTAGTGTGTATGAAACAGAATCCATTAGAGGAAGGCATTTTTGTTGCTTTTCTTTTCCAACATATGCCAATTAATCTGTTCGGGACTTCAAAAATTAAATCAACAAATTAAACTTTATCATGCAATCAAATATCAGATCGCACTCTCACAAGACGTGTAAACCAAGATTCGAAAGAACTAGTAGAGAATTACCGTCTAATTACCGTCATCACCGGAGTCAGCTTTGCAATTCAAGTCACCTCTCTGTCTCTCTGGAACGTATTGATCCAGAAACAACTGTAGCACTCTCCAATAACGGTCCCCTCCAGAGATCCACGTGTCCATATGCATACCAGAAGGAAAATCAATAAACAAGCAATTATTGTTATGCTGTATGGCTTTTTCATATAGCACCCGCATGTGTGAGGGGGGAACCAACTCATCTTGCAAACCAGATATGAAGAGGATCGGCTGCTTCACCTGTGCAATAGATCAAGTATGACAGATTCAACATAGGTAGAGCTATAGATAAGAGTGAGCATGAAATAGCTTTAAAAAGAATCACAATTTGCAAAAAAAATGAAAACTCATTCAATGGAAATAAATGGATCTTCAAAAAGAGCCCTGGGCACCTCATGACTGGAAGTTTCCACCATATCGAAAAATCTCTTGAAGCTAAAAAACTTCTAGGCAACAAAAACTAAAAGACCATGCAACTCCAGAATGATTTTTCATCTGATCAATTTGCCAAAAATGGACTCTTTTAAGTCGTCTAAATGAAAAAAAAAAGAAGAAAGAATTCTCTTCACTGGCTCGTAAATGACCATTAGTTTGCATTCCATTGGTGTGCGAGTTTTACCTATTACACAAATGCACAAGATTCTTTCCTCTTCTTTTTATTTGTGTGTGCGTGTGTGCATGGTTGTGTGTGTCTAAGGGCATTTGACCCAGAAAGATGGCTATTTCTGCAAAATCAGAAGAGCTGCAAGCCTTTCTTCATATAGGAAAATGTTATTTAATTCTGAAATACTCACAAGACTAAATGAATCAAATAACAATAGCAGAAGCAGCAACAACCGAAAAAATCGAGACCAGAACAAAAACAGAGGCATAGATGTCCTTTCAGTAGGGCTGTTGGCTTACCTCCCCAATGGCATCAATCGTACTCCATGGAGAGCGAACAAGACAATTAAGAACCTTTGGACCCTTTGAGGCACTGCCACCTATAAACCATTTTAGGAAGGGCAGCATAATACCTGCCATATCCAATATCGATGTGAACGTATTCTCCAGAATGAGAGCAGACACCTGTAGCACACAAAGATTACCAATCAGGAGGAAAGGCCTCAACACATAATTGATATAGAAGTTCCAAAATCTACAGAATAAACAGCAGAAAAGAAAGGGACGGTGTAGGGATGGGAAACAGTCAAAGTACCAATACCATGATCCACACCAGTTATAAAGATGATGTTTAGCAGTCTCATAGGTTGCAAAAGTAGGGGGCGAAATGAAAAGCTGGGTCGTAAAGAAGTACCTTGTCGGGATTATTTTTTGCAAGTACTGTTCCAACTGCACCTCCTAAAGATCTCCCAAAAACAACTATTCTAGACGTGTCGATATCATTTCTCTGAGTTAAATGATCTAGTGCTGCCTAGTCAAGAAGAGAAAACCAAATATGAGTAAGTAAATGGCAACAATAAGTAAAAGCGAGACAAGCTCAAAGAAAAAAAACACAAAACTAAGCAGTACAAGCAAACCTGCGCATCCTTTATAATGCCATGCTGAGATGGATAACCATCACTTTCACCATACCTATTTTTAAATGTAGGCAGTTTTGCGATGTTATATTTGAAATTAAAAGTCAAGCATAGAAATTAAAAGTCAAGCATAACAACCAAAAATTAATGCAGAAACAAGAATAAGGGTATTTGTAGCTTCGTGGGGGGAGAATACCCTCTGTAGGAAAGCATGAACACATTGCATTGTAGCCTCTGCATCATTAAGCGGACAAACTCCAGTCGGTGAGCAATATCTAGATAGGTGGGTAAAGGTTTTTCAACAGAAGGTTTATCAAACAAAACCAAATAAAAAGTGTATCCAATAAACCAAAAACTTTCAACAATTCAAAGCCTCCAGAGAAGCAACATCTCAGGATACTTCCAGCATTTTCTTGGAAGAAAAGAATAGTCGGACCTGCAGTTACAAGCAGCTTAGTTTATTCAAACAGACAACAGGCAGAACTTCTAATGCACGAAGAGAAAAAAAGAGAAAAAAAGATTTATAAATACAAAATAATCAGAAGCATGTGGAAGTAGTTATGGAAACACTGACTTCCATAACTGCCATCCTGTAAAACGCTGTCCAACTGTTATGCTTGTGTTCATTTTCGTAGACAAAGATATAACAGTCTGTAGTGCAATGAGAATGTACTATTGACAAATTTATTATGGAGTAGCAACATAATGTCAAAGTGGGTGACATGGTGACAAAGGGAACGAGCATTGTAGAGTAAAGGTGGCCCTAGAAGGATAATAAAGATGCAGGCGCTATGCAAAACAAATCGAGTGATCTCATAAACTATGAGGGAATCGTCAGTGAAAGGAGGAGAATGTTTCATGCAGGATGATAGAGGTAGAATGACAACATATTACTTGTTGAAGTCATCTATTGCCAAGTAAATTCCTTACTTGATACCTGATTGTCCATGATTCTACTCTTCTTTCGGCTTAAGCCACATCTTAAAACAGTCTTTCACAAACAGAAAGAAATAATGCTTCAGCACCAGGAAGCTGAAATCAGATCTTGAATCCCAAAGTAAACGCTCCAATTTAAAGCTTCTACAATTTGCGACAACTGATGAATTTTTACATTGTACTTCCCATAATTGCACTATTCAAACAATAATTTATCAAACAGCACTATGCCGCACGGCAAGCGGAAAGAGGCCCTCAGTGCCACTTCCGGTAAAGTGCTCGAAAACAGAAAGTTTCAAGCTTTTACTGTGATAGGAGGTTGGAATAAAAATTCTCGAAGTCCAAAAAGCAAAAGCTTATATTTGAACTTCTACTGTAGAGTAAAGTTATCAGAGGATTTTAATATAGTGCTTCAGAAGCACTACTCAAACGGCGCTGCATCCTACATCCTACAGCATGGCCAAACAGTCCGTTAAACAGTTACCATATCCTGCCTATGTTTCGGATCTTAAGAATGCTACAGTGCCCATCAAGTTTACCCACACATCACCATATTCTAAAAGCTAAAAATAGCATTTTTCTAAGCATAATTTCGGCATACGCATGAAAAATCATAGACTAAACTAAAACCTGGATTAAACTCCGAGCACAAACACCAAAATTGCAGTAAAAACAACAGATTCCTATCAAATTGTAAAATTAAATCCTATCGGCAAATCCTAAATTCAGATCTCCCACAGACCAGATCACATAAAACATGATATCCAACCTTAAGGGCGAGATCCGAGGACCTTAAAAACAGAAACCCTAACTGAAATCCTAAGATCGAGAGGGGGAGGGGGAGCGGGGCGCACCTCGGCAGTGCGGGGAGTGCTTGATGAACCAGGAGTGGAGGCGGACGCCATCGGAGGAGCGGAGCCACACGTCGTCGTAGTGGAGGCGGAGGCGGGCGGGGGTGATGGCGTAGGATCGCGCGAGCCCCGGGAGGACGGGGACGTACACGAGCCGCTCCTGCAGCGCCACGAGCGCCGCCATGCCCGCCACCACGATCCCCCCCGCGCCGTAAGCCAACGCCTTCAGCCACGACGCCATCCCCCCCTCCGTCGTTGGGGAGTTTTGTCGAACAGGTGGTGGGGGACGGATCGGGGAGCGGGGGTTTCGAGGGAGAAGAGGGGAGGGGAGGGGAGAGGACTGAGGAGAGGAGAGGTGGATCGGATCACCGCCGCGCACACGTGCGGGGCGGGGGTGGAATGGTATTAGGGTGGGTACGGTACTCCGCCTTTATATTTACCAATGGTATTTCTATTTCCCCTTTGTGAGGTTAACATGTATACAGAATCCCCAATTCCACTTTTTTTCTTTTTTTTTTTTTTTTTCTGATTGAGAACCCTCGACTTTTTACTTTTTAAAATTAAATTATTTTAGTAAAAAAGTGTAGAGATTTTATCTAATTTATTGATGATTTCACTTAAGAAAATGACTTTAATTATTTTTAACAAATAAAATTTAATAAAAATTTAATATTCTAAAATTTGAAATAATTCTATATATATAATATAATAAAACTAATTAAATATCTTAATCCGGTTATAGTATTTTAAGTTATGGCTAATTCTAAAAAATTAAGAAGATTATTCGTGCTAGAGCTATAATAGTTATAGGATGGATAGCTTTCTGAAAAGTGAGAGTTAGTATCATGGCAAATTACTAACCAAAAGTATGAGATAAGTCTTGGCTCAGTTAAGATTATACAACAGGTAAAACGTGGCTTCCCGACTAACAATCATTGTGGATAGAGTGCGGCTCTCTACAACATTGCGACTAGAGAGAGCGCGACTCCCCACAAGATTGGCTAAGACGAGTTTTACATATCAAAACTAATCATCAGCCGAAAATATAAAATGAATCTCCACTGAGTTAGAGTTATATAGCAGGCAGAATGCAACTCTTCGGCTGACGACTATTGTGTGTGGAGCGCGGCTCCCCAAAAGGTCTGAAAAGACTAGCAAGACAAGTCTTACATCACCTAGTATTTATGAATATATTAGAGTCTGATGAAAACGTCATGATTTAAAAAGATAAGAATGTAACACCCTAGAATTTAGAATATTCATAGAATTTGGAATATTTCTCCAGATATAGCATTTTGGATGGTGATTAGGCCCTTAAGCATTCTAGAATTAGACTAGTTCTAGAATAAGTGATTCCTTGAGAAGATGGAGCCCTACTCTAGAATTGTTGACCCATGGAAAATATGGCCTCACTATTAATATTTCTTAACTAATAGAGTTATAAAATTTTGACAACATTTTCCACTTAGTTAAGTATAAAAATTTAAATCAAAAGAATTAGAAGTTGAGAAATTTTTAATAAAAATAAAAGAACTTGAGGGTTTCATTTAATTAAGTGTAAAAATTTAAATCAAAAGAATTAGAAGTTGAGAAATTTTTAATAAAAATAAAAGAACTTGAGGGTTTCATTTAATTAAGTGTAAAAATTTAAATCAAAAGAATTAGAAGTTGAGGAATCTTTAATTAAAAAAAAAAAAGAATTTGAGGTATCCATCTTCAATAACATATTGTTGAAGGGATCTTCATACAATTTTAACCCCATTTTTCTTTCATCTTCTGGGACCAACTGATGCGGTTTGCGTTCGGTGCCATCTTGACCCGAATTCCTTGGGCGAATCAGATCAGGTCAGGTTTGGGTCGGTTTTGTATTATTTTTCAAATTGGGTCGGATTTGTTTCGAAAGATGTGGACCCGAATAATCTTTAAATGGATTTCCAATTTGATCCTCAATCCTAGTTTGGTCATGATGTTTAATCACTAAATTTCATTGTTAATCCTCGAACTATAGGGGCATGATATTTTGATCTTCGAAATTTAATTTGTAGCTTCTGGTTTAATTTTTTTGAATTATTAATAATTAAATTTCACTATAATTTAGTTTGTTAAATAATAACGTGTTATTAATATGACGGCAATATAGCAATTATATAGTTGATCATGTAAGAATAATTAAAATATCACATTATTATCACACCAATTACAAATCATTATTCTATCCATAAAATTACATTATGAAATTTGATTACAAAAATCTAAAACCCTCGAGTCATAGATTAAAATAAATTAAAGTTTGAAAACTAAATTGTTTTAAGATTACGGAGCATAAATTTTACATTCCACCATTCAGGGTTTTATTTTATTTTATTTTATTTTAAGATTTTAGTATTAAAAAAAAGTAAAGTTCAAATTGCTCTTCTATAATTTAGTTTATTTTTTCGTTGTCATTTTATAGTTTAAAAAGTCTCACTTTGCTTTTTTGTTGTTTAGATTTTTATCTTACCAAAAAACTTTATGAAATAGGGTCACAAAGTGAATTTTTTAAGAAAAAAATTATATGGTGGCAAAATAAAAAATACGATAAATCAAAAGAGAGCAAAGTGAAACTTTTTAGACTATAGAATGGCAAAATAAAAACGAGCTAAATCATAAGAAGGCAAAATGAAATGAGTTATATCACATGACAGTAAAAAATGAATTTGATAAAATTAGTGAGTAAATATAACATTCAAAAGGATAAAGTGTAAAATTTATATCATTTCTCTAGGTGTACGTGTAGCATTTCTCTATAATAAGGCTTAGTTTGGTATTGAGGTCTATACGACGCTGTTAGATAAAATAGAATTAGAGAAAAAGCACATAGGAATATGTTTCTACGTTCTCCGATGGAACCGTAGAAAATATATTATAATTGACTAATCGCAATATGCGGAATATTACATACGGAAATAAATAGGATATTTTTCAATCGCACTTTCTTACCGTACGTAATACAATTTTTCCGTAATTCCAAACGAAGCCTAAGTCGAGGCAGATTAAGAAATAGGATGGGATGACAAATTAGCTTGGATCAATTATAATCCTTAATTATTATTTATTCAATCAAAATATTGTACCCTGGATGGGGTTTAAAAACTTTGTTTCAATTTTTAGTATTTTAAAAAAATTATAAAACTAGTGAGTAAATAGGAGCATTAAAAAGATTATGATGCAAAAATTTATGTTTTTATATAGATGTATGTACAAGTAGAGGTCCTCTAAAAGTCAAGTAAGGCTAAGAAATTGGATGGGATGACATATTAGGTTGGGTCAATTATTGAGAAATTATTATTATTGCAATCAATCAAAATATTGTACCCTATTCAGAATTTAAAAATTTTTTCTCACATATTTAATAAATATTTTAAATAAAATTAGTAAATAAATATCATTATTCGAAAGATCAAAATAAAAAATTTATATCCATATATATAAATGTAAAGATAACATTATCCTAAGTTAAATTACCTATAATAAAAATTAGATTGGGTGGTTCTGATACTTAATTATTATTTCAATCAATCAAAATGATGTGCCCCACTGTGGAGACACTTATGTACTATGCTACTATTAGATTCATGCTTAGTGTACAACAGGACAATACGATGATTTGCTGATGCTTACCAAACTTAGTAGCTAGAGCCTAGATTACAAAATTATGGAACATTCTAGTTATTTACCCCCTTATCTTTTTCCCATTTTTGTAAAATCTTAATACGGTCCAACTTGTTGGTTTAGGCTTAGTTTGTTATTGAAGCCTATCTGACGCTGTTAGATGAAATAAAGTTAGAAAAAAAAGCATACAGAAATGTGCTTATGCATTATCCGATGGAACCATAAAAAATATATCATAATCAACTCATCACAATATACGGAACGTAATATTACGTACACTTTCTTACCGCATGTAACGCAATCTTCTCGTAATCCCAAACGAAATCTTAATTTTTCAGTAAAAAAATCAGCTCAAAAAATTTCTTTTTTATTTTGAGAGATAGGTAGAACGCTACCCGCTTCGTTTATTTCATTAAGAAATAAACTTAGTTGGAAATGTGAATCAACTAGGATGCGAACTTGGGATCTCCGGTACCAACCACCAAGCCCTTCGCCACTTGCTCTAGGGACGATCGGTCCAAAAAATTTCATATTAGTCTCATAATTCCTTACTAGTTGTAGGATTGCAATAAAATTTATGAATTATAAAATATCAATAGAAGTAATAAAATCTAAGATGATAGCCATTGGGGAAGGCGCATTGTGACTCAAATGAAAATTTTCATACGACGTCAACTGATCAAAATTTGTTCCTTGACAATTGCATTTATCAAATATACTAAAGCAACTATAACCAATAAAAGGGTTGTGCAGTAAGGTATAGCCAGCACGGATTTTGATAGTTAATGAAATATCATATAGATCCAACTTGATTGATAGACATAATAGTAAAGACAACGGGGCAGGCGCATTGCGAAAGTATTCCTATATACAAAATGTTCAATGTCTGCATAGAAATAGCTAAGAAAATGTTACAGTAAATAAGTTTTTTGCCTTCATAAATTCAACATCACTCGCCCCACAACTATCGTAACACGTTTATACTCATAGATTGTAGCTATAGGGATCATTGTTTGTGATACTAAAGATAATAGTATAAGAGATGAAATAATTTTCTTACTAATAGTTTTTTGGTAAAATATTCTTTTTATACTTTTTTTTGTATCATCGCAACTCATACAAATCAAAGAAAAAAAAAATACAACTGTAGAGGATTCAATGATATCACACACTGGATTGAAGCAATATTCCTCAAATTACAAATTTGTTGCCTCTGCAAATATTTCCTGATAAGAAATATTACTAAAGTTAGTTATTGATGATAATTAATTAATAAGGCATCTAGTTTGATCTCTTTGAACTATAAAAATACTTAAAATTCATAAGAGTCCTATAAATAAGCAACTGTGGAAGAGCTTTACAATTAGATTAAAATTGTTGATCCACAAATGTAAAATTAAGGGTATTAATCAAAGATCTTGCATGGTTTAATTTGTGGATCTAAGACAAAATCAGTTGCCTTTGTATGTAAGGGCCTTGATACAGAAGAATTAAAAGAGAATGACCTAGTAAATTTTTTATCATGGCACCAACACCAGTTAGGAAGAAGACTAATGTGGGAAATAAAAAGATATACTTAAAACCTTGTATTGAATATAAAAGATTGGAATGTTAAATATTACTTTCATTCGAGCTTCCTGGTTTACTAATAAGAAGCTTACTCCAAGTATTTTCTAGATTAAGTACATTTAATCAAGTATAGAATGAAAACTCAAGAAAAATAAAAATAAATAATCTACTAATGATAACCAAATAACATGATCAAGTATCACTTCCTAGAATTTGTTATCTTCAATTTTAAGCTATCTTAAGCTTCTATGACCAATTGGTAAATATTGTTGAAAACAAAATAAAAAAATAAAAAAATACCACAATGTATCCAAATCGTCACATTTTGGGTGATTTGGAAATAGGCGTCTTGAACCTTTTTTTTTAATTTCAACTCCCAATTATTGATTCTATACTTGACATAATATTCTTAAATTGAGTATTTTCCAATAATTGTAATGGAATCTATTAGATTTTACGGAAGCTAAGTACAATAAAAAAAAGGGGTAAAACTACATGGAATCAGTCTCAACTATAAGCCAATTTTGCAACAGAGCTCTCAACTATTTTTCTTCTAAGTGACATACCATTAACTTTTAATTATCTTAATATGAATTAATTTGCTAAATTGAATCACAGATTCATAAAAAAAAATTAATAGGTCTGTTAACTATCAACTGTTATGGTTAATCAAATTAGCAGTTTCATCAACCGAAAAAGTATTTGGAACATACAGAGTCACCAAAAAAAAAAGAATAGAAATTGACCTCAACCGGAAAATTATCTTTGACGTCGTACGATTCTCTCAGGCCACATAAAATAAGTATAAAAATTGACTATAAAGACTAAAGAACGTATAGAGTCACAAAAAAATTATTCACCTTTAAGCTGCCATAGTACGTGCAAGGGGTCTCCAAATTGGCTTCATCATCCTCCTAGCAGATTCGGTACTTGATGAATTTACCCTTGAGCTTAATAGTTGATGCATGTCACCAAATTTTTTCTAAATGAAATATTTCTTTGCAAGCCATAATAGATCAAACCATGATCAAAAGCACCAATATGGATAAAATATATAATTAAAAATAAATTGTTGATGTACCTTGAGATCACGCCAAGTGAAGAAAACTTGATAGACCGAATTGGAGATCAGCACCACATATCCAACTAAGCTAGTTGTTGGATACTGTCAGAAGAAACCTAAGAAATTAAACATTTAAGAAGATTTTAGCTTCAATCAGGAGCTCCAAACACTTTGCATCAATAAATCAACATTCTCTCTCTCTCTCTCTCTCTCTCTCTCTCTCTCTCTCTTTTATACACACACACATTAAGAAAAGCACACAGGCAACACAAACATATCTGTAACATGAAAACCGATGTATACAACAAAAATATTGCAAAACTTAGTAAATACAATGGGTTTTAAAAAATTATTGTCTTAATTGTCTTGTGCATCAAAGTTGGGATATTGCACCTCAAAATAACATCAATAGAATAAGACAACAAAGGCAAAATATGAAGACCATCGAAAGCTTTTTCGACTATTGCATTTATATACTCCACTCAACCCTAGGATTCAAGGACTAAAAAATAGGTAGCAAACACTATTCATATATTATTAATAGTATTGTAATAACTAAAATATCCTTGATATTAAGATCATATTTATTTGATTCTCAAAGCAAATTTGTAAACTGAGTAGTAAAATATGTAAAAACTAAAGCAAAACTCAAAGAATAATATTAGTACAAACTTCAAAATTTTAATAAAAGGTAAAATCATTTGTCTTTCGTTAGAGAAAAAGGCAATTGCACCTTCTTGAATCAGAATGCCTCGAATGAAATAAATAGTTAAAGAAAGACAAATAAACATGCAAAACTAAGCAAACCATAACTATCAAAAGTGCCTATATCACTTTTAAGAGTAAAAAAGTGCACCGCATCTAGAAAACTATACTATTTGAACTAGCAGATATGGATGGACCCACTGAGAGCTGATAATAAGAACATTAGCTACTATATGCATAGCAAGGCATCTGTAAAAACAAAATCACAAAAATCAAAATTAATTTTCTCCATTATCAAAAATACTACCCTAAAATCTTATGAAAAGAATGATCAGGATACAATTTTTTTAAAAAAATCCAACACAACATAAGGCCTTTTTCAAACCAAAATAACTCAAGCATTACGAAGGCCTAAAATTAAAAAGAGAAGAATATCTTTCCCATTGCAAAAGTCTAATTTTGGAGGTTTTTAGAATTAATCGGACCTCATACTTATAGTAATTTAATCCTATATACACATTTAACGTCAATTATTGATCACAATAGATCCAAATTTTCCATCAAAACGAAAAGTAGCAATAAAAATTATAAAGATATAACAGCACAACGATGACACCATCTCCAAATGAAGAACTCCTTTGGAATGCTACACTATTCCTCAGCCATGTTTTCATTAAATAAATATAATTGGCTTGATGTAGTTTAAGAAATCTAACACTAAATTAAATTGCTTCTATGCAATCTCATTTGATCTAAACATAACTCAATACTATCTAGCGGTATTTGATTTTCAGATCTTGATCAATATTTCTTTAATTAATGAACAATCTATTAGAGCTATTCAACAATAGC
Source organism: Ananas comosus (assembly GCF_001540865.1). Lineage (NCBI taxonomy): Eukaryota > Viridiplantae > Streptophyta > Magnoliopsida > Poales > Bromeliaceae > Ananas > Ananas comosus. The sequence continues at coordinate 1,987,821 of NC_033621.1, forward strand.
TCTAATTGTCTCAAAACAAAAGAGCCATAAAGAAGAAACAAAATATATATGCCATCTACCATCGGGAAAGATGACTTCGAATCATTTTTAAGTTTCGAAGAAGCACAAAAAATGACATCTAACCATTTCTTCTGAGGCGCTCTTGAATTCAATTGTTATCAAATCATTACAAAACTGAACAACAATACAATACTTTGGAAAATAAAACTTCAAGTGTGTTTTTCTCCGGTAGTAAAATCTATAAATTGAACTAACCAATATGACCGTTCAAAACAGATAACTGCCCAGAATTACCATGCCAAAAGAAAAAACTCCAAAAGGGTGTACGAAGACGGGGATGATAATGAAGATGATAACGACAATGACGATGAAAACCTCATGGAAGCTTGCAGGATTTTGCCAGAAGTCGCAGGGTTGTTCCAAATCTGCAACCAGAACCACCTCATCAATTACGAAATCAAAGTAACCTCAAAATTAATCAAAATAATGTGCATAAATCAAATCCAGATGGATACAACCACTGCATCAATTATGAAATCAAAACTAACCTCAAAATTAATCCAAATAATGCAAATAAATTAAATTAAATTAAATCCTAGATGGATACATAGTAAGAATTCGTGATTGGAAAAAAAATAAAAAGAATAATTAGGTTTAGGGTTTTCCATTTTCCAAACTTACCCTCTCGATCTGTATATAATCGCGGTCCAATTAGCTTCTTCTACCGAAGAAGTCATTCGATTAGCTTCTTCTTCAACAAATCCGGCAAGAACACCATCAGCTCCTCCTGCAAGGATGATTCCCAAACCATAGCCCAGGTTTTGATTCATTAGATTCTTTTGTCTATATTGATTGGATTCAAAATTTTTTTTTTTTGCTAATAGTTACTTGAAAAAAGAATCTCATAAAAGAAAACTAAGAATCGAACGCATTTTATTTTATCTAAAATATAAATATCGGACTCGCTCATCGGAGATTCTATTTCGTTTTGTCATCTTTTGAATTAGAGACTCCGAGCTAGGGTTTCGGCGAACTCACCGGGCGAGGAGGGGGTAGGAGAAAAAAAAAAAAACTAAGAGAGAGAAGAAGGGGGGAGAAAAAAAGAACGCGGAGAGGGAACGACGCATAAAGGAGGGGAGAAGCAACGGATGGGGGAAAAAGGAACGACGCGGAGGGAGGGGAGGTGAAATGCTCCTTGGCGTAAAAAAACCAGAAAAAAGAGAGGCGGTTCTGTTCGGTTCAGAGTTTTAAAGACGTAGTGAGCGGTTCGGTTCAGAGATAGTTCAGTTCGGTTCAGAGGTTCAAAAACATAGTGAAGAGTTCGGTTTAGATGTTAGAAACGGTTCAGTTTGGTTTAAATGTTAGAATCGGTTTGGTTCAAAAGAAATAGTTCAGTTTAAAAAATAAGTAGATGAGGGTGAAGGAAGGCTTGACACGTGGTGAAAATATTAGGGATTCATACTAGTTTATAGATTTATAGATTTATAGATAGATTTAGTACACTAATAAAATTATATCAGCTTACTTAGATTTAAGATCAATTATTCTCTCTCCCTCAGCATCATTGGAGTTTTTTTTATTTTTTTTTTGTTTTGCTGCCAAAATTACATTCGAGCGTAGAAGAGACGAGAAAAAATAAAAAAAAAAGCATCTACCGATCTATGATCTACAAGTCTAATAAAAATTTTCAGTCAAGTTTAATTATATAAACATTATTACTATCGGATTGATTATTTAAATGAGTTTAAGTTAGCTTTTGGTCCTCAAATTATGGGGCATCTAACACTTTAGAATTCAAACTCTAATAAATAATAATTTCTGACTCAATCTTTTTAAATTATTAGTATCAAGTCTCACAGCTTAATTTAGTTAATTAATAATGACTCATACATTGCTAATATGGTAGTATGATAATTTATAACGTAGTTATATGTAAGGTACTGCGTCAGCAATATTTAGCTGTTAGATAATTAAAAATGTGTTTGGTTTCACGTAAAATTATTATAAAAAATAACTTTTCGATGAAATTTTTTTTTTTATGGTCTTTCATGTTTGGTTTACTATAAAATAAAAATATTTTTCGGTCCATACTCGCTACGTATATTGAAAGTAGAAAATTTTAAAAAACTATTTAATATTTGTTTATAAAATTTATATTTAAAGGTAAATTTTAAAGTGTAATTTTTCAACTAAAAACAAGTAAAATGTAAATAGGCTAAAACGACAAAGAAGTTTATTAAAGTTAAGATATATATCTTTACTTTTTCATTAATATACATTATATGCTTGCTAGTTAAAAAATATTATATTTTAGATAATATATTATATTGAAACAGTTAGGAGAATACAGATCAAAATTAACGCTGTTCACAAATTTTAAAAAAATCTCGTGAATCGCATAGACACGTGAGAATGTGGAGCGAGTTTTCACTTTCCACCTTTTCCAAGCGAGGAAAATAAAAATGCTCTTTTTTTAAGAAATCTACAAAAAAAAGCAGAAAATTTATTTTTAGTCTAGAAATATTTTAACAAACAGCCTCTTAAATAGGGGTGAAAATATATAGGCGTCTTCGTATTTGATAATATCTGGA
>NC_033621.1:1990511-2271959 GCF_001540865.1 Ananas comosus
TTTTTGGCGGTGCCCACTGAGGACTACTTGTGTTTACAGTAGTTCTCACGCCCTGTTCTTTTACCGCTATTTTGCAGAGCCGCAGGTACAGGCTGCTGCTTCCTCTGCTGAGCAGGATCGTGGCAAGGGCGTCGCGAGCTAGAGCCCTACCAGACTGATCGTGTTAGAGGCGTCCTCCCCTTACAGCAGGTAGTGATTTTTCTTTTGGAGCTTTTGTACATAGCAGTTGAACTCGCCAGTGCGAGTGGTTTTGTACTTGGGATTTGTGACTATGTATAAAAAGCTCATTTACTTTAGTTATTTCTTCTGCTCTATACTACTGTTTGTAGTATTGTTGTTTCTACAGGTACCAGTGACGCTTCGTATACAGGAAAAATTTCTTGTATACGGCGGATTTGTCGGCGTGCCCGGGGAACGAGACATCCGGGGCGTGACAACTTCGATCACTAGGCAAATGATATCGAAAAATCGCAAAATTTATTTCTAGATATTTCAAATACTCTAGATCAAGTCTAATGGAGCCGATCGTCGATTAGAAAGTCCGAACATCAAAAATAACTTGGAAGCACGGAGCGCTCTGTGCTTCCAGAAGCATACCAGACGCACTCTTATATTATATATTATTACCGAAAGTTCCTCTTCATGTTCTAGATTTATATATCCCTATATACTATTCACTTTTTTATATACCACCATGCACCTTTACACTGTATAACGTATATATATACGTTAAATATCAAGTTTGGTCAAAACTTATTTGTTTCACTCATAACCCTTCAAAGTTCAAACATTGAAAATATAATCAACTTCAGTTGCATCAAAGTCCAAGAATATGTTAAAAAAAATTTCTATTAATTTCTCGAGTACAAAATCTAGAACAATCCCTAATTCAACAATATTCTCACAATCATCATTTACTTGAGAGTCGGAACTTAAATAACTCAACATTTTAGGCTTGGTTACCGACCGTCCCTAGAGCAAGTGGCAAAGGGCTTGGTGGTTGGTACCCGAGACCCAAGTTCGAATCCTAGTTGATTCATATTTCTAGCTAAGTTTATTTCTAAATGAAATAAACGAAGCGGGTGAGGTTGCAGACAAAGCATGTTAATTACTTGAGGTGTAAAAGTAGTACAATAAAAAAAAAATGTCATCATATGCTTTCGATCCAATTCCAAAAAAAAAATGTCATCATATACTTTCGATCCAATTCCTTTCGGCCTAATAGTACAATGCGAAATGGGCTTTTAATTAGCTATATATCTTCTAAATGATGTGGGACATGATTTAAATATATATGAAATGCGAACTATTCAATAACCATAATCCAAGTATACATCTAAGCCATTTGATGATCATTATTAGTAAGAATTGATAAGTTTAGCTGAAGAAAAATATAACTAATTAAGGTGAACAAAATTAAGCAACCGAATTTTTTTTTTCTCTATAAATGTTGCGGTTTCGATTTTTCTGTTCATAACATTAATGTTTTCTCTATAAATGTTGCGGTCTTGACTTTTCTGTTCATAACATTAATGTAAGCAATCACCTATTGTAAACATAACATATTCATGCAGAAAATTAACGACCACAAAAAGAAAAATTATAGCATGGAAGCAAAGATTATTTCCTCCTTTAAGATCTAAATGAAGACATAAAATTACTAGTTAGAGTGATCACCAACTTTGAACTTCACTCTTCATGGATTTATTATATACTGATCAGTTCCTACCTTTGACACCACTTTTCTTACTCAAGATCCCTTTTCAATGGCTTTGTATTCTCAACATCGTCGATAAGATACTTCAACTCTTCATCTTCCTCTCGTCGAAGGCGTCTTCTTTCTTCAACTCTTGAGGGACATCAAATTCTTCCAAGTAATTGTTGTCGTCGGAAATGAAACCTGATTGCTGTTGATCATCAGGGTCTATAGGGCTTTGATGGATCGGTCGCGCCCTCTTTGGTCGAACCCAATTGAAAGGACTATCAAAAGCATATTTTAATAAGAGCGGAATATTACACATTGGCATAGTAATTGGTACAAGCTGAAAAAAAATGCAACAACAGGTAATGTTAACACTGAGCTCTAATTTAACACTGAGCTTTAATTTATCTTCTACTACCAAGAGAAGGACATACTGCACAGCCATCTATCACCTATAATAAGATTACACCAACAACATTATATAACACTGACTATCGACTACAATAAGATCACACCACTGACTATCGACTGTAATAAAATATAAACGGTAACAAAGTCTCACAAATAGTACATAAACACTTCTTACTCTATATGGACCCACATGCCCTCACTTGGAATCAAATCATTAACCAGAAATAACATATAGCAACCCGGTGGTGCTAGAATAGGTGATGCTTCTTACTCTATATGGACCTACATGCCCTCACTTGGAATCAAATCATTAACCAGAAATAACATACAGTAAACCGGTGGTGCTAGAATAGGTGATGCTGGCACTGCTGTAGTAACGCCATAACTGCGATTTGCATTCTCCGCTACTTTCCCTAGTTCCAAAACCAGCAACCTCTGGTTGATGGAAAAGGAGTGAGTTGCGAACGAAGGGGCCACCATAGTGACAAATATACGATCGTTATGTATCACCCCAAAAAAGACACTCATTATGAAGTATAAGCTATCACTAAATAACTTTATTGGATGAGCAAATAATATGATATCTTCACGCTTAAAGACGTCTCGGTCCCAATTTGTTAGTGTAGTTATTAACATAACTGAAATCTATATATGTAGTTATTAACATAGCGGAAACCAACCTATATGCTGCATGCTCTACGATATGATCTTTTCTTCTATTAGTTGATATATTATTAAACAATTTCATTATCAAGTAATAAATTAAATCCTTTATTTATTCAACTGTCTCACATATAAAAGGCGTGTGCTATTCGTTAATGTTTTATGCAAGTAGAAAAGGCTATTTGGATAGTCTCTATATTCTAATGGTATGTCTATACTAACAAATTTAATACACATCAATTTAATTAGGAAGGAATTTTATGAAGGAAATTAAACTCAAATAAACAACTAAAAAATTTTCTGTTACCATTCATTAATGACTGAATTCGTTACATAAATAGGATTGCATTAATAAAAGGTAAATTTTCCGTTACCATTCATTAATGACTGAATTCGTTACATAAATAGGATTGCATTAATAAAAGGTATTGATGACATAAATAGCTACAGCGTTTGAAAAATCTATAATTTGTAACTAATACACTAAAACGTAAAACTGTAAACCCTAAAACCGAGAGAAGTCGGCAAACAAAAATCTATAATTTGTAACTAATACACTAAAACGTAAAACTGTAAACCCTAAAACCCAGAGAAGTCGGCGAACAATCAACGGGGACAACTAGGGTACGTAACAAGGGTCTTTAATGCATCTATTGATAGAAACCCTAAAACCAAATGACGTCGGCGAACGATCAACAGCAGGACAACAAGGGTCTTTAATGCACCTATTGATAGAAACTCTAAAACCCAGCGAAGTCCGCGTACCATCAACAGCAGGAGAATAAATAAGTCTTTAATGAATGTATTCCCTTTATGCATAATGCGATATTTTTCTTTCCAAATTGTATGAATAATAATAGTCATAAAATGGTGAAAGAGAAAAGGACAAGAAATAGCTTCTTTCTTAATGAATTAATTCCACATCGATTTAATTAGAAAGGAATTTCATTAATGAATTAATAATTCCACATCGATTTAATTAGAAAGGAATTTCATGAAGGAAATTGAACTCAAATAAACAAAAAAAAGAAATTTGGTTGACATTCATTTTTTGCGCCAGAGATGACTGCGTTAGTTAAATAAATAGGATCGCATTAATCAGAGATATTGAAGACATAGATATCTGCAGCCTTTGAGAAATCTATAATTTATAATTAATACACTAAGGCCCTGTTTGGATACCCCTAAAAACGTAGGCAAATGAGCGAGCCAGCTCGTGTTCGACTGGTGTTCGGCTCGATATTCGGCTCGCTCGAGCTCGGCTCGAATTAAATTCAAGCAAGCTTGAGCCTAAATTTAGGCTCGAAATTAATTTCAAGCCGAGCTTGACTATTGCTTGGCTCGCTCGAATTAGGCTCGAAAAGCTCGAAATATATATATATATATATATATTAAAAAATATATAAATATAATAATATATTTTAATTATATATAAGCTGAGTGAGTAATCTGATTTTAATTAAAATTGGGTCAATATTATTGATGCATAAAAACAAATTCAATAGACAAACAAAGGGGCAAAATTACACTAAATTTATACTTTTTCCCTTTATTTCTTTCTTTTTTACAGAGCTTTAAATTTCTAATCTCTTTCTCTCTCTCTTTTTCTCTGTCTCTCATCCAAGTGGCCAAGCCTGAAACCCTCCAAGNCGGGCTCCGTTGCCACCCATTTGTTTTCGATGGTAGAGCCTCCAAAACGACTATCGGTACCGTTGAACATAATCAAATTTCAAATCTTTTCGACATTATTTGCCTAATGATCAAAGGGTTTCAAAATTTGTAATCTTAATAGTCGATATGAGGCATTTTCTTGTTTAACAGCGTAAAGATATCCAAATCAATTGAATTTTTGTTAGAAAATTTTTTAAACTATTTAAAACAAGATCTATACTCTTGATCTTGATTGCAAGACTCTTATCATCATTTTTTAAAGAATATTCATTTTCAGCCGTTCATTTTTGTGTCCACTCGATGGATAAGAGAACAATATAAAAAATGTATGAAATTTAATACCGAACCAAATAGAACATCAAAATTTTAAAAAATGCACGAACAAAAGCAGGTATAAAAGTTTAAACCCGAAACCACACCCGAATAAAAAACCAAAGATCCATACCCGAAATCCGAAAAAAGAACCAGATTATTTAATATACATAATTTAAAAATATTAATTGTTTAAAAAGCTATACTTAACAAATCTATGATCTTATTTTTAGGGTTAATTTCATATAGGTCCCTACAAACATAGTGAATGACAAATATATTTTTACAAAGTTCAACTTTCATATGTTACTAGTGTAGGAACCCGTGCGTTGCGACGGGTAGAGAGCATTGCAATAAAATTTATGAATTATAAAATATCTATAGAAGTAATAAAATCTNCACTTTCTTACCGTACGTAATACAAGTTTTCCGTAATTCCAAACGAAGCCTAAGTCAAAGGCAGATTAAGAAATAGGATGGGATGACAAATTAGCTTGGATCAATTATAATCCTTAATTATTATTTATTCAATCAAAATATTGTACCCTGGATGGGGTTTAAAAACTTTGTTTCAATTTTTAGTATTTTAAAAAAATTATAAAACTAGTGAGTAAATATAAGCATTAAAAAGATAATAATGCAAAAATTTATGTTTTTATATAGATGTGCAAGTAGAGGTCCTCTAAAAGTCAAGTGAGGCTAAGAAATTGGATGGGATCACATATTAGGTTGGATCAATTATTGAGAAATTATTATTATTGCAATCAATCAAAATATTGTACCCTATTCAGAATTTAAAATTTTTTTCTCACATATTTAATAAATATTTTAAATAAAATTAGTAAATAAATATCATTATTCGAAAGATCAAAATAAAAAATTTATATCCATATATATAAATGTAAAGATAACATTATCCTAAGTTAAATTACCTATAATAAAAATTAGATTGGGTGGTTCTGATACTTAATTATTATTTCAATCAATCAAAATGATGTGCCCCACTGTGGAGACACTTATGTACTATGCTACTATTAGATTCATGCTTAGTGTACAACAGGACAATACGATGATTTGCTGATGCTTACTAAACTTAGTAGCTAGAGCCCAGATTACAAAATTATGGAACATTCTAGTTATTTACCCCCTTAGCTTTTTCCCATTTTTGTAAAATCTTAACATGGTCCAACTTGTTGGTTTAGGCTTAGTTTGTTATTGAAGCCTATCTGATGCTGATAGATGAAATGAAGTTAGAAAAAAAACATATAGAAATATGCTTACGCATTATCCGATGGAACCACAAAAAATATATCATAATCAACTTATCACAATATGCGGAACGTAATATTACGTACACTTTCTTACCGCATGTAACGCAATCTTCTCGTAATCCCAAATGAAATCTTAATTTTTCAGTAAAAAAATCAGCCCAAAAAATTTCTTTTTTTTTTTTGAGAGATAGGTAGAACGCTACCCGCTTCGTTTATTTCATTAAGAAATAAACTTAGCTGGAAATGTGAATCAACTAGGATTCGAACTTGGGACCTCTGGTACCAACCACTAAACCCTTCGCCACTTGCTCTAGGGACGGTCGGTACAAAAAATTTCATATTAGTCTCATAATTCCTTACTAGTGTAGGAACTCATGCATTGCGGCGGATAAAGAGCATTGCAATAAAAATTTATGAATTATAAAATATCAATAGAAGTAATAAAATGTAAGATGATAGCCATTGGGGAAGGCGCATTGTGACTCAAATGAAAATTTTCATACGACGTCAGCTGATCAAAATTTGTTCCTTGACAATTACATTTATCAAATATACTAAAGCAACTATAACCAATAAAAGGGATGTGCAGTAAGGTATAGCCAGCACAGATTTTGATAGTTAATGAAATATCATATAGATCCAACTTGATTGATAGACATAATAGTAAAGACAACGGGGCAGGCGCATTGCGAAAGTATTCCTATATACAAAATGTTCAATGTCTGCATAGAAATAGCTAAGAAAATGTTACAGTAAATAAGTTTATTGCCTTCATAAATTCAACATCACTCACCCCACAACTATCGTAACACGTTTATACTCATAGATTGTAGCTATAGGGATCATTGTTTGTGATACTAAAGATAATAGTATAAGAGATGAAATAATTTTCTTACTAATAGTTTTTTGGTAAAATATTCTTTTTATACTTTTTTTTGTATCATCACAACTCATACAAATCAAAGAAAAAAAAATACAACGGTAGAGGATTCAATGATATCACACATTGGATTGAAGCAATATTCCTCAAATTGCAAATTTGTTGCCTTGCAAATATTTCCTGATAAGAAATATTACTAAAATTAGTTATTGATGATAATTAATTAATAAGGCATCTAGTTTGATCTCTTTGAACTATAAAAATACTTAAAATTCATAAGAGTCCTATAAATAAGCAACTGTGGAAGAGCTTTACAATTAGATTAAAATTGTTGATCCACAAATGTAAAATTAAGGGTATTAATCAAAGATCTTGCATGGTTTAATTTGTGGATCTAAGACAAAATCAGTTGCCTTTGTATGTAAGGGCCTTGATACAGAAGAATTAAAAGAGAATGACCTAGTAAATTTTTTATCATGGCACCAACACCAGTTAGGAAGAAGACTAATGTGGGAAATAAAAAGATATACTTAAAACCTTGTATTGAATATAAAAGATTGGAATGCTAAATATTACTTTCATTCGAGCTTCCTGGTTTACTAATAAGAAGCTTACTCCCAGTATTTTCTAGATTAAGTACATTTAATCAAGTATATAACGAAAACTCAAGAAAAATAAAAATAAATAATCTACGGATGATAACCAAATAACATGATCAAGTATCACTTTCTAGTATTTGTTATCTTCAATTTTAAGCTATCTTAAGCTTCTGTGACCAATTGGTAAATATTGTTGAAAACAAAATAAAAAAATAAAAATACCACAATGTATCCAGATCCTCACATTTTGGGTGATTTGGAAATAGGCGTCTTGAACCTTTTTTTTAAATTTCAACTCCCAATTATTGATTCTATACTTGACGGAAGCTAAGTACAATAAAAAAAGGGGTAAAACTACATGAAATCAGTCTCAACTATAAGCCAATTTTGCAACAGAGCTCTCAACTATTTTTCTTCTAAGTGACATACCATTAACTTTTAATTATCTTAATATGAATTAGTTTGCTAAATTGAATCACAGATTCATAAAAAAAAATTGATAGGTCTGTTAACTATCAACTGTTATGGTTAATCTAATTAGCAGTTTCATCAACCGGAAAAGCATTTGGAACATACAGAGTCACAAAAAAAAAGAATAGAAATTGACCTCAACTGGAAAATTATCTTTGACGTCTGTACGATTCTCTCAGGCCATATAAAATAAGTATAGAAATTGACTATAAAGACTAAAGAACGTATAGAATCATAAAAAAATTATTCACCTTTAATTAAACTGCCATAGTACGTGCGAGGGGTCTTCAAATTGGCTTCATCATCCTCCTAGCATATTCGGTACTTGATGAGTTTACCCTTGAGCTTAATAGTTGATGCATGTCACCAAATTTTTTCTAAATGAAATATTTCTTTGCAAGCCATAATAGATCAAACCATGATCAAAAGCACCAATATGGATAAAATATATAATTAAAACAAATTGTTGATGTACCTTGAGATCACGCCAAGTGAAGAAAACTTGATGGACCGAATTGGAGATCAGCACCACATATACAACTAAGCTAGTTGTTGGATACCATCAGAAGAAACCTAAGAAATTAAACATTTAAGAAGATTTCAGCTTCAATCAGGAGCTCCAAATACTTTGCATCAATAAATCAACATTCTCTCTCTCTCTCTCTCTCTCTCTTATACACACACACACATTAAGAAAAGCACAAAGGCAACACAAACATATCTGTAACATGAAAACTGATGTATACAACAAAAAAAATTGCAAAACTTAGTAAATACAATGGGTTTTAAAAAATTATTGTCTTAATTGTCTTGTGCATCAAAGTTGAGATATTGCACCTCAAAATAACATCAATAGAATAAGACAACAAAGGCAAAATATGAAGACCATCGAAAGCTTTTCCGGCTATTGCATTTATATTCTCCACTCAACCCTAGGATTCAAGAACTAAAAAATAGGTAGCAAACACTATTCATATATTATTAATAGTATTGTAATAACTAAAATATCCTTGATATTAAGATCATCTTTATTTGATTCTCAAAGCAAATTTGTAAACTGAGTAGTAAAACATGTAAAAACTAAAGCAAAACTCAAAGAATAATATTAGTACAAACTTCAAAATTTCAATAAAAGGTAAAATCATTTGTCTTTCATTAGAGAAAAAGACAATTGCACCTTCTTGAATCAGAATGCCTCGAATGAATAAATAGTTAAAGAAAGACAAATAAACATGCAAAACTAAGCAAACCATAACTATCAAAAGTGCCCTATATCACTTATAAGAGTAAAAAAGTACACCGCATCTAGGAAACTATACTATTTGATCTAGCAGATATGGATGGACCCACTAAGAGCTGATAATAAGAACATTAGCTACTATATGCATAGCAAGGCATGCAGCTGTAAAAATAAAATCACAAAAATCAAAATTAATTTTCTCCATTATCAAAAATACTATCCTAAAATCTTATAAAAAGAATGATCAAGATACAATTTTTTTTAAAAAAATCCAACACAACATAAGGCCTTTTTCAAATCAAAATAGCTCAAGAATTACGAAGGCCTTAAATTAAAAAGAGAAGAATATCTTTCCCATTGCAAAAGTCTAATTTTGGAGGTTTTTAGAATTAATCGGACCTCATACTTATAGTAATTTAATCCTATATTGTCCAAAATACACATTTAACGTCAATTATTGATCACAATAGATCCAAATTTTCCCTCAAAACAAAAAGTTGCTATAAAAATTGTAAAGATATAACAGCACGACGATGACACCATCTCCAAATGAAGAACTCCTTTGGAATGCTGCACTATTCCTCAACCACGTTTTCATTAAATAAATATAATTGACTTGATGTAGTTTAAGAAATCTAACACTAAATTAAATTGCTTCTATGCAATCTCATTTGATCTAAACGTAACTCAATACTATCTAGCAGTATTTGATTTTCGGATCTTGATCAATATTTCTTTAATTAATGAACAATCTATTAGAGCTATTCAACAATAGCTCTAATTGTCTCAAAACAAAAGAGCCATAAAGAAGAAACAAAATATATATGCCATCTACCTTCGTGAAAGATGACTTCGAATTATTTTTAGGTTTTGAAGAAGCACAAAAAATGACATCTAACCATTTCTTCTGAGGCGCTCTTGAATTCAATTGTTATTAAATCATTACAAAACTGAACAACAGTACAATACTTTGGAAAATAAAAATTCAAGTGTGTTTTTCTCCAGTAGTAAAATCTATAAATTGAACTAACCAATATGACCGTTCAAAACAGATGACTGCCCAGAATTACCATGCCAAAAGAAAAACTTCCAAAAGAGTGTACGAAGACGGGGATGATAATGAAGATGATAACGACAATGACGATGAAAACCTCATGGAAGCTTGCAGGATTTTGCCAGAAGTCGCAGGGTTGTTCCAAATCTGCAACCAGAACCACCTCATCAATTACGAAATCAAAGTAACCTCAAAATTAATCAAAATAATGTGCATAAATCAAATCCCAATGGATACAACAACTGCATCAATTATGAAATTAAAACTAATCTCAAAATTAATCCAAATACTGCAAATAAATTAAATTAAATTAAATCCTAGATGGACACGTAGTAAGAATTCGTGATTGGAAAAAAATAAATTAGGTTTAGGGTTTTCCATTTTCCAAACTTACCCCCTCGATCTGTATATAGTCGCGGTCCAATTAGCTTCTTCTACCGAAAAAGCCATTCGATTAGCTTCTTCTTCAACAAATCCGGCAAGAACACCATCAGCTCCTCCTGCAAGGATGATTCCCAAACCATAGCCCAGGTTTTGATTCATTAGATTCTTTTGTCTATATTGATTGGATTCAAAATTTATTTTTTATTGCTAATAGTTACTTGAAAAAAGAATCTCATAAAAGAAAACTAAGAATCGAACGCATTTATTTTATCTAAAATATAAATATCGGACTCGCTCATCGGAGATTCTATTTCGTTTTGTCATCTTTTGAATTAGAGACTCCGAGCTAGGGTTTCGGCGAACTCACCGGGCGAGGAGGGGGTAGGAGAAGATGGTGGCAGTGGAGATTGGAGCGGCGGGGTTGCGGATCCCGAGGGAGGCGGCAGGGGTGCTGCAGGGACTCACGGCCCGGTGGTTCGACGGAGGCGCCGTGGGGGCGGCGGCGGCGGAGGAGGGGCGGTAGGCGCTCGAAGTGGTGCCGATGAAACGGGCATACTTGAGAGAGGGAAAGGGAAGGAGAACAGGCGGACAAAGCTTAAAAAAAAAAAAAAAAAAACTAAGAGAGAGGAGAAGTGGGGAGAAAAAAACGGACGCGGAGGAGAGGGAACGACGCATAAAGGAGGGGAGAAGCAACGGATGGGGGAAAAAGAAACGACGCGGAGGGAGGGGAGGTGAAACGCTCCTAAGGCGTAAAAAAACCAGAAAAAAGAGAGGCGGTTCGGTTCGGTTCAGAGTTTTAAAGACGTAGTGAGCGGTTTGGTTCAGAGGTTCAAAAACGTAGTGAATGGTTCGGTTTAGATGTTAGAAGCGGTTCAGTTTGGTTTAAATGTTAGAAGCGGCTCGGTTCAAAATAAACGGTTCGGTTTAAAAAATAGGTAGATGAGGGTGAAGGAAGGCTTGACACGTGGCAAAAATATTGGGGATTCATATTAGTTTATAGATGATTTTTATCTTTTCCTTCATTAAGTTTTTAATTAATATATCTAATTGATACATATAAACGATTTTGCTATTAAAATTTCAATTAATATATTTAAATGTTTCCACAACCAGATATGATTTTTATCTTTCTATTTCTAATTAATTAATCATGACCCTTCCACATTATTTTTCCTTCACCTCTCACTGTCATTTATAATTCTCATATTTTTATTTCTAATTAATTCATCATGACCTTCTCCTAATTATATATAATCTTCACAATTCTATTTCTAATTAATTCATCATAATCTTTTTCATTTTCTTCACCTCTCACTACCATTTATAATCCTCATATTTGTATTTCTAATTAATTCATTATGGCTTTCCCCTTTTCTCCATCAAACTTTTAATTAATCCATCTAAACGATCAGTCGTCATCTACAATTCTCACATTTCCATCCCTCATTTTTTCTCTAAATTACTGCCTCCCTCTCTTCCTCCCTCTCCCTCACTAATGTGTGCGCACCTTTCCTCTTCGCTGCGACCAAAGAGATCTTTGTCACCGACACTATCGTTGTAGCCAGAAAAAAGCATCCTCGGTCCCATCCGCACCGCCAACAATGACGGATCTTTGACTAGTGTGGCGAATGATATACACAAAAATATTTATACTCACAATATGCGCGTGGGGCCCTTTATTAGTTCAAACGCCTTTGTACACACCAACTGCACAGAGAAAGCAAAGTTGAAGACTCCATCTTAATCATTTTTATTGTTGTTTCTTAAATTAAAGATAAAAATGATGGAAGAAATTAATTCTGAATCACAACAAAAAAATGAGGAAAATGATTGGAGATTAAGATCGAGCCTTTTTATAGAGGCCAACTTTAAATCAAGTACAGATTAACCCTGTTTGTGAGCTGTGTACCACTAATTACGTCCCACTAATTCGCTACATAAGCTTAACTCATGACCATGTCGAGGTCAAACCAAGTCAACATAAAATAGAGCCACCTATAAGACGTTTACTTGGAACTTGCTAGGTTGCTTCATTTTATAACCCTCTCCTCACCCTCCCTATAAATAGCTTCAAAACTCCCTTCCACAAAGCCAATTAGTACTCAACAAAGAAGAAGAAGAAGAAGAAGAAGAAGAAGAAGAGAGTTTTAGAGAGANGTTCACAAATTTTAAAAAAATCTCGTGAATCGCATAGACACGTGAGAATGTGGAGCGAGTTTTCACTTTCCACCTTTTCCAAGCGAGGAAAATAACAATTTTTTTTTTTTTTTATGTTAACCCAAACGAGCAGAAAATTTATTTTTAGTCTAGAAATATTTTAACAAACAGCCTCTTAAATAGGGGTGAAAATATATAGGCGTCTTCGTATTTGATAATATCTGGATCCGATCGAATATGAATACGAATATGATTTTAAAAAATTAAATTTTTTTGAATATCCAAAAAAAATATAAATATGGATATCCAGACTTACGTATTGTTAGTTTTATATTCTTTATATTTTTGGATCCGCGTGGCCCAATTTCACTCGCCCATCCTATCCAAATTTCCTTCCTCTACAGTAATTTTTTTTTTTCTGCTTTTCTAATTTATTGCAATTCAAGATATGTTGTGAAAAAATAAAGTGATTTTTTGTTCTACTCGATTATTTTATAATAAGATATATATTAAAATTATATATTTTATATGTGAAGAAATATAGTTAGAAAATAAGATAGACAAATAAAATAAATTTTTGTATATGTGCATATTAATATTATATTATTAGTTAAATACAGATTCCATTCATATTCGAATTATATTTTTAATAGATATAATAATAAAAATTTAGCATATGATATATATATATTCATATCCGAATTCGTATTAAAAAATAAATAAATACGAATATAGTTTCGTCAAATATCCAAGTATTTTCGATCCGTTTTCACTGGATAGTAAAATTTAATTATAATATGTAATGATTTACAAACTTCAGGTCTAAAATTACTGTAAACTTACAAAAGTTAAAAAAATGAAAAGCTCGTATTCCGTATGATTTGATTTTAAATAAACGCGGCGGCGTTCACCCAGGCATTTCCGTAATAAACCCGAACTCGGAGGGCACTTACTTTCGCGCAAAGCGACAAATAACGATAACAACATCACACCATTAACAACCGGAGAGCGACCCGAGGCGGAGGCGGCTTATTATTCTATTCTTTTTTATTATTTATTTATTTATTCATTTATCGGCGTTAAAAATAACGTGAGTAGTCGCGAGTATTAAACGAAGGGCGCAACAACAACAAACACACAACAACAACAACAACACAACATAGGGAAAGAAGAGTCGAGAAAATTAGAGACATTT
The DNA here is from genome assembly GCF_001540865.1 of Ananas comosus. Classification (NCBI taxonomy): domain Eukaryota; kingdom Viridiplantae; phylum Streptophyta; class Magnoliopsida; order Poales; family Bromeliaceae; genus Ananas; species Ananas comosus. Next base: position 2,004,522 of record NC_033621.1, read on the forward strand.
TTTTTAAAAAAAAGGAAATTAAGAGAGAGAGAGAGAGAGAGAGAGAGAGAGATAGCGAAGGGTTGCGAAAAAGGAGACATGCTCCCCTCTCGGAGGTATGCTTCGGAAAAACCCAATCGACCTCTCATCTACGTTTCCTACTCTTATTGGCGTTGACCACGATCCACGTCCTTTTTCTTTTTCCTTTTTTTTTTTGTTTCCCCTTATCGATTATGGTATGATTTTGGAACTGGTGTTGGTGCTTTTCTTTTTTTGCGGTGAGTATAAGAGATTTTAGGGTTTTTGTTGTTTATGTTGTTGTTGTTGTTGTTGTTGTTGTTGTTGAGTTTGTATCTTGATCGATGATGCTATCTATTTCAATCTCTTTCAAAGTATTGTTCCTGGTGACGTGAATTATGTTAAGTTTAGGAGCTATTTTGGTGGGGGAAAAAAAAATCTTATGGTATGTGCTTCAGAGCACAATCAGATTCGTACTTTCGACTGAGGTCTAGTTTTGAAATTGTATTTTTATGATTACAGAGTCTCCAAGTTCGAGAAATTCAAAAGCATTTTAAAGCGGCGAAAAATGATGGTTAAAATCGCCATTCCGTAGCATCGGAGGAGCAGAGCTCTATCGGAGGAGCAGAGCTCTAAAATGCTTCGAATTAGCTCTAGTCGTGACTAAATGAGAACTTGTTTTTTGATCCCTGTATGTTGCCAGTTGTTTTGAAAGATGCAACTCGGTTCCTATTTTCGATCTGTTTCGGTCTCGCATATCTCGAGAGCTTCTTAGAAGACCTGGGGGGCAAGATTCTGTTGCGTGTTGCGATTTTACATGCATTGTCCTCGGAACATTTACGGAGAAGAAAGATCTTCCTAGGTTAGAGTTATGCGCAAAAAATAAGATTTTGTTGGCGTGCAACTTGATTTATATACCGATCTTTGTTTGTTGCAAAATTTCCGTTGCTCGAGTTTTGTTTGGTGATTACCTGATGATGCTTTATAAACATGGGTGATCTACTGTTATCTTCACTAGTATTATCGAATTCTTTTAGCATCTGCTTTTCTTACAATATCATTATGGACAAAATGCAGATTCGCCTAAGCTCGTGGAATTCCTCGACCAAGGCCTGCTTTTGACTTCAAGCATCTCACCGACGGCAACCATCTGGTTTTCGAGTACTTGTATATGAGTAAGAATAGCCTGGAATTTCATGGTAATCAGATCGAGCAACTAGGTCATCAAATGCCCGGCCCGGACAACTCATTGATTCGATTAAATTCTGGGTCTCATCAGGGAGTGTCTAAAATGAGCAAGGACAGCCTTCCTGAGCAACAGACTTTAGCACGATCAGGTACTGTTTTAATCTCATCCCTTGTGCTGCGTTTTAGATTTGATACGCTTCATGCGCTCCTGAATGATTCAGTATTAACCGGCAAATATATTTTCTTTGGCTTCTTTGTCCTCTTTCCCCCTGTTTAAACCATTCTTTAGCTTCGCCGTAAGTTGTTTCTTTTTGGTTTGAATCCGTTCTTTTGGGTTATTGTGTGTGAAAGTTTCTGTTCGACTTGTCTTTGTTCTTTATCCGGTTTTGCTAAGCCTTGTCTCGCCATTCAGAATCTGCTTTATAGTCATTGATTATAGAATACGTTCCGGCCGGATTAGTGTTTTATAAAAGATCTGTTTCATATATAAAGATCTGTATCAACGGAATCCCATGTACCGTTTTGGTGACATTAAGATCACCATTATTCAGGTAGCAAATGGTCATCCTTATAACCTCTTTCATGCTATTTTTGCTCCTGTAATGAAGTTGAATGCTTAATCTCTGCCGCTAAACTACAGTTATCGGACTGGGTTGTAATTCTTTCATCTAGGTGATTGCAGTAGTTACAGAGAACAGGAAGGTGTCCAAGTGAGGTCAGCGCTGTCTGGGGGAAAAGCTGAAGGCACTTTGCCATCATCGCAAGTTGATTATAGCCAGTTTGTAAGTATCACCCCATGTTCCAGAAGCAGCTTCGGTTGTTTAAGCCCCTGCTTACCCACATTTTCCTCAATGTATTAGCCTTACTATAAAACTTACTGTTTTTCCTGGGCTTTTTTGTTTAGGCTTCGCTACCGTACCCGTATTCCGCGCCATTCTATGGTGGCGTCCTGACCCCATATGGAACTCCTAACATTGTAGGTGACGTTTATCTTACTCTGTTCTGTTGCACAGAAGAAAAATTAGTTGTTTCATACTTTCTCAAGGATTAAGTTATTGTGATCATTTTTTGTCCATTAACGGGAAATAGTGCCCTTGAATTTTATGGGGGTCTCACGTGAGTGATTAATTGGTAGTAGTAAAAGCATATGTTTCCGCTTTTATATATATATATTAAGTTTTCTACTCTTGGATTAAAATATATGCGGTTAGGATGATGTGGGCCCCTAAGGTTGAGTGGGTGGGTAGTTGAATAGTATAATCAAACGGATGAAATGATAAAAGAGGTAAATCTAACGGCAGAAAACTTGATAGCACTAAATGTTTCGTGCTATCAATAGTATCCCGGCCGGACTCTATATATATATATATATATATATATATATAAAATCGATTCACTGTTGGCATTTTTATGGGTCATGGTTTAATGTTAGTGTGTAATGTAAATAGTTAGGTTATAATATTGTGATGTAAAATAATAAAATGATTGTTATATGCACATGTTTTTTCAGTAATATACATGACATAAGCAATAGTAAAATTGGTGGATTTAATGTCACTCATTAATGGGGTACGTGCCTTTATAGTCCTTTGAATTGTGAGAGTCATATAATGTATTGCTGTAACCACACCATGTAATTATCCTGTTTGTATTTGTGACACTCATATAATGGTTCCTTGCAGCATTCCAAAATCACCCAATATTCATCTGTGAAGACCACATTGACTATAAGTAAGATGTTTAATGAGATTGCTAACGGTTTAGGTTCGATTCTTCGAGTTTTTTAATATGCTTTAAGTTGCATCATTTGCACTAGATTGGCCTTTTAAGTCAGAGATTTAATTTCGATTCCATTTTCATGAATTTAAAACTAGAGAAAGGTTGATGCTCGGCAGAACTTGAGCTCATAGGGATATCCAGTTTCATATCCTTGCCCCTTGCATCTTTGGTTTGTTGTACAACTTTTCGGGTCTTTCGGAAGTACATTCTTTCCTATTGCATTTATTTCTAGTTATTTAGTTCTCGAACACCTGAACTGATCTTTTCTTACAATGCGCACTATATATATGTAGGTGGTGGGAAAGACCTGAGAAATTTACAATTTCTTTTTATGTTTCTTCTCGCTTTAATTTACTTTTTCTTGTACAAATATTACATAAAAAACAGATTCATGCCGATATGGTGGGAGTGGCACCTTCCGCCCGAATCCTGCCGCCTCTTGAACCCGCAGCAGAACCCATCTATGTAAATCCAAAACAATACAATGCAATCGTTCGGAGGAGGCAGAAAAAAGCAAAGTTGGAGGCCGAAAATAAAGCGGTCAAAACTCGAAAGGTAAAACCTTTAAATGCATGTTACAATCAATGCTCGGTTGGTTGGTATGAAAGTGGAGGCTTTAATTGAACCTGTTCATTGTTCTTTAGATAAGTTAATTGATATTTAGTGGTTTCCAAGCAAGTAACCTTGCCTTACCAAAATTTGCATCTAGTTCCATCCAAGTTATCAGTCACCGCGCAATGCCTCTCTGCGTATTTTCCTTCCCTTGTTATTATATATATTTATTTATAATTAGTTGTTCCAGTGATGCTTCTCCAAGTGGTTCTTTGTGAACACCTAATCCTGTTGGCAAATGCTCGATTGCCTACTTTGTTCATGTTCAATGTGCATGTACACAAGCATTTGTTGGTTATTTTTCTATGGATATCAAAATTATCAACAACATATTATTGCTGCACCCTGGAATCCTTTCGTGGATTAGAGAGAGAGAGAAAAAAAAACAATTGAATCCAAGATCATGACCTTTCGTGATCGGTTATTCCTTATTTTCCTTTTCAGCCATACCTTCACGAGTCTCGCCACCTCCACGCATTGAAGAGAGAGAGGGGATCGGGCGGCCGTTTCCTCAACAAAAAGCAGCAGCAGCAGCAAGAGGATCGTTCGCCTAACAATAACCCCTTGACCGAAACTCCTAACAGCTCAGATATCACTACTGTTTGCACAAGCGGCGGGCTATCTAATCCGCAGGAGCATCGTAGTTTCTCGTCGCCTGGTTTTTCTACTTCTCACGCCAGGGGCGGCAATACTCACGGCGGAAATAACCACGGCCCCTCTTGACGGTAGAGCGCAGGAAGTGCAGTCCCCCACCCCAGGCAAATCATCCTTGGCTTTCGATATTTTAAAACATACATCATCGCGGCTCAGCTTTAAATAGAAGCGAACTTACTGAGGACTGGGTGAAACAAAGTTTGAATATCGGGTTCTTTTGTCTAATCTTCTCTTTGGGCTGTTCATTGAATTCGACTCTTTGTTCTTGATTTTAAGTACATATGTATGATGGGAGCACTCACGCCTAATCCACTGAAAATAGTTTTATGTGACTCGGTAGTAGATCAATGTCATTCGTGCGCTTGTACATTTTTTTTTTTTAAATTTTGTTTACTAGGCATATTCGTAATTATATTATATTAATAATGACATACACTGACTGATCGTGCGCTGATGTGTTACGAATTTGAGCAATACAATTACTTTTCATACAGAGAGAAAAGGAAAAGGAAAAGAAAAGGAAAATTGAGAGATCAACCGAAGCACTGGGCGGAGGGGAGGGGTCCCGGGATGGAGCCGCGGTCGAGGAGTTGGAGGGCGAAGACGAGGGCGACGGCGAGGGCGGTGAGGTAGGAGAGGCCTTCGGCGGCGCCGAGGAGGCCGAAGGGGCCGGCGGGGAGGCCGGAGCCGGTGCGGGCCTTGGTGACGGCGGACCAGCCCACGATCGCCGCCACGACCAGGTAGCTCACCCCCTCCGCCGCCCCGATCGCGCCCCCCGGCCCCGGCGGCAGCCCGCACCCCGTCGTCCGCAGCGCGTACAGCGACGCCCCGATCACCGGGCACGCCGCCAGGCCCCCCGCCGCCGCCGCCGCCTCCACCGCCGCGCCGGCGCCGCCGCCCTTCCCCTCCCCCGCCTTGCACGTGATCCGGCGGGCGCGGGAGCGGGAGCTGGGCGGCGCCGCCGCGGGGGAAGGGAGGAGGAGCAGAGGCGGGGTTGCTTGGGACGACGACATGGGTACAGTAACTAGTAAAGCAATGGGCCAACAAGGGGTGGAGGAGGAGCTTCGCGCGCTATCCCCCTTTCGTTTTTTGCTTTTTGTTTTTTGTTTTTTTTTTTTTTTTTGCCCTTTATTTTCGCTCGCCTTATCCTGGAGATCTCATCTCAGAGACCCAAAATCTCTTTGCGGGTTTTCGGACTGTTTGGGTCGGAGTTGGATCCGGGTGTCAAAAAAAACCCGTTAATTCCTTTTTCCGAATCGGTGATCGCGTTAAGCTCGTAATCGGCTTGGTTAATTAGCGCTCCCACATAATTGCAGGAAGGTGTGCGTTTAATACTTAAAAAAAGAACAAAAAAATTTCAAATAAAATTTTGGCCAAATACAACAGCACCATCAATCGATAAAATTTTATTTGCGGTCCCCAGCGAAGCAGGAGCGTGAGGCAGACTCATCAGCCACCGTACACGTGTCGCCCAATCCAGCCCGAACTCCCCGCGCCCGCCCCGACGCTTCCAGATCCCACTTGAGCGGTAACCTCACCGCGCGACGGCGGATAGCGAGGGGGTTGTTGGCTACAATAGTTGGCACCCAGCAAACCACTGGTCAACAACAACAGCAACATCACCCAACACCCCCACACTTCACAAAACAGCTTTTTTTTTTATTATTAAATAATTTATTTATTATATTATTATCTGACGCACCAACGCTATCCACCACCACCACAAGACAGACTCTGGCACGCGATTGGCTGGTGGAGCGGATTAAGCACAACTCCAATTTTTACCCCTCATGCTCAATCACCACAAATCCCGCGCATAAAAATATGCATGCGACCGCACAAAACCCACCCCTGCGAAAAGGAAAAGATAAATCACACCCGCGAAGCTAACCGCAAAGGTGACCATAATAAGAAATCAGAAGCTCCTCAACAAGGCAAAAAGCATAAATTAGGTTACTAAGAATTCCTTAAAAAAAAAAAGAAAAAAAAGAAGAAAGAGGCGGAGCAACGGCTACTATGTACATTTGAATTAAACCTAACTTTGGGGGGAAACTCGGGCTCCCGTTTCCCTCCAGTATATGTATATGCGTAACTGAAATTTGAAATGTGGAGGGAGGCATCCCAACGGGCAAAGGGAAAGTAACGAACTTTTGAAATGAGGAGGGAAGAAACAAAAAACAGCTTCACAGGTTTCATTCCCTCATAGTTTCTGTTCTTTCTTCTCTTTCCAAGCTATCATCATAAAAGAGTCTACACAAACTTAGAGACAAGGGGAAAAAAAGGGGTAAAAAAAGAGTTAAAAAGGAGGGAAAAAAAAGAAAGAGCCCACCATTACTTTGTTCTAGCATCCATGTACATTGGCGGGGATTCACCGTCAACGATGCTTCGACGACTGCAAATCATCGACACCGTCATCATCGTCGTCACCGTCGTCGTCATCGTCGTCGTCGATATCTTCCTCATCATCTCTCTTCCTCTTGTTGCCATGAGATGAGGAGGGCTCGTGCTTACCACCATTGATGCCCTCCTCGTCGTTGTCCACTTCATCTTCTTCATCGTCGTCGTCTTCGTCTTCATCACAGGCATCTCTTGCTCCGGTCGCGTTAGTGGGTTGAATGATCGGCTGTACCAAATATTCAGTCACCGTATCTTCATCCTAAAAATAAAAAAAAAAATACAAAATATTAATAGAACGTCCAATTTCTCTCTAGAAATCAATCAAAATAGATCTTAGCATAAACCAGCCATTAAATGTAAGGCAGAGGTAAAAGTATTAAATAGCCAGAGACAAGCAAGAAATAATTAAATGGAAACACTCAACATAGCAACTTCAAAAGCTCATATTCAACATACTCAACCCAAAAACATAAAAAAAGACGTAGCAACCAAGGTGGCAAGCAACATTAAAAGAATCCAACGGATCAGTAAAGAGAGACTACGAGATTGCTCGTAGTATGAAATGAATCTGAAAATAAATAACAAACAGTGTAAATTGAAATTCTACCAGAAAAGAGTAATGCACAACTCAGAAAATAAATTTTTTTTTTTAAATCGAACAAATAATAACCCCAGTAAAGCAAAATAATGGTTTTAAACTCCCCAACAAATACGACTGATATTTGGGGTAAAAATTGAAGCAGCCGCAAAGAACACGAAGCCAACTTATGAAATTGAATATTTCAAAAATTACAAGGCAAATTCACAACCAAATTAAGATCTGAAACATCAAATCTATCAGCGTGCACCAAATTATAACATAACAACAACCGATCAATCCATTACTAGTTAATACAAGAAAATAAAATCCAAAGAAAGCATAAAGAGGCATGTCCATCATAATACATAAAATACCATTTCAAACTAAGAGGTAACCAAAATTAAATACTGACTAAGAAACAGCAGCAAGAGCAAATTTAAAATATCATTTAACATTAAAAACATTTAAATCACCAGGAAGCTAATTTATGTGCACAGGAAAACACAAAAACTGGAACAAAACTGCCATTTTTTTGTATGACCTGAAAGCCAGAGGCAACCTACACTTAGGAACCATACTGACAAGCAAAAATACCAGATAAGTCAAATCACAATAACAGAACAACTCTAATAGTAAAAAAACAAGGCAACTCTCTCATGCCTAAATATTTACCAAATGGCAGGGAAAAAAAAATCATAGTGACAGTAAAACTAGGGAAATCACGATAACTAGCATGTAAATATACAAAGAGCTACAAAAATTGTTGGCCCTTAAAGGCAAAATACTCCATATATAGACACAGTAGCCAAATACGGTATCAAAACATTGACATACTGATACAATATTTACAGGTCCTCTATTGTCACAAAAGCTTATATGGCATCAAGAGCAACTCAGCAAGCACCCAAAGATAATTAGGACGTAGTTATACATACTTCTACAGATAGCATTACCATGTTTCAGTTAAGTTCTAATGATGGCCAAATGCACCTAAAGGTAGCAGAAGATATTGGATGTCAATGGTCACAAAAGCAATTTGATCTACTCCAAGTTAATAAACTATGAACTCTCTATGACAAATCAATCAAAAAAAAATTATAGCCCTAAAGATATCAAACAGAGAGTTCAGTAAATGTTAAATAAGATACAACTTAAGTAGGAAAAAAAAATAGATCTCAACTATGCATACCAAATACCTAACAAATAGCTAAAAACCATAGAAAAGATGCATAAAAATCAGCACAACAGAAATCTACTCATGATCGATAATCCCTACGATATACAAATATCAAGATGCAATATTAAACACTAAATGAGGAGAAATACATGGAAATAACCATGTAAACTTAGTGCATATGCCACTATAAATATAAGCTGTCAAACAAGAACAAATATGCTTTTTTTGTGAGATCTGAAACTACTGCAAACTAAGAGGAGATAAAGGTTAAGAAGTCAAAAAAATGTTTAATACGGTTATACCTCATCATCATCCTCACCATCCTCCTGATACTCCCTATCTTCCTCAACTCCCTGCTCATCCTCCTCACCAATCTCCCCATTCTCATCCTCCTCTCCTTGTTCATGCCCATCAATCTCTTCTTCTGCGGTGGTCATCGTTCTCCCCGTACTCCCCGGCTCACCCCCCTCTTCATTCTCCAAGTCTTCCTCATCCTCCTCACCATCACCATTATCGTCCTCATCATCATCCTCTTCATCAACCTCTTCCTCCCCCTCCTCTTCAACACCATCCCTATCCTCCTCACTATCCGCAATATCATGCACTTCGACCACATCCTCCTCCTCCACTTCCTCCTCATCAATCTCCTCCCCCAAATCTGGATCATCGTCGTCGTCGTCATCGTCATCCTCATCATCACCATCTTCTACATCCTCTTCTTCATCCTCATCCTCTTCTTCTCCATCAGCAGAAGCTGGCCTAGCCGCTGCAACTCGGAACCCATTTGATAGATGGGAACCATTCAGAGATCCATTCACCTCCATCCTCCCACCGATCTCAGTCTCCTCCTCATCAGCATCGCTCTCCTCGTCCTCATCCACATCGAGGATCCCGTCACCTCGAGGGCTTCCCGAAGCACCATTCACAGACCTCCCTGCTCGGTCATCTCCGTCAACCTCGCCGCTCCCAGGATCCTCCTCTTCCTCCTCATCGTCCTCCTCATCTTCTTCTTCCTCGTCCTCATCATCCGTCTCAGGCCGCTCGTTCTCGTCAGCATCCATCTTGTCGAGATACTTGAGTGTCCGAATCATGCTGAAAACCCTAGATCGGTAATCTTTGATCCTCGTTACAGGACACTCGTATAGATCCAGAGAAACAAGCCGCATCTGCGCGAGCGGAGCGAGATCCTCGACGAACTGGATCCGGTTGTTGGAGAGATCGAGGTCGCGGAGCGCATCGAGCCCCGCCTCCACCAGGAACTCGAGCCCCCCGGCGATCCGGTTGTCGGAGAGGATGAGCCGCGTCAGGTTCCGGAGCCGCGGGAACTTCTCGAGCGAGGAGACCCCGATGTTGGCGATCGAGAGATGCTCCAGGCTCTGGAACCGCTCCAGGATCTCCGGCGGCGGTAGCTTCCCATGGAGGCACTTCACGGCGCCGTCTAGGGTTAGGCTCCGCGGCGGCGACCCTGCAGAGGTGTTCGACTGACTCCCGAGAGCCGTCTCCACGGCTCTCTCCCACGCCTCATCCATCGGGATCGAAGAAGAAACCTATCAACAAATCGAAGCAACGGCGAAGCAATCGATCGGAAATCTCCCAAAAGTATACAAATTTGCAGGAAAAGTCGATCCTATAGATCGAGAGGATGAAGAAGGGAACCGAATTTAGCAAGAGGAAACCCTAACCCCAGACCCCGATGGAGAAGATGCACACGAGACTAAATCTATTGATTGAGCTCCTCCTCCTCCTCCTCCTCGTCTCTCTCTTCTCCCTCTCCCTCCCATCCCTCTCCGAAAACCCTAACCCTAACCCTAACCCTAAAAGCATCTCCGCCTACGACGAGCNCTCGTCTCTCTCTCTCTCTCTCTCTCTCTCTCTCTCTCTCTCTCGGCTTCACAAGCGAGCTCTGTGCGAGAAAACCCTCGCTAACGAGTCCGAGATGCTTTTCCCTTCCCTCTCTCTCTCCTCTCTCTCTCTCTCTCTCTCTTCCCCCCTTTTTATTTTCTTTTTTATTTTTCTGAATTTTCGCATAAGCATTTAATCTGCAAAGTCAATCAAAATCTGGTTTGGTTCGGTTCGTGTTCGAACCGCTCCGCGAACCGGCATGTGAACCGGATCCGCGCCGGTTGGGAGGAAGAGGCGGTGCTGTTTTTCCATTGGGCAGCGAAGTCAATTTCGGCCGCTGGATTCGGTGCCGCGGATTGATGACGTGGAAAAACAGACGGTGGACAGGGGGCGTTGGGCGCCTTGTGTTTCTTTAGAGAGAGAGGGGTGGGAGAGGCGTATCGCAGTGGGAGATGCCACGCCGATTTTTTTGTTTGTTTTTTCCCTTGGGGGCCAAGATATTATTGGTGGGAGAAAAGCGTGCGAGTCCCATACAGGGAAGGACGGTGTGGGTGCGGAGGCGGTTGACGCGCCAGATGATCCTAGCCGTTGGATATTTGAGCGGGCTATTTGCATTTTGCGTAGCGGCCGCCACAGATCCCCTTCGAGAAGGGCCAGTTGCCACGTTTGTTGGGTTCGGGTCGGAACCCAAGTCGCACCCTGACGCGGACCAGATCTGATTTGTGATCGAAGGGTCGGGTCGTACGATCAGCCTTTTGTCACGGTTCACAAACCACGCAATCTAACCCTATACAAAACTAGCCCTTTTATAGGTGATGTTATTTATTATAACCGAATGGTTGTGATTGATCCTGTTCCTGATGGGGAGCAGGATCGCCGCGTGTGCAGACAAATTCTAAATGTAGTGTCGTAGAAAATTTTGTCCAGTGACAATATTATTTCACTGAATTTAGTTAGTTTTTATATGATTTGCAAACATGCAGATTCCATTCATGACAATATTATCTTTGTCGCTATTGGCAATAAGTGATACTGCTCAATTATGAGTAAAGCTGGAGTACACTTTATTTGTGTTTGAAAATTGTTTGATAGTGAACTTTAGTTTTTTTTTTCAAAAAAAAAAATAATACCATAGGGCGCAAAGTGGGTGTAAATTTTATATTTTATTTATTTTTTAAGTCATTGTTTTAAGTGAGTTTTCACTTTACGATGACAAAAGAGTATAGAAAAATTGTGGCCATAGAAAATAGTGTAACTTAAAAATCAAAAAACGGCATTTAGTAAGAATAGCTAAAAACAGTTAGTGGCCCTTTCCACGGTGGAAACTGGTTGTGATACTGATCCCCAACAATGTGTCCTGGTAGGATATTAATATATTGATAAATTCACGTGACATTTTGGGAGCATGTATAAGAACCTATTAGAAAATGTTACATGACCATACTTACCTATCAATGATGTACGAAAATAATATTTTATATCAACAATAATTTTTCATTAACTGAAAGATAGATGTAAATAATTATGGCACCGTTTTTTTGAAAGAAAAATTAGAATGTGCAGTTACATTGCCGACGTAATATCCCTGTAGCTAATCAAAATGCACCTCTAAAATTTATCCATTTTATTATAATTTTAAAAATATTTTATTATATTTTATTATAAAAAATATATAATTAATTCGTTATAAATGATATAATGTAACTACCGCATAGTTGTACTGTATTTTCGGTGCCACTCGACCAAGATCTGAAATTGCTTTTCCAAGCCAGTTCGAATATCGAAAGTATTAATTGGAACATACTTAAAAGAGTACGGCTCGAGTTTAGTCAACGTCGATCAAATCGATCTAATCCAAACCCAACCCAACCCAATCCGACCCAAGTAATGTAATAATTCATCAGCATTCCTTTTTGAGAGAGATTGCACTTGTGAGGGAGTTGTCCGACCGTTGGTACTGCNGCGGGCCTCTTCGCTATTACGCCAGCTGGCGAAAGGGGGATGTGCTGCAAGGCGATTAAGTTGGGTAACGCCAGGGTTTTCCCAGTCACGACGTTGTAAAACGACGGCCAGTGAATTGTAATACGACTCACTATAGGGCGAATTCGAGCTCGGTACCCGGGGATCCTCTAGAGTCGACCTGCAGGCATGCAAGCTTCTTCTTCAGATATAAAAGTCATACCAACTTTGGGTTCATCTTCCACAGAATATCCAGTTGGCAGATAAGTCTAAAGTAATCAACATTAATCAATAAAATTACATAAAAAAGAAAAAAATCACATATAAGTGACAAATTAAGCCTTTGAATTTAGATATTTACCACTGCTTCGGCTGATGTAACAGGCAAGGAGCTAATATTTGGCATATTGAATGGGAAGGATTCATTATTAGAATGTACCAATTCTTCTCCACATGATATTGCTTTTACCAAATTTGTAGAAGAAGACTCAAATTCTTGGTTGGTGAATTCATATAGACTTGATTGCTTTTCCATATCTGGCAAACATTTTTTAAAGTCAATATAATTAAAATAATAGTAATAGTAATAAAAGTTCTTACATTGATTAGGGTTTTTGTCCAAGGTGTTGTCCATTTTCTTAATCTTCATCAACAGCTTCTTCATCAACAGCTTCTTCTCACCATGGTTCATCAACAGCTTCTTCTCACCATGGCTTTTTCTTCTCTGTTTCTTTCTCTCTCGCTCTCTCTCTCTCTCTAGAAAACCAGAGGTTTGGTGGCTTTTTTTTTTTTTTTTTTTTTCATTTCCCGCGTAGAGTTGGGAGTTGGGAACTTGGGATCGCCTCTAGGGAGCCTCGAGATGGACGCCTGCTCCTCAGCCACGCGGCGTGCATCCGGAGCATCCCCAAAAAAAATTTTTTGGACATGCTGTCCATAAAATTTTTGTCCCCCCACCCCACCCCGAGCCCCGCTATAAATGCAACGGCCCCGAGCGTACGCTCTTTCCCAGTGTTTCACGATTCCCTCATTCGAATCTCCTCTCTCTCTCTCTCTCTCTCTCTCTCGCGATCTCTCGAGCGATCTCGCGAAGGAGCATCAATGGCGCCGTCGACGGAGAACGGGGAGAAGCTTTCGCCCGCGGAGGAGCACTCCCGCAAGGCCTTCGGCTTGGCGGCCACCGACTCCTCCGGCCACCTCTCTCCTTTCGCCTTCTCTCGCAGGTCTCTCTCTCTCTCTCTCTCTCTCTCTCTCTCTCTCTCCAATTTCCATTTCCTTTACTTTTTTTTCTTTTTTATATATACTTGAATTCTCAGAAACGCGGTCAATTTCACCATTTCCTGCTCCCTGAATCATCGAGGTAAGCTCAATCCCTACGATCTTTATGTAGTATTGTAGCATTATGTTTTTTGCTTTGGGAAACCGAGAAAATTTGGTAGAAGATAATCAGATGAATCATTTTGTTAAGGGTTTAGATCGATTTTGTGCTCACTAGTAGGGGATTTCCTTTCTCTTTTGCTTACTTCTTTTTTTGGACTGTAATTAGTTAGATTAATGTGAGAAGGGAACTTGATAATTGTATAAAATGATGTTCAATTATCAGAAACTCCTTACGCTTGATATTATGGAGAAATGGGAGAATTTCCAGAATCTACTTACGCTTGATATTATCAGAATTTCCCTTCTCAATGTGAGAAGGGAACTTGATAATTGTATAAAATGATGTTCAATTATCAGAATCTCCTTACAATTGATATTATGGAGAAATGGGAGAATTTCCTGCTGTGTTTTGATGGTGGGTTGATGATAAAGTCTATTTTGTAGGAGAGAGGAATTATCTGATTTAAGAGCCCGTTTGATTAGTGTAAGGATGAGTATAATGTTAAATTTGTGATTTTAAGTTACCCTGAATGTTGCATTTGCTTACGAGCTGGGTTTGAATCCGTATTTTGAGGAAGAGTAGACTATCAGGGCAGACATAAAATTCAAGCCATCTTAATCTATCGTGAATTGGCAATTGGATTGACCGGAAATTCACGACTTTTGTAGTTGGATATGTGATGTTAATGTAGTCATCAGTTTGCAAGTTCTTCTTTTCTCGTTATTATTATGCATTTTGAAGGTAATAAGTACCACTATTTGATAAGAATTAATGGAATAGCATTTAGTCTGATTCTTTGGCTTTTTTATGACTAAGGGTGTACAACTCTTATATAATTTACCTTCTTTCTCCTTTAATCTGAACTCTTTCAATGTTGCACATGTCAAAACTATAATCATACATGACAATTCCTTTTCTTTTTTTGATTTTTGTATAGAAAACAGTACAAAAGAAATAGCAAATCCATTCTTGTATGCTCCACCATTTAATTCTCAATTGCTAGAGCACAAATTGTATACTTTGATGATTCATCAGATCTGGACATAAAATTGAACATGGCCAATGGTTTGTATTTCCTGTATGTTGTAAGGTCTCGGAGTATCCTATTAGTCTGGAGGTTGTAGTCTAACATAAAAACTCTCATACTGCACCCAGGATTGCATGGCCAAACAACTGGTGCCTCTCTTAAGCTTCCTGGACATGTATCCACATATAACTCTTCAAAGTAAGTTACATTAGTATTTTATTTTATTTTTCTTAACCTATTTATCTTGGTTGTAGAATCTTATAGAGATATTATTTGATTTATCTCTCTTCCATTTTTGCACTTTGTTATGGTGAAGTGGTTTATATGTTGCTTTCCATTAAGTAAATTTTATCTTTGTGTGTATTATGATATGGTGCTTAATGAAATAATTTTGTTACTGTTACCATTTCTATTATATAACCTAGATGACTTGGCTCCTACTGAGGATTTCTTTGTTGGGCGTGGGTCTCCACCATCATTTAAAAATGGGAAAATTCATGTATTCTCAAGCCCCACTCATGGAAGGAAAGGAAAAAGATGATGAAAATAAAAAATATTATTAGTCCAAATACTGAGATTAATTTCTTCTGTGACATATATTTGCCTAATTTAGTAAGTTTTTTGTGCTAAACTTTATTTGATTATTCTTCAAAGGTGGAGAGGAGTAAACTGCTGAGTGTTATTAACTTGTTGCCTTCGATTTCTGATTTAAATTTCAGCCAAGTGCTTGTCACTATAAATAGAGTTTTGTTTTGTTGTTTCTCTAAGGCCGCAAAGCTTGATTTTGCCTGCAGGTATGATGCAGTCATTGAAGCGAAAAAAGGGAATCCACCTATAATGCCTGCTGTTGTGACTCCTGGAGGACCATTAGATTTGTCGTCTGTATTGTTCCGTAACCGTATAATCTTCATAGGCCAGCCTGTTAACTCACAAGTGGCACAGCGTGTTATATCTCAGCTTTTGACGCTTACTGCTGTCGATGAGGATGCTGATATTCTGGTTTAGTATATTTCCCACGTACTCTGCAAATTATAATGTTTTATACTTGTTTTAGAATAACAATGTTTAATGCTGAATAAAAGATCACTAGTTCGCTCAATCTCTATCCCCTCTCCTCTCTCTCTCTCTCTCTCTCTCTCTCTCTCTCTCTCTCATCCATCCAAGTTTTATTACCTGAAAGAGATACTTCTTTTCCAGATGTACCTGAACTGCCCTGGTGGAAGCACTTATTCAATCTTTGCAATTTATGACTGCATGTCATGGGTAAGATCTGAAATTGTGGATTTATAGTTATGATATAGTTCATCTGTGCCCGAAATATGCTATAACTGTTTGTTTGTAAAATTGTTTGCGCAAATTTCTTTTTGTCTTCTCCTGCTTTTCTTGGATCATGCACCTGCCATCAAAGTTCTTAATGTCTATATTTGTCTTTCTCCAACAAGTTCTATATTTTCAATACAATTGCATTAAACAACCACTTGCTCTTGGAATAAACAGATAAAGCCCAAGGTGGGAACCGTATGCTTTGGTGTAGCTGCTAGCCAAGGTGCACTTCTTCTTGCTGGTGGTGAAAAGGGGATGCGATATGCAATGCCAAATGCTCGAATTATGATACATCAACCACAAAGTGGATGTGGGGTATGATTTTAAACCGCACTCGGCATGATAAATGGTTGATAAAAATCCTTTTCTGGTTTTTGATTTAATGACCATGTTCCAGGGTCATGTGGAAGACGTGAGGCGACAAGTGAATGAAGCTGTTCAATCTCGGCATGTAAGTTTATTCCAGAGAAGACTACTTGAAAATTTCAACTGTGTTTTGCGAAAAACAATGAGTTTTTTGTTGATTGACAATGCTGCTTCTTTGAACCTATATTTGAGTCAAAATGACAAAAAAAAAAAAAAGGAAAAAACTGATATTTATTTGGTCATATAATAATTCAAAAATGCACAATTGCAAGGTAGAAAAGAACTATTAAGAACTGAGTAGTTGTTAGATGGAGAGAACTACGGTAAGAGAAGCTTTGTTTTTTCTTTTTACCTTTTTTATAGTCATGTTTCTAATATATATACTGTCTAATTTTTTAATCTTTATGCAGAAAATTGACAAAATGTTTGCTGCTTTTACTGGTCAACCTTTAGAGAAAGTGCAACAATATACTGAAAGGGATCGTTTTCTATCCGCATCCGAAGTAAACACTTCTGTTCTTCAAGTCTCATGAACTTAACTACATTTTTGTATTACAGTTTAATATTTTCTCACACTCGATTATCTTCTCCAGGCCCTAGAGTTTGGACTTATTGATGGACTTCTGGAAACAGAATACTAGGAAAAAAAAATGCAGATTAACCCTTAAAAGCTGCTGAAATTGGATCGAAGGACATCTCTGATCAATTGGAAATACACTGTCTACTAGTTGCTCGTCCAAGTACTCATTTGCTTCAAAATTTTTGAGCTCAGGACCAGACCCATGCGTGAGGCAATTATAGTCGATTAGTGAATTGGGTTATCGCAAGATTATATTTTCAATAGAAGTACGATTGCCTAACTTTCTTTCTCGAAGACAAGTCCAAATAGTGCGAATTGCTTATAGATGTCTCCAGTGATGGTTATTGAAAATATTTTCCGCATATTGTCGGCAATTGTGACTTTACAAATTGCAAATTTCTGCTTCATTTCCACCCCTGCAGCCGCATATGTTGTTGTTGCTTTTTTAATTTATATAAACAAAACATTTGACATGCGTGATTGTATGTGTTGGTGGGTGAATTTTTCTATATTTTTCATTACTACGACATCTTTAAAGAAAGATAAATGCGGTTCATACACATACTCTGCTACATGAAGTTTTTTTTTTTTTTTTCCATGGTCTTTGCTCCTCTGTGTCCAGTTTCTTCTTTACTCTAACGATCTGGGGCACTGGAACCATGCTATTATGATACGAGAAAACCATGTCAACGAGCTCTCGCAACTTCTGCAAAGCGAAGATTTTTGGTTGCTGGAACTTCAAAACCTGCGCTGTGTACATCAGCTTTCCGGTCGTTACCTCGTAGTACAAAACTCTTTCCAAAGGCGTCGGCTCCGGCACCGTCCATCTCGCTCCAGCTCCTCACGTGAGCCTTCCTCCACCGCGTGTCCTCGCGCAGCAACACCTCCACTCCCTTCTCCCCGACCCGGGAGTACGTCAGTCGGCCCTTGTGTGCGCAGATGTCACCGACCGCCTGCAGCTGGCCGCTCTCTGGCAGCAAGATCCACCCTGCACGGTCCTTGCCAATGCTGTACCTGTGCAACATAGAACGTCTAAAATACCGCTTCTATAACCTTATTGAGATTAGTAAGTTTGATGAAGTCGCTCATGGATTAATACCCAATTTTTAGTTTAATTTACCAGAATTTCTCTCACAAAAAAACTAAAAAGTTAAGGGTGTCCGAGCATTGCGGTGTGGAAATAGAATTCATATATATAATCTGTTGTAAGGTGTAATCCGAGTTTCGTTAGAGATATATAGGATTCTATTTTTAAAACTTTATTCTATTTTACATTTTATTCTTTGGTAGTTTGATTTTCTCTTGATAATGTTGAGATTGAGATAATTAAACAAATGTTACCAAGAACATATTTCACATTAGATTTGCGGATTTCCATATAAAACCGAAAAAATGGATGGATAAAAAAGTTACCAAATTTGGAATTCGTGTTGACACAAATTGTAAATAATATGTAACAGTGCTTAGTTAAAGCTCCACGTTAGCCAAAAATTAAGCGTGATATATATAGGCCGGGACTACACTCTGTGGGCCAGTAATACATAAATCTCAATACATATTTATGAAGAAAATTAAGGAGAGGGTGATAGAGATTTAAAAGGATTATATACAATATTCATTTATCAAAGACGATATATTATTCATAATTGTCTTAAATATTAATTATTATTGCTTGCGCTGCAAACAACACATCTATACACCCATGCACTACATACTATTTTTCTACTTACTGTTATATTTCGGAATAGAAAAAAGACTAAATTACAAAAAGCTATAAATAATACTTTTCACTTTTTCCTCCCTAACTTTTAAAAACATATGTTTTACCCTCTCAACATTTCAAGTTGTACTGACCGTCCCTAGCGTAAGTGGCAAAGAGTTTGATAGTTGGTACCCGATGTCTCATGTTTGAATCTTAATTGATTCATATTTCCAGCTAAGTTTATATATAAAAAATAAATGAAACGGTGTCATGTTACATTTCTCTCTTAAAAAAAAAATCAAGTTATTGCAATTATCCCCCTTGCAATTCCGTTTATTTTTTATAATTTATATCAAAAATATCCTTCAAATTGACAGAAATATAGTAAAAATTATTTTTATTCATTATAGAAAAAGTAAGGGTAATTTGGTTATTTTACTCTCTCCATTAAAGCCATACTCTTTGAAAATATTTTTAAAATTATTTTTATTTATTATAGAAGAAAGATAATGTAGTCATTTTACTCTCTCTATTAAAGCCGTACCTTTTGAAAATATTTTTTAAATTTTAAAAGGGTAAAATATAATTTTTTAAAAATCAGGAAGTAAAAGTAAAAAAAAAAATATTTATAATAGTTCTGTAATTTGGCCTTAAAAAAAATAAGCTAGCATTGAGAGCTCATACTTAAGGACGCTTTAAAAAGTTTAGAAATTCAAATAACCAATTTAAAAGTTGAGTAAATGTGGAGCAAATGTTGTTGGACTTGGCCATGCAATTTATCCTTTCCCAATTTGATTCGCTCGTGATTGAGAAATTTAGCATTTTCTATCAAAATTGGAAAGAGAAAATAGAATTTTTAATACAAGAATTGAGAGAGAGAGAGAGAGGGGTAACAAAGCCAAAGATTAATAGACCTAATCAAATGTATTATAAATTATGAAACAAATATACAATATTTCAAATTCGAAACCTAGTTATTTTATAGTTTCAGTTAAATTCATATTTTTTTAAAAGAGAACAAAACGGTAAGCATTTAGCATGTCGCCATTCTCTTAAAAAAATAAAAGAAAAGAAAATTAAGAGAGAGAGAGAGAGAGAGAGAGAGAGCGCGCAAAAAAACCAAAAAAGTTGAAAAAGACCCAAAATTAGTTTTACTTAATGGCACGGAAAGATCAACGATCATTGACTTGAGTTGCTCTTTTTGGAAGGTTGTTGCACCACACATAAAAGTTCCTAAGGTTTTAATTGGTCAATCCCCAACAAGGCCTAATAAACACAACTTGGTAGTTAATTAATTAATTAACTAATTAATATACTTTATTATCATTAGTTTCCTAGCTATCTAATAATGCTTTTCTACCTAAATATAAGACCTTGCGTTATGGTATGGCCCCTAAAATTACCAGATTAATTTTCTTGGTCCATGAAATGGACTCATCATCATCATCAATATCACCTGAAAGAGATGGCCCAAAATGGAGTTGAAAATTACGCCAAACAATGCGGCCTCAATCGTGGCACAAATGAGGCTTAACTGTTCTCTTCTCTAACTACTCATTTAACCACCCCAACCCTTCTCAATCTAAATTTTCAAAACTTTTTTCTTTTTTTGAGAAAAAGGTAGCGAGCTACCTGCTTTATTCATTAAGTAAAATAAACTAAATATACATGATGAAAGCAACTAAGGCCTCCGAAAATAAGGCAAAGGAAGAAACAAAAAAAAGAGAGAAAAAGAAGCGAGGAAAAGGAGGGAGGAAGACTAGCAGCTTGTTAGTGCAGCGCGGTCCAGTTGTTCGTCAAAAGGTCGACCCGTTCGAGTGACCGAATAGCATTGGCCGGAATTCTCTGGAAAACAGAGTTGTTTCTATCCCTCCAAACCACCCACCATATCGCAGCTAGAAGGATGAAGCCTTTTGATCTTATCAACTCGGTCGGAATGGCAGAGGTAGCAGCCCAAAGGCTTCGAACGTCTCCTGGGGTGTTGCCGGGTATTTGCAAACCAACTGCACTGAGGAGAAGGTATCGAACAAAGATGCAGTTGCAGAAAAGATGGTCGCAGCTTTCCGATAGCACAGCATAGAGGACACGGTGTTGATCAACAGTCATGCCCGGTTGAGCAATCTGTCGGCTGTGAGTAATCTATTCCACAGCAAAATCCAGACAAAGACTTTGACTTTGATCGTAATTTTTAGGCTCCAAATGCGCCGCTTCATCGGATTCATCACTGATGCAGGCCAATTTTCAAAACTTTTTATTGGTAAAAAAGCATGGAGACTCCTTAATCACCTTCTTCTTTTGTCAAATTTGGTAGTTCTATTAGATATCGGCCTTTAATTTTGTCAAAAAGTTATTTTTTCAGAAAGAGAAGTTGGACTCTAGCTAGTCCCGTAGAGTGAAAAAAAAAAAAAAAGAGGGGGAAAAAAAAAGCATTTGTTGAACTACCTAAAATCTAAAGTTTAGCAGAAAGTTTTTTTTTTTTATTACAGTTATTTCACGTAAAAATAGCAATATTCAATCTGAAATCTCAATATCGCGCGCAAATGAAACTAGTTTCGTTTAAATAACATTTTAATATGAAATTACAATATTATTCCCAATTAAATTCACTACAACAAAAACGGTCTATACCGACACTTTTAAATGTAGGTACATGTCAAAAAAGTGCTGCTATCTAAAATTATCGACATTTTTAAAAATGGTTGCTATATGTGGAGTCGCTAGATATATAGTGACAGTTAAAGAGTGTCGCTATAACCTAAAAGAGTGCTGCTAATTTACCAACACTTATTTAAGCATTTAGCAACCGCAGANATTTACCAACACTTATTTAAGCATTTAACAACCGCCGAAACTCTATCTCGTTGGCTGCGGTGGCGGAGGAGGACGACAGGAAAGGCTCTTCGTCTAGAATTTCAGTGGATTGAGTGAAGAGAGAAGAAAAGATGGTAATTGATTTTTCTTTTTTTTTTTTCTTTTCTGTTTGTAATCGAACCAAATGGACTGGGTGTGGTGGATTGAGTAGAGTAATCTTTTATTTTTGGTTGGATTGGACTTTATATTTAGGCATTAGTAGATATTTTTTTAAGTTTTAGGATAAATGGGACACTTACTCAAAAGTGTCCCAAACATGTGTCCCTATAACCTAATTTTGTTGTAGTGATTCTTTATCATATTACACAATACAATACGACAGAATTAATTCGGAATATATCCTATATAATATAACTAGTACACAGAATTTTTTTTTTTTCCAATAATCAATTTATGGATCTCCATACATTTTCACCTTTTACTTTTATTATATATATTGGGAAAACTTCAAATACCCTCCCATGTAGTTTCGCAGTTTCTCATTTTAATATTATGTGGTTTAAAGTGTATCAAGTTAGTATCTTGTGGTTTCGTACTTTCTCACTTTAGTACCCTGTAGTTTAAAGTGTATCAAGTTAGTACTATGTGGTTTTATTTTTGTATCAAGTTAGTACTCTGTGGTTTTATTTTTCTCTTTTTATTATTCATTTCGGAGTATTTTTTTCGTTAAATCACTGACAAAGTTAAAACTAAAGGGTACTAAAATAAATATTCGATAAATCTAGATAGAGTATCTGAAGTTTTTTTGTATATAATTTAACGAAATATTAAACCACAGGGTACTAAAGAGAGAAAGTGCGAAACCATATGGTACTAACTTGATACACTTTCAACTATATGGTACTGAAGTAAGAAAGTGCAAAATTACGGGGGGTGTTTGAAGTTTTCCCTATTATATTTGTTGGTGAACAAATCATGATCAACCTTTCCCTCCCCACTAAGTTTTTTTTTTCACTTATCTAAACACTTATTTTTTTAATTATTTTTTACTTAATCTTTCCAACTTCTTTTAACCGTTATATACACATGGACTCAATCTAATATAGAGAGGCAAAAACCACGCTCCCTTCATTTAATTCCACCATCTCTTCCCCACCCCTTCAACGCCTCCATTCCTTTTGTAACTTCCACTCCCTATATATAACACCCCCCCAACTCTTAACTCTCCTCGTCAATCAAAGTAAAACCAAAAAACCAACATTTACAAACCGCCATGGATGCTCCCTACAATGTTCTCAGCCTCATCATTGCATGGGCTCTTCTCATGCTCTCTACTACTTCTACCACCCGTAGTTGCCGCGGAGCGTGGTTCGGATCACTCGCGGTCGACGACAGCTTCGTCTCGTGGGACGACTTGACGGTGAGCTCGAACAAGAGGAACGGGCTGCAGGCGGGTGAGGGGGGCGGCGGCCGGGTCATCGTGGTCTCGCGCGACGGGTCGGGGGATTCGAGGACGGTGCAAGAAGCCGTGGACATGGTCCCGGACGGTAACAATGAGAGGGTTAAGATCCTTGTTTCCCCCGGAGTGTACCGGTGAGAGTTATCAAATATAAAAATATNCAGTCACATCAAATTTCTAACATTATTAATTATTTTTCTTTTAATTCAAGTTCACATCATGATGAGCTTATAAAAAATCTCAATTGTTTCGTATATTTCACAACAGTTTCATGGTCTTTTTTTTGTAACTGTTCAATTGGTGAATCAATATTACTACAGTATATATGTTTCATGTAGTTTCACTGCATATATTTTTTTGAACGTAGAGAGAAGGTGACCATCCCTATAACAAAGCCGTACATCTCGCTGATCGGCGAGGCGGGGAGCGCGAGGACGACGGTGATCTCATGGCATTCGAGGGCTTCCGATCGCGACACGGACGGTCAAGCCGTCGGAACCTTCTACTCGGCCTCTTTTGCAGTGGAATCCGATTACTTCTGCGCGAACGGAATCACTTTCGAGGTACAGTTGTTTTTCAAAAGCTTAAATTATCAAAAAACGATATATTTTTTGGAGTAGGGTTGCTATACTCTTATGAGTATCGAGCCCCTTTATACTCATAAGTTATTTTTGATGTTGGGATTTTTGAATCGACGATCCATACCGTTAAACATGATCTAAAGTATTTGAAACTTCTAAAAAATAAATTTCGTAATTTTTCGAAATCATTATAAAGTCTATCAAGCGGATATAAAATGAATGGTCAAAATCGAACGACATCTTAAAAATGGATGATCAAATCCTTCAATTTAAGATCGGAGTTATTGATCTTTATTTAGGTAGTGAATAGAATTTTTTATCAAAAATTGAACTTATTCCGATTCTTTTACACCGTTAAACTAGTAAATATTTCATATCGGCCGTCAAAAATTATGAATTTTGTAAGCTTTTGATCGTAAGGTAAATGATGTTGAAAAATTATAAAATTTGATTTCTAAAAATTTTAAATGCTCTAAATAATATTTAATGATACGGATCGTCGATTTGGAAGCTCTATCATTAAAAACAACTTATAAGTACGAAGACGATCGTACTCATAAGAGTATAGTAGCCGGACTTTATTTTTTGTATGTATTTATATTCAACATATATGTATCTACTCTGTATCTATGAATGGTTTATTAATAATGATAAATGGTGCAGAACACAGCTCCAGGGGCTTCACCAGGAGCAGTAGGAGAACAAGCAGTGGCACTTAGGCTCTCAGGGGACAAGGCCATGTTGTATCAGTGTAACATATTGGGGTCCCAGGACACACTCTTTGATCACAGTGGGAGGCATTACTTCTTTGATTGCTACATCCAAGGGTCCATTGATTTCATTTTCGGAGACGCGAGATCCCTATATCAGGTTAGCCAAAAAAAATTTCGACCGTCTCGCTATTTAGTTATATATACATCAAGAAGCAGAAGCCAGATGTTTGCCGATAGAAAGTTTAGTTATGGTTTCTGCGTGAGCTGTCGAGAGATTTCTGATATAATGATCTCGAAGCAGAATTGCAGGCTCCACGCCGTCGCGAGCACCTACGGGGCGATCGCGGCGTCGCAGAGGGATTCGCCGTCGGACGACTCGGGATTTTCTTTTCTTAGTTGCCGAATAACGGGCTCCGGCATGAACTACCTGGGGAGGGCCTGGGGAAGGTATGCAAGGGTGGTTTATTCTTATTGTGAGATGGATGGTATCATCATTCCTGAAGGGTGGAGTGACTGGGGAGACCCATCAAGGGCAAGGTATGTTCTCATTTTCAGATTCTACTAGTACTGCAACATGTGAGCCAGATTTGGTTGAGTTGATCAGCTCAAATTGGGCCTAAATGGTTTGCATTTTTCCGCAGGACGGCGTGGTTCGGAGAGTACAACTGCAGAGGAAAAGGCGCCGACTCGAGAAGAAGAGTGCCGTGGGCAAGATCACTCAGCTACGACGAAGCGCGACCTTTCCTCGATCGGAATTTCATCGACGGCGAACAATGGCTGAACCTGTAGCTTTTTTTGTTCTTTCCTTTTGTCTTTGCTGATGCACAAAAGAGGAACATTACATAATTGTAACATAGCCTTTCAATACTTACCGCGATTTAACTAATCGTCATCGTCGTCATCGTCGTCGCACGTTTGTTAGCCATTACAATCAGAGCAGTTAGAGAACAGGGGTTTGAAGCAACAGGGCATGAACACTATGACATACACTTCACTGTGTGAATTGAGAGAAATCATTTGTTTAGGTAATTGAACTTTAATTGAGTGCTAAAAATGGAAAAGAGATAGGTACCTGAGAGAAAATGAAATTGAGATCATACACATGCCCACACAACTTCAATTCAACTTTTTTTCGGATGGTCATCATGGAGATCGACTCGAATTCGTCAGATGAATCGTTAAAATTGTTAAAATTGTACGTGAGATCATACACATGCCCACACAACTTCAATTCAACTTTTTTTCGGATGGTCATCATGGAGATCGACTCGAATTCGTCAGATGAATCGTTAAAATTGTTAAAATTGTACGCGCGTGCGCGAAAAACGGTTAGTTTCAGAGAGAAAATTACCAGTAACAGTATTAATTGTTTCAAGTACATTAATTTGTGAAACACACACTATACCCATACATTTGATTTCTCTATTTAGTTTTCACATAAATGTGGCAAATAGCTTGTACTAAAACTAGCAAGTGTTACACAAAAGATATATTTTGTAATTACAACATAAAATGTCTAGTTTTAGTTATATGACAATCAAATTGGTCAATTGTGGTTAGATTAAGTTGAGACCTTTTAATGAAAAGTGTTCTATTCTGATAAACTTAAGAGAGTCAAATCAGATGGTTAGGTCAGGTCAATCAAGGAGTTTAGTTAGGAAAAGAGAGACCCAAATTATGTGCCTAATTACTCACCTACCCAACAATTAGAAGTAAAAAAAAACAAACAAAAACAAAGTACTCCAAATTCAAATTGAATGTTTGAATGTGACATCCACTATGGTAAATGTTATCCAGGTTAGGAGGGTGTTTGGGTCCCTTAAAAAAGGGAAAAACAAAAATCTAAAAAAATAGTTTATTGGCCGAAAAATTATTTTTAATCTATTTGATTCTCAAAAAAGAAGTTTTTTATTTTTTTTTTTCCAAATTTGTGGATTTTGTTTATGAAAAATGAAAGTTAAAGAAAAATCCGTGAAAATTTTTATGATTTTACCTTACTTGCTAGGAAGCTTAGATCAGCAAACTATTAGATGATGCAACAAAAAAAAAAATCCAATAAAGTATAAAGCAAATGTTTCAAAAGCAATATTCAACTAATATTGCTAGCTCAAAATTCAACTAAGTTTAATTTGAATTTAAATATTCTAATTTTTCACCCTGCAATTAAATTTACTAATTATTAATTAGTAACTTGTTAACTATAACATATCAAGCTGTAGCTAGTAAGGCACAGAAATAAATAAAAAAAAAATTATTTAATTGATATGCAATAGAATTTTGTTTGACATTTCAATTACATTTGATTAAATTTAGAAATTATTAAGGACATCAAAATTAAAATTCCGCATATAATTTATAGATACAAGTATCATCTGGTAGGAGCTTCAAGACAAGTACACCAAAAAAAAAAAGAAATAATAAAAAGAGAGCTCTTTTACAAATTGGTATCTGAACTTTTAATTTCGATAATTAAATGCTATAAATTTTATAAAATAATTTAATAGGTCTTTCTCTTGAATGAAAATTACTAATTATGCAATCTTTGCGATCATACTTATGGCATATCATCTTACAAAGCTTCAAACCACAAAAGCAACAATATTTTTAATTTTTTTTATCTAGTCTAAAATATTTTAAAGAAAAATAAAATCCAAGTTAGCTTCACCTTATTATTCAACCTTATGCATAGTTATCAAAATTATACTTTATTTATATTTTAAAGCCTTAAAAAATTATATATATATGACATCTAATTAAAATGACTATATAATTAGCAATTTAACTAGATTATGGAGAGGAGCCTATTACATCATTTTGATAAAGAGAGGAGATAAATTTATCAAAAATTAAAAGAAAAAACGTCAAATACCCCCTGTAGTTTCACACTTTTCCACTTTAGTATTATGTGGTTTAAAGTGTATCAATTTAGTATCATGTGATTTTATTTTTATCTTTTTACTATCGATTCCACTAATTTTTTTCGTTAAATCAGTGATAAAGTTAAAACGAAAGGATACTAAAGTAAATATTCGATAAATCTAGGTGAAGTATCTGAAGTTTTTTATATATAATTTAATGAAATATTAACGAAAAAACTGACGAAAAGATAAAATGAAACCATATGACACTAACTTGATACACTTTAAATCACAAGATACTAAAGTGAGAAAGTGCGAAATCACAGAAGTGGTATTTGAAGTTTACTCAAGTTAAAAGTTTAGACGCTTGTGTACAAAAAGAGCTAAAATGCAGAGGATCTTTACACTTGTACACCAGGTTCACGCAATCGTTTCTCCTTATCCATTTGCGACCCTATCCTTCTACCCCTCTTTCTCCTTCCTCCTCTTCCCCCACACACAAACACACACACACACAAAATTAACAAAAAAAAGGAAAAAGAAAAAAAAATGAAGCTCTATGCTTCCCAACTCAACCCTCCTCCTCCTCTCCACTTCCCCAAGAACCCTAAACCCACCAAATCGCACCACTTCACTCCCCCACAACTCCCCCCAAAACCCCCAAAGTTTAAACTAGCACCAAAAAATACCACAGTTCCAAGCCACCTTCTTCTAGAAGCTCCCCCCAAATGGGTGCTTCTGGGGGGAGCTTCTCTCAGCTTTGGGCTTCTGCTTCTGCTTTTTGGGCCCCAGCAGGCCTGGGCTTTTGGGCCTGATGGGCCCTTGCTGGAGGAGTTTTGGGATAATATGCGGCGGTACGCACTGTATACTTTAACAGTGAGCACCGGAGCGCTGTACACAGTATTTCAACCTATTGTGGAGCTTTTAAAGAACCCGATTACCGCCATTCTCATACTGCTTATTGTTGTGGGTAGCGGGTTTCTTGTTTCCCAGGTACTTAGTGCCATGGTGGGCATTTCCGACTTTTCGTACAAGTATGGATATTAATAAGTTTAGTGGATGAGATGCTGTAATTGTGAATTTTATTGCATTTTGTTTTGCTGATCTCGAAAGTTAGATCTAAGTTTTTTGCGGAGATATTATTTATTTTCGTACATAATAATTATATTTTTTAATTGCGATATATTTTTAGTTGTCCCATCGGAAAAACGGAAAAACATATTCTCATATGCTCTTGCGCCAACTCTGCTACGCCTGTTAGCTATAGATGTGCTTTAATATCAGATGGATTTTAAGTATCTAACATTAACATGATGATTTAAGAACAGTTGAAAAGTAAAAACATTTTATTGGAGTAAATTTATTGAGGGTGTTTATAGTTACTAACTTTTATGATCATCAAATACATCCTAAAGCTATAAATGATCTCTTTTGTACATAATATGGAATGCTTGGTTGGTTTATGCATGCAGCGTAAGATGATATATGAAGCTACCACCAGGTTAAATAATATATACAAAACTCTTGACGGGATCGAAAACATTTCCCTTTCTATGTTATTAGATTATTAGATTATTCCTCAATTGATTCTGATTCACAAAATAAAGATTTTGGATTGATGATGGATAACTCCGAATACAGAACATATCTTCAATCACTTTGAGCTGAAAAAAACCCGTTTCCTTGGATGTCAGTTTAATTGAATGATCATTCAACAAGCCCATCCTGATTCCACCTGAATCAAGTCATGGGCCTAATTCCAACTTAAACCTAAAAAAAGTTCGTGGGTTTGAGTCCTACTAACCCAAACCTAACCCAAAATTGTAGATGGGTGACCCAAGCCAAACAAGCAGAACTTGAGACTTGATCTGGTGAGACCTGTGGGCCGTAGTCAGAGGTTCGAGTCGGTGTGGATTATAGTCAGAGGTTCGAACTACTGTATGTCATAGTCAAAGGTTCGAACTACTGTGTGAACTTGAGCTTGAGACCTGGGCTTCGAATCTTATAAATATGGATTTCCAAGTAGGTTGGAATGCCAAGGAAAGAAAAATAATAACTTTTATCACCTAGAAAAGCATTTTCACAGCAAATTTCAACTTTTTCCTTCATGAAAAGGATTAACTTTGTGTACTACCAAGCGAAAGAAAATACAGTAGGGGAAAAAAAACAAAAAAAAAAAAAGCTACCACTCCTCAATTAATGGCCTCGGCTCATGTAAATATGTAACAACATTAACACTTACTCCCTACCCCCAATTTCCAGCCTCATCATGTATCCCATATCATCACAACAGCAATCACCCCGACCCCGGCGACCACCGCCAGCCACCGGTTCACTGGCGAGTCGGCCGCGAGGGGCCGCTGCGGCTTGTACCCTTTGGCTAAGAGATGGTTGATGGAGACGTAAACAAACACGCCGCACGCGAGGCCCATGGAGATGGCGTAGATCCAGTCCGCCACATGGCCCTCGGTGGTGGAGTCGATTATGATCCCGATGGCCACTCCGATTGGGCTGGAGATGGCGAAGGCGAAGGCGTAGGCCGCGCAGGAGAGCAGCGGGCGGTTCGGGATCATTCTTAGGAGCGCTATACCCATGGCTATTGCCGCGAATATCTTGTGCAGGCTGATCGTCCACAGCGCTTTCCATGCATCGGCTTTAGTCTCTGCGCCATAGCAACACAAGCATGCGAGCAATTTTAGTTTCAGAACATATTTGTTATTTGATGAATGCATTTGTTGAATCTGATCATTATTCACTGATTGAACTTGACCACATCTAATGAATACGACTGGTTGCTAGTAAAGATTACTCTTCTGTAGCCGCTTCACTACTGCAAAAACAAAATGATTCGGCAAACGAAAAGTATACAGTTGTTTGCTCTCAAATGCGAGAGAGCGCGTATTGTTGAAACTCCAGCTGGAGCAAATAGACCCTCAATAATATTCAAGGACCCACATTATAGGAGAATTTACAAACTATTTGAATAAAACTCCCAAAAGGAAGTAGATAAAGAGGGTACGATTTGTCACTCTTAAAATGTTGACTAAGGATGAGTCCACGAATAAAGATACAGAGGGTAGGATATGTCACATAATGAAGAAAAGTCGAGATAAGATAGCCAGAATATCTCGGAGGGAGAGGTGAAGATATTATGTGTTAGGTAGTCAAAGGATAAGTGTCTTTTTCGGCTATAATGCATTTTGAACGGAGCTGATGAGGGAACAACCAATCGAGCGTAAATTAAGTCCTTCTTTGGACTAGTTACGAGTATAAATTTATAAAAGTAAAGAAAAGCCAAGATATTTGTCATCATGATTCCATAATTACACCAAAATATTGCTTATGCAGGTTAGTAGGAATGGCATATAATTCTAAATCTTAGTAGGAAATGTGGTGCCTTACTGACATACTGGCCTAACTTGTCAAACAATTTCTCTACCATGAGAAGCAAAAGTATTTAGCACATAAAAAAAGCTGGAGCTTCTATAAGGCTAAAAAGCTGAGAGCCACTAGCTTCTGTTGCAGTGAGAAGCGATTGCACAAATTTTAGTGAAGAAAGCAGCTGGCGCTTATTCTAACAGCTTTACTCAAAGAGCAGTTATGAAAAAAAAAACTCTACTTGGGCCAAGCAGGCCCTATATCGAAAACCTTGTTATTCATTTTCCATAAGGACCAGCAGATTGTTAATTTAATTTTTACTAATTACAACTTGTGTAACTCCGCTTGCTTATTAGTTTGTTCCTGTTGAAATTAAAGCCGACAATTCAAGCATGCTACTAAGTTACTTTCCTCAAGTTGTCAGGCACTTCTCAAAAGAGATCCAACTATGCTGGTGCGAACAATATAGTGAGGTATAAAAGTAACAAGTTACCTGCGACGCCAATTGCAATGCCTTCAAAAACAGAATGGAAACACAAGGCCACAATCAATAGTATGCTGTCGCCAAGATTATCAGCGTCACGAAGCATAGCTGCAACTGAGTGATTATTTGTGCCATTTACAGCCTGCATTAAGACCCATTCAACACGAAAATGATGAAAAAGTTAGCGCATGACACACATAGCTTTGCATGCTATTATATATACCAACAGGGTGCAAAAGCAACATATAATTGTTTAATGAACACCTACTTCATAAACATACTTATCCAAAGACCAACCTAACATGAAGAATTACTCGATCATTGTTAATGAGGAACAAATTGTATTTAACTTTTTCAAGTATGCAGCATCAGATATTCCTACTCTTGTTATATTATAACTATTTTAAGTTTGGTTTGAAACAGGTAGTTACAATCAAAGAGAAGACTCCTTTTCTTTAGATAATTACACCAACTTATTGAAAGTTAAATCCAAACTAGAAATTGCTACCAAACAAACATATAATAAAGAATAGCAGTGACAACGGGAATTAGGCCCAACTTCTAGAAAAGTTTATCCTCTAAAACAAAATTCAAGCTTTTAGCAAAGCAAAAAGTGTGTCTATCAACAGAAAAAACTCGAATTGAGTTTTTGAGGCCCAAAAACAGGAGCTCCATCGAATAAATTTTTAATTAAAAAATTAAGTATGTTAAGGCATCTTTGAAAAGCTCTCCTCGAACAAAACGTAACTTCAAAGTATAATCAATAGATACATGTAAAGTAATATGGAAAACGACTAGATACTGTACAATTATAAGCAACAATTGAATCAATCATTATAGGTACAAGAAAATTTGATTCAATTCGTCGCAAATTGCCACCACAATATATTTGAAAACTCACCTCTGATTGCAAGTTCGAGTTTCCATTGTTAGCATCAAGTTTACTCTCTTGCAAGGCTCCTGAAATAAGAGTAATGATAACAATTCCAAACATCAAATTCAAATTCAAATTCAAATTCATAAAAGAAATCAATTAAACTTCGTAAAAAGCAGAACTTAAGGGATCGAGAGTGGAAAAAGGGCCAAAACTGAAAATTTTATCCAGTTATTAACCCTTCTTCTTATAAATCTAGTTTCAACAATGCTCACTCATAAAAATCATATCTTTTCATAATTTAGACAAAAGATTTTGCATAGAAACAGGCCATTAAATAAAAAAAAAAAAACCAAACCTTTTTGTATTGAAATTAAGAATTTCACAAAAGAGTGCATTGAGATCGAAACCCACCTCCGTCGCCATTACCTCCTCCGCCGCCCCTTTCGACGTCTCTCACCCCGCTCCCACGCGCGACCACGATCGCGATGACGCAATCGGCGAGCATGGTGATGACGAACCCGGCGCTCGCGAGCATGAACGCGAAGGGGTACTCCTTGTCCGTGAGGTCCTCGAAGGTCTCGTTGGAGTCGCTGAGGAAGTGCATGAGCGCCGTGCCGAGGAACACGCCCCCCGCGAACTGCGTCCCGAGCACGAGGAACCCCTCGTCCCACTTGAGAAAGTAGGGGGAGACGCCCCCGACGAAGGTGCCGACGAAGACGATGATGAGGCACCACACCTTGACGAGGATGAGCGATTTCGCGCGGAGGTTCGGCTGGGCGCCGCCGGAGTCGTCGTCGTCGTCGGAGCCACCACCATGTGCGGCGGCGGAGGAGGCGAGTAGGAGGAGGAGGGAGATGATAGGGACGAGGGGGAGGAGACGAGCCATGGAGGTAGAGGCGGAGGGAGGGGTTCGACCATGGTGATGGGAGATTTCTACTCCAGGGTTTTAAATTGGGGATGGGGTGATTGCTTTTGGAAGGACGCGGTTGGTTTGTACTACTCCCAAGCTTGAAATAGTCAAATTAAGAGAGAGAGAGAGAGAGAGAGAGAGAGAGAGGCGTAGTACAATTTAGAGAGAGAGAGCATTTGATACTAATGTAGTACGAGTACGATGTTAAAAAAAAAAGAAAAGGAAAAAAAATGAAGAAGAGGAAGGAGACTTTGAATAGACATGTACAAGTGGAAACAGGCTGTAATAAGAGCGTTTACCCGCTTTGTGCTTCGTTTATTTTAGGGCTTTTTTTTTACATTTGGCCTACTAAAAAAAAAATTATTTTAAAAATAATCTCAATAAATTTATATTTGTAGAAATTATTCTAATTCTCTCACGCAACGCTACATCAGTGAGGCTGGGACCAGTTTGTTAAGTTGAACACGATGAATCATTCACAGTGTCTAAACACGGTGAATGGTTCACCGTGTTTGAAAAAAATATAGTATATATATATTGTATTGCGTAAAAATATAAGTATTGAAAAGGGGAAGGAAGAAAATATATGTATAGAATATGATAAATCATTCACCGTATTCAAACAGGGTGAATGATTTATTGTGTTCAATTTAACACCATACCTGATGTGGCGTCTACGTGGATGGGATAAGGCCAAATTTGTAATTATAAATTTGATGGGATTATTTGTAAAAAAAAATATTTTGAGAGGGCCAAATGCAAAAAAAAACCTTTATTTTATCAGGATTCAAATTTTGAACATTAAATATCAATTATCAAATTCATTCTTTACCATTTACGCCAGAGACCGTCAATAAGCCGGAAGAGTGTTAATTCCAAATTCTCTCGAGTCAATACAAAAATTGGATATGGTCCGTAAATTTGTTTAAAAAAGTTTCAAATATCGCATGTAAAAAATAAAAAAGTATATAAAAAACATATATACCTTATACGAATTTATAAATTATTCTAAAAGAAATTTTCTAATCTTTTAAAATTTTAATTTATTTGATTTGAGTAAGTGGACAATATTTAATTTAAAATTTTAAGCTAACTATTTACTTTAATAAATTTATAGTTATAAAAATTGTATAAAGTATATTAACTAAATATGTGAAAATAAACTACATATTTAAATTTTAAATTCAAAAGGCCTTTTGTAGATAGTCTATTTTCTCACTTAGTATTTCCTCAAAAATGAAATAGTTGTCTAATCTCCTTGATCTTTTCGGGAGCAGAGCAGAAAATGAATGGAAATTCCAATGAATGTTGAAGATAGTCTATTTTCTCACTTAGTATTTCCTCATAAATGAAATAGTTGTTTAATCTCCTCAATAACTCTTTTAATCATCAAAATTTTCATTCATTTTTCCCTCTATTTGTGGAAAGATCAAGGAGACTTTCAGATATTTGGCGTCGGTTTTTCCAACTAAAGTCTAATAGTAGTAAATTGAATAGATATTTCAAAATGGTACGTGGTTCAGGTTTAGTGTGAGATTTCATTTTTTTTAACATATATAAATGGCCTATAAAATTGTTTGTTTTAAACATTTCTATATTTGGTTAATTGCAATTACTTTCTTAATAAAATTTGATTTACTATTTGCTCTCTTGTACGTGCTGTTTAAATTGTACTTAATATATAAATATAAATTTTAAATAGATTTTTTTCATATAAAAATTTGTACTTTATTTGAGTTTTATTATAGGAGAAACTTTAAAACCCCTCCTGTGGTTTCGTAGTTTCTCACTTTGCCCCCCTGTAGTTTAAAATGTATCAAATTGCTTCCCGGTGGTTTCGTTTTTATTTTTTCGGTAGCTTTTTCGTTAATATTTCATTAAATTATATACAAAAAAGTCAGATATTCATCTAGATTTATCAAATATTCACTTTAGTACCCTTTAATTTTAACTTTATTACTGATTTAAGAAAAAAAATAATAAAATTAATAAGAAAAAGAGAAAAAAAAAACCGCAGGAAGGCCAAATTGATACATCTTAAATCACAGGGGAGCACAATGAGAACCAACGAAACTACGGGAGGGATTTTTAAAATTTTTTCTTTATTATATTATAATGAAAGTGGCAAACATTTTTATTTATTAGTGTGCAATGGTCAAAGTCATCCAAAGATTTTTCTCTTTTCTATTTTGTACAATCAATCAATAAATAAAATATTAAAAAATATACATATGTGACACACGTGTGGGCCGAAATAATACACGGGCTGCAACGTCACAGAAACATTAATTTTTTTTTAAAAAAAAATGCATTAAAATTTAAAGCTAAGGAAATTATATTTATATAGTAAATATGTTTTCCTATGTTTCGAAAATCAATATATATTGTGAGAGACAGCAATTTTCCCAATTCGCTAAAATATAAATATGAAAATTTTATACTTCTGAAGCAGATGCATTAATGTATATAGTTATTATATTATATATTATTATCTACACTTATCTCTAGGAGTGATAGTGAAGTGAGAAAAGGACTAAGTGCTGTGTAAATTAAATTCAAAATATTTATTTTGAAAATGTCAAATCTAAAGGGATCAGAATAAAGGATAAACAAGAAAAAAAAAAAAAAAAAAACTTATGCTCGCATTAACTTGATGAATTTCCAATTCCATCACTTTCTCTCCAATGAACTAAAAATAAAAATGACTTCACATGACGTAATTCGAGTTTAGTGTGTTGATACCAAGTGAATAAATCCATAAATATATAATGCAAAAGTATATTCACGAGTATACAACTTTTTCAAGAAAGACTTTATCGTATTGCGTTTTTTCAACAGAAGTAGCAATCGAAGAAAATGAACTAATTTTAAAGCGTATTCCAACCCTTCGGAAAAGAGGCAGTGGGCTGCGTATGAATTCTCTATGCATGCAGTGGCTGATCTAATCATTCATCCAAAAATAAAATTCATCTAATCAACAGTAAATAACGATGTGACAATAGGCATAAATATCTACTAGCTAATAAATGACATACTTCATAATATCTACGAAAGACTAGAATAGTCTAATGTGGAAAAAAAATCTTATCGAATATAGGTTCGCGGGGAATTTATGTTGAGAATAATAGAATTGAAGAAGCAACTACAAAATCATCTCAATCAAATATATACGTGGACACTTCCATCGTTTTCTTTAATTCCAATCAAATTCATTCACTCCGTTACGAAACCTCAACAATGTGAAACTGCGACGAATTATTTTTTTTGAGAAATAGATAGCAAGCTACCTGCTTCATTTATTAAGCAAAATGAACTAAACGTATATGGTGGAAGCAGCTAGGGCCTCTAAGTAAGCCAGCAAAAAGAGGGAAAAAAAAAAAAAAAGCAATAGTCTAGGTTCACAGAACTTCGGTCCAAGATTTGATCAGAGACACGACACGTTCGAGAGCCCGGGAGGCATCGGGAAGCACTTCGCGGAAAATAGTGTTGTTTCGCTCTGTCCATACGACCCACCAGATTGCCGCCAAAAGGGTAACCGCGACGAATTGTTTGGAATGGAATAATAAATCATTACAGAGTTACAATGTTAATAGTCTCATAGGTATGAGCTCAAATATTTACAGTTGAATTTCAATAAGTATGTCATATTTTTATTGGATTTAATGATGGTTTTGGGGTTGGGCTAAGCCTGATCTCGAATGGACACTTGAATTAAGTTATTAGAAAATAGTGTTTTAATATTTTGTAGTCAACGGTGTTTTCAATTATGGATGCATCTCTTTTTCTTTTTTTTTTTTTAAGGCAAAATAAAAACTTTTGAGTCCATTGGAATCGGGCTAGGCCGAGCTCGGCCCACGGATTCAATTCAAATAAACAACTCCAAAGGCCCGGTCCAGCTTATTACGATAATATGGGCCCAAATTCTAACAATTGGGCCTACAATCCGGCCCAGTTATATCCCCCATTGCTAAAGTAGACCCAATCCATCCGTAGCTTCTTGTCACTTCTCTCTTTCGAACCCCACATCCTCTTCCTCGCTCGATTCCGATTTCTAGGGCTTCTCCCTCCTCTCGCTCTCGCTCTCGCTCTCGCTCTCCTACGAATTCGATCGATTTTAGGGCTCTCGCGCCCCATTTGGCCGCGAAATCCATGACCTTTTGCGATCCATGGATCCCTCACTGACGCAATCCGCTCCCGAGGTAGAAGAAGACGATTGGGGTGAGATTTCACCGCTTTAGACCATGTTTTTGTGCTCTCTGTGGAGCTTTTTTAGTTTATTTTCGTCTCAATGTGGAGGTTTTGGTAGTTTCGATTGTGTTTGGAGATTCAGAAGAGATTTAGTTGCTTAGTGATTTGTGTGAGACTACTGAGTTTATGATTAAAGAAATGGACCCCAAGGTTGTGTGGATTTGGAAGGATTAGGTGGGATTTTGCAAAATACAATTAAATCCTGTCACTGAGGTCGTATTTGGTGAAAATTTACTTGCTGTTAGTTATAATATATTTGTAGCTCCCAAATTCCCCTTCCTAAAATAATCATTTAACTTTTTTATTATTTCTTATTATTTATCAATTTGTTTCAAGCAATTACTGGAATGCAACTCAAGTTAACTCCAAATTAACCCGAGAAGATTTATTTATTTATTTTGTTGTGATTTTTTTAATAGGATTCTTCTGAACTGAAATCAGTTGAATTATTCTTAGGTTTGATTCCAGGTTGAGTTTGAGTTTGGAAAAACTCGAAATCCAATCCCCTAGAATTCTGAGAGCTGAAGCAGCCAAATGATGGGGTGTTAGCATTTAATTTGCTTCCTCAGATTTGGTTTTTAGTTTGTTAGAAAATCCAAATGGAATTGTTGATCGTTATTAGAAGATTTTAATTCAATACATTAGATGCTTTGCTCTCTCTTGTTGAATATCTTGTTCGTAGCTGATATAGCCGTGTTAAACTTTTGATTGTGAATCTGTGGCTAGCATTTGTTTTGACATCCTTTTGCCTTTATAGATGGGAAAAGTAGTAATCTTTGTATTGTGATATTCAACTTACTGTTGATTGTTGAAATAAGCAATGCGCTATCTATATGTAGGTTAAGGTTTACTATGACTTGTCCACTTCATTTTCCCTTTTGTTTTCCCTCTCATGTTTATATGTCCCTCCTTATAATTTTCATGGTTATCTAAGTTCTTTTGTTTTCCCCCTCATGTTCATATATCCCTCCTTATAATTTTCATGGTTATCTAAGTTACTTTTCCAACAAAATAGGCTGCTTGGCAGGTGGTACACAAAAGCAGTTGATGAGCTTCAACAATGTTGATCATATAACATGGTCTCCCTTCGATTGATGCCAAATTCTACTTCACAACACAGTTAGGTTAGAGAGGGGCTTACTATGCAACTTATGAAGCCAAACTAGCTACTATTAAATTAATTTTGCCATCATAAATAGGTTTGTACAACACAAGTGACTTCTTGCAACATCCCTCGCCTTTTTAATGCTCTTTAACATGCGTGAACTCTGTGGTAAACAGGAAGTTTACTACTATAGGTATCTTTAGGCTAGCCGGTAAAGATTAGAATTTCCCAATTCACCTTACTTCTCTTGAACTTAATCAGCCAGGTTTTACAAATTTCAGTTGTCTAGTGTCAGTTTAGATTATTGTAGTTTGTTTCAAGGTTTAAAGTGCCGTGGCACGGGGGCGTGCCGCTGTTTGCCTGGCACGGTACGGCACCGACACGCTTCCGTGCTAACACATGGTACACTTGCGTGCCGATGGATACGCATGACCAAGGTTTTAAGTGCCCGTCGGCACGGGCCGTATCCACCGTGCCGTAGCGTGCCAATAAGATACCGACACGATACAAACCCCGTGCCGATGACACAGCTCAAAACCCTCTATTCTTTAAATTAGTAAGTAATTTTCTCAATAAAGTTCAAAAGATGTGATAAAAAGATATAATAAATAGTTAGAATATTTTGTTGCTAAAGAAAATAAATATTTCATGCTATTATGTGTCGGCACACAAGAATTTTTTTGACCAGCACGTATCGGCACGGCTCGGCACGCATCGTGCCATACTGTGCCAGTAAGTTTCCGGCACGACTCCGTGCCACGGCACTTAAATCCTTGCGCATGCCCTCTTATTGGCACGCTTTGTTACGAACTTATTTCAGTTTTTTTTGTTTCAATAAACTCTTACAATATTATTTTGAAAGATTTAATCAAATAATTATGAATATTTGCTATGTATAGTTTACTATACTCATCAATTAACATACTTGTAAGCTTTCTTGTATGAAAAGCATAACTATATCTGATACATAATAGAAATTTTTACAAGTTAGAATTTTTAAAATGTAAAGACATCTTTTTTTTCTTTTTTCTTTTGACCATATTACAATCTTTCTTTTATAAAATACAAAAAAATAATTTTAAAATTATTTTAAAAAAATATTTTTTAATTAATTTTTTCAAAAAATTAGTTGATCTATCAAATAAATTAAGCGATAAATTATATAACAAATAAATTAAATAAATTTAAGTATCAATTAATTTAATTTAATTTTTAATTTTATCAGTATTTTCAATTTTCTAACGCAAAAATAAAATTTTATATTTGATGTGCCTTAAAATTTGTTTATTAAGTTCGATTTTGTTTCCCTAATTTGGCAAAAGTTTCGCGGTGCGATAAATTTTGATAAAATAATTTGTGAAGAAATAATGGATGTCTGTGGTGTAAGTGGAGGGATTGGATATGTAAATTAAAAATTTGCCCTATATTGATAAACAAAAAAAATTAAATTATAATTTTTTTGATTTGCCTAATAAATAGATCTTCGATTTGCAATATTTTTTGGAGGTTGTAGGGTATCCAGAATGCTTCGGGTATCCCAAAAAATAAAATAAAAAGAAAAAAACAAAAAGCAAAAAAAAAATTTTGCACCGTGCCGCTCTGTCTCGTGCGGCACGACCCCGCGTGCCGCGGCGCGGAGGGGGGTCCGAGACCCCCCCCCCTATACCGTGCCCCTTTCTTGGTGGCACGGTGCGGCATGGCCGGCACTTAAATCCTTGGTTTGTTTGTTGATGCTAAGACTTGTGTGGCGGTGTGGGGGAGAAAAATTATTTTGTCAAAAATATTTCTTTTGTAAGATTGCATTGTATATATTGGAGTCTGTGTTCTGGCCACTTTGTTTTGGTAAATACTCTATCGTTTTCATTGCAATATAGTATTTATAACAACTATGTGTGACATAGTCTATTGCATCTGAGTTCCTAAAAAAGGATGTGATGTGGTGCATTGTTGTTGTTTTATTTTATTTTATTTTATTTTTTCCAAAGAATATAGGTTGTTGTACTTTTATCCAGTGAATCGAGGACAGTGAGCAAAGCTTGATGTTCGTGCGTCACTTAACATTCCTTGTTACCATGAATTTACTTAAAAACCAGTGGCATTTTAGGGTGGGGAAGGGATGGATGGGACATTAGTTCCTTTGTGGGACGGTAGGGAAAATAGCTGCCCCACCCCAAACCCATATTGTTGTCATCCCTAATTGTTTTTGGCCCAACAACTTGAGGGTTGTTCCTTTTTTAGTAAATATATGTTTTGATTAGCTTGCACTTCGCAGATACCGATGGCTTTGTGATTCCAAGCTTGAGTGTGGGAAGCTCTGATCTTGTTGACTGGGACGCTCCACGAGCAACAGATCTTAAGCCACCTCCAGAAAAGGTCTCTTCCAGTAATTCATGTACCTTCTGGACATCTATTTCTGAAGTATTATTTTCTAGTTTCAAGAAATTCTATTTCTTTTATTTTTTCGCTTTTTAAGCAGCCCATCAAAGAAGCAGAGAACATATATTTAGGACCTCACGGGGCCCCTCCCTCTCAAGCAAAGCAGCAAGAACCGCCCACCACCAGCCGTAAGCAAAAGCTGAAAAGTAAGCTTAAGGAAGCTGATCGTAAGTTCTCCGGAACAGGGCGCGAGAACAAAGTGGACAACCTACGAGAGCTCATCGGAAGTAATAAATTAGGCAGAGCGACCATGCCGCAAAGCTCCCCGAGAGACTGGCTCGATCCTCATTGCCATGAATCTCAATTCGACAGGCATCTTCATTAACAGAAAAAGAGTACCTTCTGCTAAAGTAAAATAAAGTATCATTATTTACTATTTTCTATGATGGTTTCACAGGGCCATCAATTTGCTAATTTTTTGATTTCATATACCTATGAACCATCAAAACCAACTCTTACTGTTGGATTATGTAATTTCTACATCAAGCATGTTGTGTTTCATCATCATCATCATCATCATCAACATCAGCATCTTCTTCGTTTCTTCTTTCTTATGAGCTTCCGTGAAATAGTAATTGGGTGTTTTCGAAATACTGTTCTGTGCTTTTCTGAATTTGTCTTGGGACTGTTTGGTCTAACATGGTGATAGTTTTTCTAAATCTAGGTGGAACAATGATTGAATTTTATGATGGCTACACTTTCAACTGTTGATTGTTGTTGTCATGAATTTACACGGCAAGCTTTACCACCCTGAAAAATAACTATTGTTGTAGTGCCAGGTTTATCAGTTCATTTTTTTTTTTTTTTTTTACTCGTTATCTTACCACATTGAAATTTCCTATTGATTTGTTGTCTCCTTTATTTATATCTTTACACATTTTAAATATCTCATGCCAAATGTAATATCCCGTGTTCCTTTCTGTATTTTCCACTGATGTTTTGCCGAAACTCGGCAATGATTTTTATTTTATTTTTTTTATTTTTTCTCTTTCAAGTGTAGCTCTTACTCGGATTCTTCTCGATTAGAAGTTTTCAAACTGTTTGGCCATCTTCTGTTCATCTGTTGTGACAACATGTCAATTGTGTTAGTTGAAACAAATTCTTCGGGTCGATTTGATCTAGGTTAGTCAAATTTACTAGGGTTCCCCTTCAAAGTTAATGAATGATTGAACGTGGGACTCTTAGAAATTGTCGCTTTTTGTAAAATATAAAAATATAAAAATACCATTCTTTGCTGGCTCAAGGTTTTTTTTTTTTTTTTTTTTTTGGGGTAAACGGTTGTTTCGTATGATTTAACACATTTTTATTGTGAGATCAATTTTCATTCGTAGTCTTTGCGAGATAATGAACAAATAGCAACTATTTAAGTATTGATGTAATTTGATTAACTTTATGTTGTGTTGATGAGGTCTTATTGATTGTTTTAGGGACAAAAATTAGGAAGCAAATTGATTGTTTTAGGGACAAAAATTAGGAAGCAAGATGCTGCATAATGGCATTGAAAATGTTGTTGCTGTTGTTATTATTATGCTAGAATCTGCCAAATTTTGGCCTGTTTGTTGCAAAATATTTTCAGCCACAAATGTGAAAGCAAGCTGTCCAAACCTAAACTTGAAGGAGTCAAGAGACCTGATGTGTAGTGTTCAACTGCTTCTCCCACAACCTAAAGCAACCTAACACAAAATTCAATTTGATTGCCTCTTTGATCCAAACCCCCTTAAAACATGTTCACATCATCACCGTTGGATTCATTTGTTGATTTGTTAAGGTCAAAAGTTCTATCACTAAGGAGCAGTTCTCTTCGAGGGTGCATTACTCCTTCTGAATGTTTTTCCTTTCCTTTTCTTTTTTTTTTTTTTAACTTTTTCTTTTTATGTTTTATTTTTTACAAGTTTATGAGCACTAAGGATCTCTTAAAGCAGTGATGCGCATTTAGGTGAGCATTTATGTCATAAGACCCAGTGAGTTTGCATGTCTATTTCGACACTAACAATTGTGGAAATGATTTCCATGAAAACAAGCCAATGCAAGAGCTTTACACTTACATTTTCAAGTGATCAGATGAATTTTTTTTTTTTTCTTTCTAAGGAAGTGGATCATTTTGTTGTTTCTTTTCATTTCTGGGGCATGCTATGATTAGAGAACCCCTTTTCAACATACAAAGTGGAGGTGGGTAACAAAATGTGCTGTGTCCATTGTTTTCAGTGTGTTTTAGTCATTTACTAAGCCCATGTGGTCCAACCTTTACCCACACTCTCTCTAATTTGAGATTTTTTTTTTTTTTTTTTTTTTTTTTTTTTTTTTTTTTTTTTTTTTTTTTTTTTTTTCTTTTGTGTGTTTGTACAGGTTTTTGAGTTCTACTTGACAGCTCTCAATTCTTTAAAATTGAAAAAAGAAGAAGAAGAAATTGCATTTGGCAATAAATTGGATATGTAAATCACTCTCCAAACTCTTAACAGAGATTCCAATGATCACTAAAACATTCCAATTAATTTGTCTAATAGATTCAATTTGTAAGTTCTTCTGAAAATCTTTCTATTTGATAAATAATATCCTATTTCGAAGTGGAATACTTTTTAGTTTCTCCACTAGCTATCAAATGCATTGTTGGATGGAGTTACTAATTCTTGCTCCTGAAGAACAAGAAAAGCGAATTAAGTGACAAACAAAATTGGTATCAATTTGCCTTAAAAAAGAAAAGAAAATATTAAGTGTAACCATATGAGGCCTAAGTTATTTTCTTTTTTATTTTAGCCCATTTGTGTGTATATGTCACTCAAGCATTATGGAAAGATAACAAAAAATAATGCTTAATTTAGTCCATTCATTTAGAAAAGTGTGACCATCAAATTAATTGGTGACAGTGTTGCTTGCTTGTGAAGAGTGATAGATAGAGACACCAGGTAGAAAAACTTAAAAGTGATGATTGATATTTTGATTAAGCTAGATATTAATTAATGCATGACTATATTATTTATCTTTCATCTTTCTTTAATACTAGAAATACACATATACATATGCCTGCAAAGGTACTATGTATAAATACATATGCTTTTTTGTGTATTGATTTATGCCAGGAAAGGAGAAATTGAGGAGACTCTTATGAGCTGTGTAGCACTGTTAATTTCCTCACTAATTAAATTAGAGGAAAAATTTGAGTCAAAAGTATGCTTTATCATACATAGCTGTGGAGTTTGAAAAATCTAATTGATCCACCAACCAAATAATTCAAAGATTAGGACACATGCATATTAGGTACAACAATTCCTACTCTACAACACCACCATATTTCATATTTGTGTCCCATATATATATATATATATATATATAGCACCAAACGTTTGGTGCTATCAAGTTTTCCGCTGTTAGATTTAACTCTTTAACTATTTTCACCTGTTAGATTATACTATTAAACCAATAACTTACTCAACCCTAGGGACTCACATCATCCTAAACGTATATTTTTTCATTCAAGGGTCGAAAACCTAGTAGCGCTAATTACTTGGTGCTATTGATAGTATTACAGCAGCATATATATATATATATAGAGTTGAGTTAAAATACTATCGATAGCAAACGGGCTCCATTGTCACCCATTTGTTTTTTATGATAGAACTTCCAAATCGACGATCGACACCGTTGAACATGATCTATACCACTTGAAGTATTTAGAAATTAAATTTCAAATCCTTTCGACATCATTTGTCTAATAATCAAAAGGTTTCAAATTTTGTAATTTTAATAGTCGATATAATACGTTTCTCGTTTAACGGCGTAAAGATATCCAAATCAATTGAATTTTTGTTAGAAAATTCTTTTAACTATTTAAAACAAGATCTATACTCTTGATCTTGATTACAAGACTCCTATCATCAGTTTTTAAAGAATATTCATTTTCAACCGTTCATTTTTGTGTCCACTCGATGGATAAGAGAACAATATCGAAAATGTATGAAATTTGATTTCTAAACACTTTAAGTGGTATAGATCATGTTCAACGGTGCTGATCGTCGATTTGGATGCCCCATCATTGAAAACAAATAGGTGATAACGGAGCTCGTTTGCTATCAATAGTATTCTAACTCAACTCTCTTTCTCTCTCTCTCTCTCTCTCTCTATATATATATATATATGACACCTTTTTATTCCACCAACTTTTGGTAACTACATAAACAACTACAGTACTCAACTGTTTTGTGCCCTCAGAATTATGCTCATGCTGTATCACATATTCCATAGAAACACAATAATGTTGCAGTAATACACAAAAAAAGGAAGAATTTTTTTTTTTTTATAATTCCAAGATTAATTATCTGACAATATGTCTATGATATACTCCTCGGGATAATTTTGTAATAGGCAATGTTGAAACATATGCCTACTTTTGGGAGATACAAGTGAAAACCTCTCTCTCTCTCTCTATGTAGTATTGAGAGATAGGTAGCACGCTACCCGCTTCGTTTATTTCATTAAGAAATGAACTTA
This sequence comes from Ananas comosus, assembly GCF_001540865.1. Taxonomy (NCBI): domain Eukaryota; kingdom Viridiplantae; phylum Streptophyta; class Magnoliopsida; order Poales; family Bromeliaceae; genus Ananas; species Ananas comosus. Next base: position 2,049,428 of record NC_033621.1, read on the forward strand.
GTTGGAAATATGAATCAACTAGGATTCGAACTTGGTTCTCGGATACCAACCACCAAACTCTTAAATCCTTTGCCACTTGTTCTAGGGACGGTCGGTCTCTCTAGCTGTAGTACTAAATCAATCCTGTAGTTGCGTAAGCTTCAAGGCTAAGAAGTAACTGCTAAGGTGTCATACTCACATATATATGTCTCCATAAATGTTCAAGTAATAGCACTGTAGTGCATGCACACCAACTAATTTATAAAGGTCTGAGTCAAAGAACATATCTAGATGTATATGTAATTAAGAGCACAAAATATATACAGGTTAATTTGGGACCATGTGATTTGGTGAGTCCCTCAGATATATAAATATATGATCATTTACATAGAACAACACCCTTCCCCACTTTCTACATCTCTTTCTCTTTCTCTCTCTCCCTCTCTCTCTCTCCACATAAACAAAGTTTGGGAGCTCCAACAAGCCATGGCTGAAAAGGTGAGCCCATTTTTGTTTTTTCTTTTTCTTTTTTCATATCCTATTTCTCTTCCTCTTAACATATGATATGTTTTAGTGCTTGTTATGATATACTCTCTTCTAGTTTTATGTAATTAATGTTTCTTTCTTCTTTTTTTTTTCTTGGTGTGAACTTAAGCTTAATGTTTAATCAAGGAGAGAGAAAGATCAAACTCTTTCCACATTAGAATGTGACATGTAGTGCTTAATTGTGATGAAATTAACTCTTTTAGTGTTTAATTCTGATATATAATATTCTTTTTGTTTTTCTCTCTCTCTAATACCATAATTTCTCTCTAATTCACCAGTGATTCATTTGGTTCGTTTTTACTTTTTTTTTTAGACAACTTAATGTAAGAAGAGGAGAAAAAGATAAGAAAAACTTAGTTCCTCAAAAAAATAACCTATACCTTAATTAACAATCTAATAGATATGTTGGATCTTGTTTTATATCATTATTTTTTATCAGTAAAAATCCATAATTAATGTTCTTAATTAGTTCCATCTACTAATCAATAACATATTCATCTCCTCTACAGTTTCTCTTCTCTTTCTCTAAAAAAAGAAAAAAAATTCCTCTTGGATTAAGTTGCATGAATGAGATCAAGATGTGATATTGATGCATGTGACAACTAACCCCCCACTCTCTCTCTTACTAAATTATTAATTGAAATCTCACCCTTTTTTTTCCCCGCGGTTTGATTTATCTTAAATAATAATTAATGCCCACGTATATTCACTAACTCTTTTTTTTTTTTGGTGGGGGGTAATCTCATCACAGATCTCCACTTTAATCCTAAAAGTTGACCTTGATTGTGAACTTTGTTACAAAAAGATCAGGAAAGTTCTGTGCAAACTCCAAGGTATGTAACTTAATTTGTGTTAATTATCAACCATTTCCACTATACTTTAACCCAAAAAAAAAAAGGAAAAAAAAAGGTTAAAAATGTATGGAGATCCCAACTATAGATGTTTTCGAATTGACCACCTTAAACTCTTTTTTTTTTTTTTTTTTTTTTTTTTTTTTTTTTTTTATAAGTTGACGCCCTCTTAATTTTTTTTTTTTTTTTTGAACTGAGTTTTTCTAGTTAGTTAAGTTAAAATTTATTGAACTTAATGGATTGATTATATATTGTGCCAATGAGCAGCTAATTATTTTAGTTATATTTTCTTAGTAAGTTTTGATGAAAATACTAATAAATTTGATAAAGTTCTCACTTTGTTTGACTGAAATTACTTAGTTTTTTTTTTTTTAAATAATAGCTAAAAGGTTTCAATCAGAAGAAATAAAGACAAAAGGATCATTTCAAAACTGCTTATAGTTGAGGGGATCTGCAAACACTTCTACCAAAAGACTTAATCTATGAACTAAAAAAGTATATATATATATATATATATATATATATATATATATATATTGGTTTATACTTTTGTAACACAGATAAGGAGAAGATTAATGCAATATCCTATGATGAGAAGAACAAAACAGTAACAATCTCGGGCCCATTTGATCCCCAAAAGCTCTCCAAGAAGCTACACTGCAAAGCAGGAAAAGTGATTAAGGAGATCCAAATTAAAGATAACAAAGAGAAGGAAAAAGAAAAAGGAAAGGAGGCGGAAAAGGACAAGCCTAAAGACAAACCGGCCGAGAAGGAGAAGGACAAGGCCAAGGACAAACCGGCCGAGAAGGAGAAGCCCAAAGAGACCAAACCCGCGAAAGAAGATAAATCTAAAGACAAACCGACCGAATCAGCTGAACAAAAGCCGGCAGAAAAGGATCAACCGTCAAAAGAAAGTCAGGGCCCGCCGAAGTCCGAACCCGGCCCGCCAATTCAAGCATGGCCGGCCGGCCCGCCGGCTTGTTGCTATAGGCCGTTCTACGAGGGATACTACGGCGGGTGCCGGTGCTATACGTGCGGTCGAGCGTACGGGTGGACGGGCCCAGGCCCAATGGGCTTTTACGGTGGGGGCCCATATGATGGGTCCAAGAGCTACCAATTCTTTTGTGAGGAGGATCCGTCGTCGTCTTCGTGTCGTGTCATGTGATTGTTACTTGTTTCACTATTTTTCTCACTTTTGTTTAGATTTAAACATATGTTTATTTGCCTTGCTTCTGTGTTGGTGTAAAGGGCAGGGGATAAGTGGGTGGTGAATAATTGATTTGATGTGATTATTGAGATGATATGCTTTTGTAAAGCATACTGTGGTAATGTTTAACTGATTACAAAGATCTTGTGGTTTTTTTTTTTCTTTTATAATCTTTATGTGTCTATGGCTTTTTTGCCGAGGTAATGCTAATTTATTAGAAATTTGTTGTTGGGATTGAATCGAAGTCGAGTAGGTTTTGGATCGACAGTGATATTATGTGGCCTGTGCAACCGGTCTATAAGAAAACTATGGTTACAATTATTGCCTTCTGATGATAGACTGTTTGATTGGAGTGAAATGGAAGAATTTTCGAACAAATTAGAGAAGCACAACTCAAGCAAAATATTGGCACAGTCCCGCGCTCTCAGAAACTTGTGAAAGATTTATTGTGTTTTACAGTAAATCCAGCACGTTATTGTACTTTTTTTTTAATTTTTTTTTATTTTTCAAGATCTGGTTGTGTCAGTGTGTTATTTAGTTTAACTTCTTTATGGATGAAGCAGTATATAATATGCTACCTTTTTTTTAAAAAAAAAAACTATGCAGTAATAATGTTAACATTTTCCTCTAAATGTTACTCTATTTTGTTCTACTCTAGAGGATCTTTATTGGAGAACAGTTTTTAATCTGCATCTACTATGAGCGAGAGCATATATATATATTGAATATTAAATTTTTACCGACCGTCCCTAGCGCAAGTGGCAAAAATATTTGATGGTTGGTATCCGAGACCCAAGTTCGAATCCTAGTTGATTCACATTTCTAGCTAAGTTTATTACTAAATGAAATAAGAAATAAACAAAGTGAATAATATGCTATCTTTCTCTCTCTAAAAAAAAAAAAAAAAAAACTTTTGACTAGCTAGGACGGTAAGAGGCAATATGATGTGGTCACATTCAAAGTCCTGTTCTAAATGGTTGAACACGAGGAGATCAGATATTAATTGTCCACTGTTCTTGTTTGTAAGAACCTGTTTGACCAATCTACACCTTATTTTTATTGATATTTTTTTTTCCAATAAATTCAAAATTAAGCCATAATTGCAAGCTTCAAATAATTAAAACTGTAATTTTCGCTGTCGAGGAGCCTATTTTGGCTTTTCTTTTCGAGTGTGGCTCAGGTGCACAATGCAAAATCAAACAGATATTGAAAACTCAGTTTTAGCTGCATTATTTAAATGAAATGTGGAATGGTAAATAGATGAATAGTGGAAATGATTCTGAATCACAACATAAACTAACAAGTTATATGAGTGATGAGCAGCTAAAATTAAGCTTTATTTATATATATATATAAATTTATATTTATTCTAATAGTGCGTTCTCCGTGAGAATCCAAATTTACTTAATTTTAACTACATATATATTCCCTGTGCATTTTTTATTGCGGAGAATGTTGGCTATTTATTATTAGCTAAAGTATGCTAATTTAACTTTCTGTAATAAGTAGAGTTTGATGAGTCCAATAAATTGAGTGGAATTGTGGTCCACAATAGAATTTAATAGTAAGAGATTCAATAATAAATTTAACGTTTAAATGGATTGAGTTAGATCGAAGACCGTAAACACTGTGACGAAGTCCTAATTAGGTGCGATAGGAATGCTTTCTCTGTCCATAATATTTTTGAAATAACTGATTGCGCTTACGATTCGCAGAGAAGAACACACACAAGTAGGAGAAAATTAAATAACGTAGGAACTCTCTTTCTCTGTTTTGTTCTTTGGCATGAGGTAAAGAGGTTTAAAATAAAATTAGCCAGAATGGAACTCCACACTTAAAACAAATATTCCACAAAATGCAACTCTTGTAGCTAACTATTACTAATGTATCCTTCTGTTTGATTCTCTAATCTCTCTCCACTCCTTCTTAATAAACTCCTCAACCCTTCTATGCAACTCATCCACTCCCTCATCGGCCTCCTCAAACTCCTCCACACCATTGACAATCTCCAATGCTACTCCATTAATCTCCTCCTCCTTTTCCTCTCCTCCTCCCACAACCACTAATTCCATAACCTTCTCCTCCTCCACCTCTAAATCTTGCTCCTTGATTTGACCCACCAACTTGCTCTTCTCCAACACATGATGGTTCTCCTTCTTCCCCGCGAATTCGCCGTGAAAGTCGCTTGTCGTCGCCGCCGCCGTCGAAGGCTCGAGCAAGCCAGAGTCCTTGGCCAAGAACACTACAATGGCATTGCATAAGAAGAATATGGCCTTGCTATTCTTGAAGTTGTTGCTGTTGTTGTTGAGAGCATTATGAAGAAGAGTTGAGAGGGAGGCCAAGTAGTAGTAGGAAAAGAAAAGGAGAGAGAGAGTGGAGAGTGAGAGAGTAAATAAGGTGTATGATTCTCTCTTGAGCTTCTTCTTTACTTGCTTCATGAGACCCATCTCCATCTCAACTCTTTTCTTTTCCTATTTTCCCCCCTAATCAAACTCTTCTTTCTCAAAGATAATGAGAGTGTGCACAAGAAGTGGTTCATATATAGGTTAAAGAAACAAGTTTAAGGGGATAATAAAAAAAAAAAAGAAAAAAAAAAAAAGTGATCAGTAGAGTGGACTATGACCAGGACTTGGGGGAAGTTGAGCTGTGTGAGCCCGAACATGCTTTGATGAGAGTAGCCACTATGTGATGACACGTGTCCAGCTTCTAGTGGGGCCCGCAGGAGTATTATGCATGTAAGCGTTGCACGAGATCACGTAGTACTTTTGTGTGGGCCCCGCGCAGAGAAAGAAGCAACGCGGAATTCGCTACCATTCCAAGTCCGAGTCAATCTCACGCCCTTTGGTTTGACGTAGTCAATACGTTAAACACGAGTTAGTGCCATTCGCGATATTATTTATCTAGCGTAATTTCAAATTCATCTTTAAGTTACAGAAGTTGAAACAGGAAGACCTCAGATGAGTAAAAAAAACAACAAAAATCAAAAAAGAACAGAAGCAAAAGAGAAAAAAAAAAACAAAAAAAAAAACAAAGGGAATACAACCCTCACTAAAAAAATTATGTCGCCTAGATCTGCAAAACTCAGTTTATTTCCTTTCCATATCACGAATTCATCTATAACCAGTAAGGTGCCGAAGATTAATTTCTAAAAATTACACTGTTTCTTGATTTAAGTAATGTTGACAGTTATTTGAATGTTTTATAAGAGTTTGGCTAAATTACAAAAAATATCCCCGTCAAAACTTGATTTTTTTACTTTCTCCTCCTGTCATTTAAAAATCTACACTTTGCCTCCTTGTAAAATAAAAAATGTTCACAGGGGGGTACGGTGTGAACTATGATGGCAAAATAATCATTTTGCCCCTCACAATTTTGCCCCTCATCATATTCATAGAAGAGAAGGTTGAGGATATTTTTGGCATAAAAAAAATATAATAATATTTTATAAATGGAACCCTAACAGATTACTAACGGCAGGGGGTCGAAGTGAACATTTTTCATTTTACAACGGGGCAAAGTGTAGATTTTTAAATAACAGAGTAAAAAAGTGAAAAATAAAGTTTTGATAGGAGGATTTTATATAATTTAGCCAATGAGTTTTTTCAAACAAACTCCTATTTTTTGGAATCAATGTTACCATTTTTTATGTACATTTATATGCTATTTGAGCCTACTGGGCCAATAGTCCAATGGGCTCTTATAGCTTGTTCAAATAGCTAATTTTTTGGGTTTCCAACAGTAATTTGCCGTTCTAAAATAGGTGAATAATAATAATAATAATAATAATAATAATAATAATAATAAAGATTTTGTTTCTTATTACAACAAACTTTTGCGCGACACATAATGACATAGAGAGGTAGCTGAAGCTCTCCTTTGGGTCACAGCACTGCTGTTCCTCATTTTTACTAAAAAAAAAAGAGAATAAGATCTATAATTATTATTATTATTATTATTATTATTATTGTTATTATTATTATTATTATTATTTGCCAAATGAAATTTCTAGGCATACAAGTTTTAAACAACCCATCATCCACGGATCCACCATTTTTCAATGACACAAATTTTAAATTTTATTTAAAAATTAATATTAAAAAAAAAAAAGAATGAGCGCTAAAGTTGTTTGGTGCCACTGTGCGATCTCATCACGGGCGTCGCGAATATTAAAGCAATCCCCCGCGCGATCACACTTCCCCATCTATCATATCAACACCGTGCGAATTTCAAAGCGTCCTACGCGCCTCTTATCCGCTGCTACAGTGTCGTGATCACAGCTCGAAATATCTCTCTCGCGCAAAAAACTGAGAAAGTCGATTTCTCTCTCTCTATCTCTCTCCCTTAATCCTCGTTCACCAAAATTAGGGTTTGTTTCGATCGATGAGTGTGTGCTCCCACTACGCTCTTCGCTTCTCGATCGCCTCATCGACCTCCCCCTTTAACAATGGGGGGACTCGCCTCTCAGGGTGGGGGAGGAGGAGGAGGACCCAATTCGGGGCCCGTAGGAGCTCGCAAATGGGGTTTCTGATGAGATCCTCCAATGGGTACCCGCTAATTGGGGTCTCCTTGAAGGATGGTGAATTTCTGTGCGATTTTTCGTTTTTTTTTTTTGGCTGCTTGTAATTGGATTGTGGCACTAATTTGTTCTTTGTAGATTGTTATTTCTCCTATTTTGATGCTTTTTTTTTTTTAAAAAAAAATTGTCATTGAATGAGATCATGCTAATTAATAAATGTGCATTTATCACTAAATTACTCTGAACACATAAATCTACAAAAAAGAGTTCAAAGTTAGTTTTTTTTTTTAAAAAATTCTGTAGTTCAAAATTAATGCACTTGTTGTAATACACTGATTAGTTGGGGGAGTTAAAAAAAAAAAAAAATTATATGTGATGCAGAGGTGCTTAGTGACAAACAGCCAATGGGGGGACTAGAATCTGTGGATAGCACTGTTAGCATTACTGTTGTAGGAGCTTCCGGAGACCTCGCGAGGAAGAAGATCTTTCCGGCACTTTTCGCTCTTTTCTACGATAATTTTCTTCCTGAGGTTTCGCCGTCGCATTGTTGCCTTTTCCTTTAAACTATCGTCGATTCTTCAATTGTTATACAAATAGATATATGTTTACTTTCGTTGCGAATGGCGGTAATTTTTAGCTTGATTTATCTGTTCTTATGCAGCATTTTACGGTTTTCGGTTACGCTCGTCGTAAATTAACTGATGAAGAGCTGAGAGAGATGATAAGCAAAACATTGACTTGTAGAATTGATGAGAGGTACACTTTTCAAAAATTTTATCAACTATCTTTTACCTTCCGTATTTTTCTAGTTGTTTGTAGACGACGTTTTCTCATTAGCTACCGAAAAATGACCACTACCATACTTCTGATCTATTTAGTTTTGGTGAATAACTTTGTCGATGCTGATAGTATGTATGCATATTTCTAGAATTTCCCGTATTCACATGCTCGAGAGTCGAGAGCAACTAAAAATACTTTAAAATTAAACTTCCCTTATTTTCTCGATTGTTTACAGCGAAAACTGCGGCGACAAGATGGAGCAGTTCTTGCAGAGGTGCTTTTATCAATCCGGGCAGTACAATTCAGAGGAAGATTTTTCCGAGTTGGACCGAAAGCTTAAAGAAAAAGAGGTAACGAAATGAAACTGCGAGCGTTAACTTCTCATTTTACATTCATATTTTAAGTGGAAACATATTTTACTGTCGACATCTTTATACTCATTGCTGGGCTTAAAAGGATCATCTAATTGGATACTAGTGAACAGGCAGGCAAGCTACCAAATAGGTTATTCTACTTATCAATTCCGCCAAACATATTTGTCGATGTGGTGAGAAGTGCAAGCCGTTCTGCTTCTTCTCCGACTGGATGGACGCGTTTCATAGTTGAAAAGCCGTTCGGCCGTGACTCTGAGTCATCTGCAGAACTTACACGCTGCCTTAAGAAGTACTTGAGCGAGGATCAAATTTTCAGGTATACAATGAGATAGCTAGTTGTGGGTTTCTTTTTCGCCGGTTACAAAAGTATAACTGTTGTTGTTGTCGATCATTACTAGTTTTAGCATGCAAATGTGCATGTTGTCAAGATATTGAGATCATACTGTGCCTTATGACCCATTGGTTATTTAATTTTGTGATTATTACTGCAGGATTGACCACTATTTGGGAAAAGAGCTAGTTGAAAACCTTTCAGTTCTTCGGTTTTCCAATCTTGTTTTTGAACCATTATGGTCCCGGAACTACATCAGGAACGTTCAACTTATATTTTCTGAAGATTTTGGAACCGAGGGTCGGGGCGGGTGCGTATTATTCTTGCGCTCCTGTTTAATATAACCAATTTTGGTAACTAACAAGTAAGCACATTATTCAATTGCTTCCTCCTCCTTTCCAGGTACTTTGACAACTACGGAATCATTAGGGACATTATGCAGAATCATCTGCTCCAAATATTAGCTTTATTTGCTATGGAAACTCCTGTCAGTTTGGATGCTGAGGACATTCGAAATGAAAAGGTCCTGATAAAAAAAACTACTATAATCCCATTAATATATTACCTTCTGAATCAGATGGGATTCTTTTTCAGGTAAAAGTATTACGATCTATGAGGGCATTGCAACTGGACGATGTTGTGGTGGGACAATATAAAGGTCATACAAAGGGTGGAAAATCTTACCCAGCTTATATTGATGACCCAACCGTGCCGAAGGGCAGTCTCACTCCGACCTTTGCAGCTGCTGCTCTTTTCATTGACAATGCAAGATGGGATGGTGTCCCTTTCTTAATGAAAGCTGGAAAAGCCTTACATACTAGGCGGTAAGATTGCATTTTCCTACAGAGATATCATTATATTTACATACCTGCAAAATAGAAAAAAAATATATAATTTCTTGCATTTACGCCATTCTACTTGCCAAAAATGCTCCTATTTAGAAGCCATTTGCTAGCAAAATGTTTCCCCTGTGAATTCAGTGATTCCTCAATGTAAATGTGGTTATTTTTATAAGAAATCATACTTTTCATATCTGAAAATTTTATATATGTAATATGCATAATTTCAGAGGGATCTGTGCGTAAAAGGCCTATTATAGTTTAGTGCTGATGTTTGGTTCAGTAGGTGCTGGTTAAAGATGTGGTGTCTCTTTTCTTTTTTCTTTTTTATCAATTCAGGGCAGAGATTAGGGTTCAGTTCAGGCACGTACCTGGCAACTTGTACAAGCGCACTTTTGGAACCGATTTGGACAAAGCAACTAATGAGCTTGTGATCCATGTGCAACCCAATGAAGCTATATATCTGAAGATAAACAATAAGGTTCCAGGGCTGAGCATGAGACTGGACAGGAGTAATTTGAATCTACTTTACTCCGAGAGGTAAGACACTGTTTTAAGTTTTATGGAGTGCTTGACTACATGGCATATTCTGGCACGTACATATATACTTATTATTTCTATTTACGCACACAATATCTGCATATCCATATAGACATGTATACACTTGTTACTGCTTATCATACATTTTTAGACCTTAGGGTCCTGCTATCCAGTTCCTCATCAGTTTACTTTAGTGTGTTGAAGCCTCATCAATCAGCCTACTCTATTTTTGAATCCCCTTCCTCAGAGAAATCCTCTCTTATCTATATATTTCTATGTTTAAATATATAGATAAGATATTTCTATGTTTAAATATATTCTATACTTGTAAAATTTCGTAACACGTCACACCGCCCACATCTAACATAGATGAAAATCTAAGTTGAGAAAACTTCTCTCTCTCTCTCTCTCTCTCTCTCTCTCACCTACTATCTGTTCAGATACCCACGAGAGATACCAGATGCATATGAGAGGCTGCTCCTAGATGCGATTGAAGGAGAACACCGACTGTTCATCAGAAGCGATGAGCTCGATGCAGCTTGGGCTCTCTTTACACCATTGCTTAAAGAATTAGAAAATAGGAAGGTCGCACCGGAGCTATACCCGTATGGGAGCAGAGGACCAGTTGGAGCACACTATCTTGCTGCCAAGTACAATGTGCGCTGGGGAGATCTCAGCAGCGACGGCACTTAGTCTTATTTTAGTCTCAAATACAATCTTCTGCACCGGTGCACCATGTCCTTCCCTATGTTTTTTTTAGATTCTTTTGCTTGCCCCCATTATAAAGGCGATATACTAGATCATGCAATTACTGTTTTGTCTTTGTACAATTTCTTTGTTTTGATTCTGAATTTTCTGCTGTATAGTTCTCTGCGAGAGCATAAAAATGTCGAAGGTTTAAGAACATACTGTATCTACTGTAATTTCTGAATCAGTGTGAAAACAATTTGATGCCCAAGAACTTGAAACATAGAACTCGAGTATATTGTTTGCAATTCTCTTTTTCCTTTTGTTTGTCGAGTATGTGATACATTTATACATTCACAAGAACTTGTGCTTTATTAGTACAAGATCTCTTCATATACATATGTATACGTATGCATGATTGGTAGCACGCTATCATTTATACATCTAATTCAGTACGCATCTTCTTTATCGCCTTCTCGTGCCTTCGCACACGCGTTGGCAGGTGTCTGTTTGTTACTCAGTCGTACGGCTCCTGTAGTGTACACCCGAATGCTGTTCCCTACCGAAGACAACCATATACGTCTCGGGTTTACGTGCGAGGTCGGTCGACAATGTGAATCATTTGGAATATGAAGTATTCTAACCGCGCAATCCTTGTCGAGCCTCGGGATAGCGTGGAGGTGCGAAGGGAGGTCGACTATGAACTCACCGTATTCGTCGGTGGTTCCGTACGCCCAGTTGATCTTTCTCCTTTTTTCTTCGATTTCGCAAGCAACTGCCACTTTTGCACCTGTAAATCAGGGGGACATATTGCTATATGATTATTCCTATTAAGTGGGGAAAAGAAAAGAGAAAGGCACATGTAAACTAAAAGTTTGATCTCTTTTTTCTTTCTTTTTTTTCTTTTTTCTCCTGCTTAGTTGCCTAGTATTTTGAAGGAATGCCGTGTACTAAACCATGTTGAAAACTTAACAGCCTAACATACTTTTGGTATGCTGTCGACATACCAAGAGTTGTGCCTTCTCTTTCTTGCCACTCTTTGTCATGTACTAGTCATGTACTTGATCTTGAACTCACCACTTAAATGTGTGGCTTCATTATCTAAACTTAATTAGAATAAATAATAACCATTTAAGGCACCTCTCTAGCGCTAAGGGGCTGTTTGGTTTATAATTGGAATAGGAATGAAAAATAAAATTGAATTGTTTTGAAATGAAAAATAAAAAATGAAATAACGGATCATCCAAAAATATTTAATTTATTATTGGAATAGAAATTGGAATAAAAATTTAGACTTTTGAGCGAGGGTTTTGATTAAGATAGAGAAAACTGATGAAGGGAGAGAAGATAGGTGTCGGTGAAAAAGGATTTTAAATAGTTTACTTTGGCATGAGCGATTCCGAAATTCAAAACCGGATTAAGCCATAAATGGATTTGGCCATTTCCAGTTCAGAGTGGAATGAGAACTGAAAAAAAACAAATGACAACTATCAGAATCAATAAATTTCATTTCGATTTCATAATCTAAAATAAGTGAACCAAACATGCCTTAAATATCCAAGAAAATAATTTTCTGTTTGAAAAAGTATTTTCTATTCTTTTTGTTCCCTTTTTTTTTTCTAGATTTACGGAAAAATAATGTTTTTATTTTTCAAATTTTATCTAGAAAGCAAAAACTCTGAAAAAGATTATTTTTTATATGTTTTTTGAATAACAATTTTGTAGGATTTTCTGAGAAACCAAACACCTCGTCAACTAAAATGAAGTGTCGAACAACCGATACCAATCCAATCTTTCCTTGAGCAATGAAATTAAACAGTACGCAGAAAATTCTTGTACAATACCGTAAATACAAGAAATTTGTATCTTAAACAATAAACAATTCTAGCAAAAACTAAACCGTAATTCGGAAACATCCAATATAAGTTAGGAAGGTGCATTTTTGGTAACCACAGCTTATGCTTTTGGGTCTTACATTTAATTTATTTTGTATGATGCAAAGAAGCATGTTTAGTTTCGGGGGTTCCAACCAAATTTTCCTTCCCCCACATTATATCATATTATATTATAGAAAGGACTATCAAATTATTTGAATGAGTATTCATCTAATTAATCTTGCTTTGGACAATTTAATAACTACATAAAACTAAAATATCACTTCAAAAATATTAACCCAATTAATTTCAAATATTATTTGTTTGGTTATGGGTCCACATTGATGCAACTCAAGTTCCTTCAATTTCACCCACCAACCAAGGGATAAAGACCACCTATCTAATGAACGGGTCTTATCAATAAGAATAGGAATTTACATAATTCCATTAAGGATCAAAAAAATGACTCATGCCAATAAATTAGATTTTGGATGTCCAAATTTTGGATAACATAATTATATATTTTAATCAATTATATGTGACAAAGACTTGCTCAAATGCATGAATATCTTGTTCAGTAGTTTTTTCGAGTGTGATCAAATCTCTAGCGCGATATGCCATTTGCGGCTTTCGAAAAAGGCGAAATATGTTTTCTATCAAATTATGAATACTAAGTCATTGCCAAAGTAAAGAAAAAAAATCAAACTCATAGATTTTAATTACAACATAATTTTTTTCTGTACTGAATAAGTAATTACTACTGCATACGTAATTTAATTTCGTTTTTTCAGTTTTTTTTTTTTTTTTTTCTATTTGGATTGTAAAATTAGGATTGGAAACTCAAGGGGCGATAAGCTTAATCATGCATTAGATAATTAAAACAAAAGCAACATTATAATATCAACTTTATTTATAAAATTTGATATCAGCAATATTATAATATCAACTTTATTTTATAAAATTTGATATGAACAATACCATAATTTTACATGGTATAAGAGCTGAAGGTTTGAAAATTACGACGATCACAGTTAACGAACGAACCTCGGATGTTAGAGGTGCGGAGGTGGGGCCCCGGGAGGAAGCAGGCGTCGCAGACGAGCGCGCCGGTGACGAGCACCGACGAGAGCCTCTCCTCGCCGTATCCCGCGATGCGCGCGAGCTCCGCGCGCGAGAGATGCATGAAAGTAGAATCCTGCTGCGCCGTCGCAGCCGCAGAACAAACTACGCTGGCGAGGAGCAACACAGCCGCCACCGCCGCCGCCGCAGCCGCCGCCGTCGCCGACAACGCGGGGCCGCCGCCTCGGATTTCGTGCATCTTCTACTCTTTATTGTTTGTTTGTTTGCTTGTTTGTTTGTTGTTGAGTTGTTTCTGCAACTTAGTTTTTGGACAATCGAAGAGAAAAACTGAGACTTTGAGATCGAGCTACCGTGCGTGAACTTATAAACGTGTTAGATACAAAAATGCCCTCGTGTTTTGACAGAATCACTAGAATGCCACTGCACACACAAAATTACTAGAATTATTAATTAATTATTTTATATAGTAAGGTTTAATTTGATGTGCGAAAACACGCAAATAATTACTTAGCAATGCTATTTGTTGTAAAAATTTTGCATATCTATCTATATGATTATAAATGCATAAAAGCCACAATAGATTAATATAGTTTCAAATAAATTTAAAAGTCAAAAACTTTGAATTCTCTACCCTTGCAATTCATTCCTAACAATGAAAATGGATCATAATTTAGAATAAATTTGTTAGAACAATTCTCAAATAATTGATGATCTGAAGTGTGTGTATATGTTATGAATATGACCGTCTTCGTATTTATAAGTTATTTTCAATGATGAAGCTTAGTAATCGATCATCTATATCGTTAAACATAATTTACAGATTAAATATTTTAAAAATTAAATTCTATAATTTTTGGACATTATATGCCTTGTGATAGGGAAAAAAACTCAAAATTAATAATTTTAATTGCTGGTATAGGGCATTCCCTAATTTAACGGTGTAGAATTTAAAATTAGTTAAATTTTTGATGAAAAGTTTTATTCACTAACTAGATCATGATGAATAATTCTGATCACGAATTGAACAATTTGGTCCTCTACTTTTAAAAGGTTGTTCGATTTTAAACGTTTATTTTATCCACTTGATGAGCTTTATTATAAATTTAAAAAAATACAAAATTTAATTTCTAAATATTTCAAATGCTCTAAATCATACTGAACGGTATGGATCATCGATTCAAAAGCTCCAGTATCGAAAATGACTTATGAATACAAAGACTTTCATCCTCATAAGACTATAAAAGCTTTAAACACACACACACATACACGTATACATGAAAAACAGAATCGATAGAAATTTAATTTTTGAACTTTAAAAAATATAGGAATTTAGAACTGACTCTGATATAGTTAACTTAAACAGCCAAACATGTAGGAGAGGGTTTTTGAGATGTTTTAACAAATACAATAAGTGCTAATTAATTATTATTATTATGCAAGAAACTATATAAGATGTATGCATCCATGTAAATTAAATGATCTTTAGGGTCTCTTAATTTACATGGGCAATGCTTGTAGAGATACAAGCCATTGAAATTGAGGGGGAGGGGAGGGGAGGGGAGGTGAAAAGATGGTGATGGAGTTAAGCCATTGGTTTGGTTGGTTGCCTACTCCTTTTCACCATGCTACAACATCACAAGAGGGACACGTGTCACCATGTCAGGGGTGCCACCTGTCTCATCCTTAAAACCTAAGAAAGAGTACTTTCCTTTGCATTCAACCCTACCCCACCTATCCTTCATGTACTCCTTTGAAATAAGGTCCAAGTAATTGAATTATTATTGCATTACTATGTTTCTATTTTGGGGGCAATGTTAGGACAACATCCCACACTTGCTTATCACTGTTCAATGTGCTTTGTGTTTAGCTTTTACCAAAAAAAAAAAAAAAAAAACTTAATAATTTTTAAACCTTAATAGTGTGGGCTTAAAAAGAACCAGCATTTTATCTTGCGGTGGAAGAGCAGATTGAGCCGAGTCATATTCAAAATTGCGAGAGGCTGGACTGGGCCGAGTCATATTCAACATGACGTGAGACTGGTTAGGCCAAGTTACAGTCGATATTCATGGGTTCTGTATCTGTACGCTTTAAATGAATTGGTTGTATATTTCTAACAGATCGCGCTTTTGGGATTAATGGTTAGCACCGATAATCCGACAAATAGTATGTCAAATTGGCTTGTTCGTTAAATTGGTCTGTTTATTAATCTGATGTTAAGTTTATTGATAATAAGATGACCAATAGATTGTAAGTCAATATATTTTGGCGAAATTTTTGGTGTCATTTTTTTTTTCCAATCTAAAAAGAGAATATGCAGTTAAAATAAGTTTTGTTTTTAAAATTTTAACCATTTATTCTTTCACATAATATATAGGCTTCAATTTGTGTTTTTAGAGCATGGGTGGATTCAAAAATAGCTTGAGATCATCTTTTCATCAATGAAATTAATGCTAGGCAACAAAAGAAGCCAATTTAGTATATTTATAAAATTTATTTGAATTATACATCATTTTGATTAGACTATCTAATCTTTTAAAATTTTAATTTTAGCACCCAACCTTTTAATTAATTTGTTTGATTAAAGTGACTTGATGACTCGTTGGTTATAAAATTTAAGCTAATTACTTATTTTAATAAATTTATGATTATATAAGTAAAGATAAACGACTCACATAAATTTTGAAATTAAAGAGCCACTAATTAGCTTAAATCAATTAAGTTAAAAGAACAAGTAATAAAATCAAAATTTTTAGAGATTAGCTAGTTAGATTCAAATAGGTAATAATTAAGATAAGTTTTATATTTTTTTATCTTAATTTTTCCTAACACCTTATGTTATACTAAAACCCAAATGGCTTAATTGCCCATTGAATTATCTCAGCTTTTAGAATGAGGACAAAGAAAAAGTCAAAGTTCAAAATTGCCCCAAATGTACTTGATAAAAAAAGAAATACAAAAATTCATTAATATTGCATTTAATGAGTGAAAAAAAAATACAGTGAACAATTCACTAAATCTATAAAAGAGTTGCTTGATTTATTACAGGACTTAAAATATTTAAAAGAAAAAATTGTACAAAGACCCCATCATTTTTCTTTTTTTGGATNCCCAAATGTACTTGATAAAAAAAGAAATACAAAAATTCATTAATATTGCATTTAATGAGTGAAAAAAAAATACAGTGAACAATTCACTAAATCTATAAAAGAGTTGCTTGATTTATTACAGGACTTAAAATATTTAAAAGAAAAAATTGTACAAAGACCCCATCATTTTTCTTTTTTTGGATTCAGCATCTCAACTTCTAATTTTTAGAAATAAGTAAGTTTAGTCAAAATATTTAAGAATGGTACTAAATTTAATGACTTTAGTCTCTCTCTCTCTCTCTCTCTCTCTCTCTCTCTCTCTCTCTTTAGCTAATAAAACTAGATCAATTAATCATTCATAACTAATAATGTCATTTAATTTGATAAATTTTTTACCTTAATTAAGTATGAAAGCTCAAAAACAAAAGTTGAGGAGGTCTCAAAAAACCAAAAAAAAAAAAGTTGAGGGGGGTATTTCAAAATGACCAATAGTTGCGGGGGCTCCATACAATTTTTTACCCACTAAAAATGCAGCGAATCCAAAAGATGCAGTGACTGCCACCCATACAAAATCCTCAAAATGAATCAGCATACATTTTATTTTTAATTTAATTTTTTTAAAAAAAATAACTTAACAAACACGGCCTCATATCGTGTTTTCTATTTTTTATTTTTAACATTATTTATATATAATTAGATATATCAGACAATACTTTTTTTTTTTGACGTCATGAATTACTTATCCTGCAGTGCATGCACACTATATAGATGATAAATAACAAACAATTTATTATCCACTTTGCACTTATTTTTCTGTAAAAATTTTTATTTAAAAAAAAGGACAAAAAAAAGAGTTTTGCCTAAGATAATTTAAGTAAAAAAATTAAAAAATAACCTTTGAATTGCTTGTATAACATTATTATTTACATAAGAAAAGTTAAGAATCTTTTTCAAAATACGTAATAGGTGAGGGGGGTAATCTCTTTTAGGGGTATGCGCAGTGCGCTACACACGTGAGCCTCACACGCCTCACACGTGCCACCGTGGCCACTGTCCTTTTCTGGACCGTTGCATGCGTAACGTATGAGCGCCTTCTTGCTGACGTGGTGGCGTCTCTGCTTAAAATATTATTATTTCCGAGCTCTCGGTGTATGCATTGGCCTCTACCGATGCATGGACCACCCCTGTACACCTGGATCCTCAAAAACTCAAATTTAGAAGTTCAAAAATTTAAATTTAAATAATTAGACATTTTCCATAAAAAGTGATTAGTTTAAGCATGAATCATTTTGGATAATTCTTTTCTCATGTAATCAATAATAAATATAATAAATCTTTTAAAATTGTTATTTTTTAGACTACTTGCTACTTTATGTTGGTGTTTGGTTGCGTGTTACATACTGTCTTTTGCAGTGCACAAAAATTGCGGTCATTTGGATTTTATAGTCGCTTGTGCGGTTCCACGTGTAGCGGCAAAGATATGCATCTTTAAGAAACCTTGAGTTTCTCACGTAAATAAGCGACGCAGTCATACAAAAAATAAAATTTTAATAAGACGGTTCTCATTTAATCTTACGGCTCCCTCTAAATCTGCCGTTTTCAATACAATATTGAGATTTGGATAGAAAACTTTAAACCTAATAGATCTTTAAGATTCACATATGAAATAAATCAAATAACCTATTAAGCAGTCTGAATGAAAACTCATTGAGGAGCTCTTCAACTAAATTGCGTTTTAGTCACACCGCTGGACTAAACATAACTTATATAATGATTTTTTTTAAAACAAAATTATATGTAAATTATTTAAAATATTATGAATCGCATTTAACCATTTATATATAAAGATTAAAATTCTATAATAGAAGCTTCAAAATTAAATTTGATGCATTTGATGAAATTTATGACATTGATATTATAGACCCCCCAGTACGGCGAGATCGCTTAAAAAAAATTAAAATCTTATTTATTTTCTATTTTAGTTTTTTTTTTTTTTTGAGAAAAAGATAGTATGCTACCCGCTTCATTCATTCAGAGGGTGAATTAAGCTACATGGGTGAGGCAGCAAGGCCTCAGGGGTGGTCAAAAAAAAAAAAAAAAAAAAGAAAAAAAAGAAGAGTATTGGTTAGAGATTCTTCCACAGAGATATTAGCTGCTTGACTTTGTGTAAAGTACCTAAGGGGTCCACCTGTGCCTTTCTAAAAATCACTTCGTTCCTGCTCTCCCATATAACCCACCAGCAGACTATTAATCCAATAAGACCGTTGCTAGCGGATAGTGGCCTCTGCCGTCCTTTCCACCTGTCTCATACCAGTAGAACGTCGTCACTCAAGTCCTCTGATTCAACGTCCGCCAGTGACTTCACCAGAAGAAATCGAAAAAATACACACCGAGAGAAAAGATGATCCACAGTTTCTGCTCCGGACCCACACAACACGCAAGTCGTGTTGCCAGCCCATCCTCTTTTTAGCAGGTTATCCGCAGTAATTTGTCTCTTCCTGAGGACGAGCCAGCAGAACACTTTCACTTTGAGAGAAATATGAATCCTCCAGATCGCCTTAGAGCGGTAGTCCCTCGTACCCCCATCACACAGTGCAGCATATGTAGATTTTACGGTGAACCGCCCGTCGGTGCTCCACCGCCAAGCCAAACTGTCTGCTC
This sequence comes from Ananas comosus, assembly GCF_001540865.1. Taxonomy (NCBI): domain Eukaryota; kingdom Viridiplantae; phylum Streptophyta; class Magnoliopsida; order Poales; family Bromeliaceae; genus Ananas; species Ananas comosus. The sequence continues at coordinate 2,068,779 of NC_033621.1, forward strand.
CTTGGCCAACTCTGTAATTAGAGATCCTTTCCTTAAGAGCCGATATGCATATATTTATCCTGGGGTCAGCAGTGTTGGCGCTGCTTAGAATCTTGTGCCAACACCAGTCGTCGCTACTGAAGCAATCATTGATTAGCCAATTTTTGCGGGGCACTGAAAGGAAAACCTCCGGAAATAATGATAGTAGGGTGGTTTCTCCGCACCACCGATCGGACCAAAAATCGATATTACACCCATTGCCCAACGTAAAGAACATACCCCATTTAAAAATATCTTTCTGCCCTAGAACTCCCTTCCACCGAAAGGAGGTTGGTCTAAAAGATCGTCCCTCCTTTAAAGGTCTTCTTCTAAGGTAATACAACTCGTGGATTACCTTGTTTAAATGTTGGCGAAAAGATAAGTTTATTTTTAGATAGAATTACTTTATACAACTACTGTATTTTTGCAGTATAGCACTTGAATCCAAATACATTATGTAAATATAACTAAAGCAAAGTAAACAAAATATAATTGAACTTGCAATGCAACATGAAATATAAAAAGTGACCAAACAAGCATGAAGTGCATGTATACACCAGGCGCACCGAGTTGTTCCTCTGTAAGTTTTAAAGTCCCTGGTCTATACACCGGGTCCACGAAGTGTTTCCACAACGTGTCGAGAAACGGAAACTTTTTTTGTTTGCTCCCTCCCCTCGCTCTATACAAAGCCCACTCTCTCTAGAGAGAGTAAGAGAGAGAGAGAGAGAGAGAGAGGGAGGGAGCTCTCCCCATTCACATTTCTCTCGATTACACCACCCGGGGCTCTAATCGATCCCTCAAGTAAGCGACTTTACCTTTCAAAATGTGGTATTGCTGCGTAATTTTGCCGATTTTCTCCACCAGTTGAGGTTAATCGGTGTTTTTCTGGTTCAAAAGCTGCTTAATTTGGTGTCGAATTCGCTACATGTCGTTAGGGTTTTTGAAATTTTGCGAAAGGATTCGATTTTAGGTGGTATCAGCTCTTTTTCGTGGTAAAGTTGAGTTTTCGAGGCTTTAATTCAAGTGTTTTCTCATTAGTTTTTGGTCATTGTTGCTTCTCGTTGTGTAAGATGAGAAATTTTTGTAGTTTAACTTTGCTGCATGCTTCTTCTTTTTTTTGTGTTTCAGCATCTTTAGTGGTTTTGATTACTTTGGACCTATTTTTTTCTCTAGTTTTTGATGTTTCTTGCTTCAATGTGAAAAGCATCGAAGTTGATGGAGTTGATTTGATGAAGTTTTTTTCTATTTGGTTTTTTCCCCTCAATTAGATTGAGATTTTGGTATTCCTTCCACTGTTTGATTTGTAACTGATCAATTTTATTTTCTCAATTTGCTTTTAATTTAAGGAAAAAAAAAAAAACCTCAAATTGTTTCTACACGGTTGATCGCATTTGCACTTTACTATCCTGTGGTTTTACTTGCGGGAGTTAACTGCCGCGCCCTATACTTTTCCATAAGGATCTCCTATTGAAAAAGTATGTGGGGTCACAAAGTACATAAACTCGAGGTCCTTGAGCGTAATGAAATAGCAACCACGGAATAGTTAAATGCAACAAATAAAGCCAATCCAATTTAGTCGTAGTTAGAGGATTGTTTTTAGTTTAAAAATTGGATCTTTGATCATGTTTGTCTGTGAATTTTTTGTCTTGCTTTCGCATTGATATCCTCAAGGTTGGCTGGATATGACTGAAGAGGCTCGAGCATCCGAAAAGGAGGCGATGACTGTGCCCGAAGATATTGGCGGGAAGGACGTAATTGAAGTTAAAATCGGCAAAGGAAATGATGAGTCAGCTGTTGCAGTCAATGAAGAAGTGGAAGGTCGAAAAAACGACAATGATGTGGCGATGGCGGATGCGGAAGACGACAAAGCGGCCAAAGAAGCTAAGAATGCTGGTTGCCTTTCTGATCCAGAGGTGGCAGACAAAAGAAGATCACAATCACAGAAAGTTAATGAGGAAGAGAACGTAAAAGGCGACAAAGTATGCGAAACAAATTCGGAGGAAACTTTTAAGACTCCCGTGAGTTCCTACAGTGACCGACCAGTGCGAGAGAGAAGAACCGTGGATAGACTAGTGAATGCTGTCGAAAAGCGACCAACTAAGACTTTCTTTATTGAGAAGGTTCTGCATCTACATTATTTCCCCTTTCTCTGATTGTCGTTTTTCGGGAGGACTCTTTATCACACTAACTACTCTTTTGATGTTACGACTTGCAGGGCCGCGGTACTCCTCTGAAGGAGATACCGAATGGTATAGATTCTGTCTTCTGCAGTTTTTCTTTCTATTTAGTACTTTTAACAGGATGTGTGTCAGTAAAAACAGCAGTGACGTAGGGCCTAAGGCGTTAAAAACGACAATCAAATTGCTTAACCGACCCAGGAATCACACTTGTCTGCTTTTTAGAGGATGTGCTTGGATTGACTCAGACGAAGTGCAGACACGTGTTTCGTAGGTCGGCTTTTTCGGATTGATCGGTTTTAGCCTTAGGGAGCTGAACCAAACAATTTTCTGGATCTAAGAATGAAGCAAACAAACTTATTAAATAACCAAACAAATTTTACCAAAATGGCGTGGCCAAGTTTGGCAAGTCGGCTTAGACTAAATAATGCTCAACCCTATAACGAAATGACCTAAGGCCGATAGCACTATGGATATTGACGTCAATGGTATGGATTGAACACGGACATTTCTACTATTGACAAACTCTTAAATAATTAGGATGTTACACATTTTGACGCAAGTGAATGATATAGTTTTTCACTTTTTTTCATCTCAGTTAAAAGTGCATCATAATTTGGATAAAAATAACCAATCACTATTTGATGTCCTCCATCAAACTTCCTTTTATCAGAAGGAAAAACATGTAAATAAGATTGTCATCATTGTTTACTCATTTTACAAGCAAATGTTCCTCTTCTATCCGCATTTAGGAACTTTGTAGGTCATGATTCACTTATATACCTAAAAAATGGACGATAACTAACATTACATATATAGAACTAAAAATAGTAATAGTAAGTAAAAGCAAATCTTGGGTTCGACTTATTCGACAATTTGGTTTTGTATTCGATGGCCACTTAGATTACGACATAGAAGTCTGTGAAAAACCAACCCCTAGTCATATTAGCAGCCTTGTACTGGATGGCCGATGAAACGGCATGTGACAAGCATCCGATGGGCGTGCAAGAGTATATCGCATATGATGGACATGACAAGAATATGGAAGAGCATATTAGATATGCAATGAACGAATAGTAGACACCTGTTCATAGAGCGTCCCTTGAAATTGCTCAAAACATGGACAGAGGCACGGAATCCTTTTGTCGTGTCTGTATTTCCTTATTCCCCACTAGTTATATTGAGGTCTTTGCTTACACCGCAGTGGTTGGTTCCCTATTAAAATCAGCCTCATACCATATTACATGTGTGAGGTTTACAAGGTTGCGAAAATTTCACATTTAACACCTGTCTCGACAAGTCGATAGCCGTGCAATCTAGACAAGATAAATTCACTTTAATATTTGAATCGTGCCTTCCAAAATGCTGGCTTTAACTATCTCATTTCTGTTTTCAAGTTGTTTTTTTAACCTCATAATTTTGTTTCCTGCTTTTATTCGCTCCTTTTTATTTCTTTTTCATTATAAAACCCTGTGGAATATTTAACTCTTGGTTTCAGTGGCTCACAAGTTAGCAAAGAAAAAGCCTGCAGATCTTAAATTGCTGCACCAGATCCTTTTCAGAAGGCGTGGAAAGGTGGGAGATGATTGCATTGATTTTCTGATTATCAGTAGCGTTAGTCATCTGATTGATTTGCTCAACTTTGTACTTGTTATGATATTACTAATTATAACCTTGAAATGCTGGTCATTTTCATGGTTAATTTCCGAAGCATACGATTGTTTCCTTCAAACTCGTAATCTATGTTTTGATGACTGTCCTAAACACCTTTATTAAAAGATAATCAGATGAGACATGGGTATGCATGCATACCAAATAAGGCAAGTTATCTACGATACGACGACTAGCCTTATTTAGGTCTCATCACGTCTGAGATGCGACTAACATTTCAACTGGACTTTCCTGTCAACTTCTCTGCATTTTCCTGCTGTGATGTTCTTTTGCATGGAAATTTGACCTTCGAATTGCTGTTTAGCAGGTGGCAGATTGCAAAAGTCACGTACTCCAATTTTCTGGATTCGTATGGCGCGATGATGAGGTAAAAAACATAGTTGATTTTTCGTAGAGCGTTTCCCTCACGGAGCTCTAGTTATCTTAGTTTTATCTTGAAATTTTCAATTTTCTTACAGGATAAGGAAAAAGCAAAAGTAAAAGAGAGACTTCATCAATACAACAAAGATACATTACTCATGCTATGCAACTTGTTCGATCTACCTGCTGCAAAAATTAATACTAGGAAGGTATACTGGCTTATTATTCTGTGTCTTACGTTCTTGAAAAAAATTTATTTTTTAATAACAAGATTTAGAGTATATCTGCAGGGAAAGCTTGTTGCGTCTTTGTTGGACTTTTTGGAGGCACCTCAAGCTATCACTGATGTCGCACATTCTGGAAAAGAGCAGGTCTGCCTAAAATGCTAAAATCTGTTCACATTCCTTTTGATTTGCCTTAGCTATTCTGGTATCCATTTTTCGATGTATTAATTAATAGTTCTTTTTGTAATCAATACAGAATAGAAAGCGTAAGAGGGTTGCATCAAAGAGTTCGGGAAGTGGACGCCGCAAGGGATCAAAGGTAAACTTTTCTAGTATACATGATAATACGTTTGCGGCAAATCTTAAATATCGTATATTCTGGTAATTTTGTTCTTCACTCCTTGTTGGTGTATGCATTTTAACTATTTTCTATGACTCACTTGTAGTGTGCAACCCTGTTCAGTACCTTGGGCTTGTCGCTGACATTTATCCGTTTGATATTGTTACAGAAGGGGGACATGAGTGATGATTCTTCTGAAACAGATTTGGGCAATTCATCTGAAACTAATGGCGAAGAAGAGGAAAATGATGAGACTAACCTTGCTGATGAGGATGATGGAATGAATTATCCTGAGAGCGAGGAAAAGAATAACGAATCTGATCAAAACGGTGATAATAATGAAGAATCCCAAGAAGACAATTCCGAAAAGAATAAACCTTCCGAAAAAGGGGCTTCTGCTGGTACCGAGAAGCCAAATTCTAATATGAGTTTCATAAAAACACCTCTTCCAACAACAGCAAAGTGTCCAACAAAAAGTGCTTCTCCAAAGCAGGCTAAAGCCGGGGATTCCAATGATACTGATGGACAATCCCCGAAAAGTAAAACTGTCGATACTTCTAAGGACAAGGCAACTGCCAAAGAAGATAACAAGGAGAAATCTGCTGGCATGCTTTTAGAAACCGTCGACTTTACTTGCTTCTCTAAAATAAATTACATCCAAAAATAATATTGCAGAAATATATCTTGATGTTTTCGAAATTTAACTCATGTGGTTGTCACCAACAGTAGGGTACGATACTGCTCTACGGAATCCCAAATTGTATAAACTATTACCATTGAGAAATAGTTTACAACACTATTTAATATGTTAGAGAATAGTGTTTGAGTTAGTTTTAATCCTTTCATCGATGCAGTTGTTAAACTTTGAGGTGAAGTTTATTTGAATCTGATGTTAGGTAAAGAAATGGCTGAAGGGCAATCCAAATCAGGCATGAAGGTGTACGGGCCGACGAAGGAGAGGGTGAGGAAGGCAATATGCCATATCTTGGAGTACAGGGTTAATTATAATACGGTTAGCTTACGAACTACTCCGGCTGTCCAAGTTTATAATACTCTTTATGTTAGAACAGTTGCCTGTATGGGTTCATGCAGTCGCAAAATCGGGAAGTTTTAAGCAGTGGTGAACTGCATTTATTTTCTTTTCTTGTTTCATATATGTAATATCTTTTTAACATATTCTTGTTCTTTTTTCTCTTTTCTTTTTTGTATTTTAGGCAACCTTTAATGACATTCTGAAGGAACTCGGTATGCTTCTTCCGTTTATGAGATTGCGACATCTTAATATTACTTCTGTTTATGAAATCCTTGCTTATTATAAATCTCCTTTTTCAGAGGTACATTTTGACAGAGATTTATCATCAAGGAAAAATGCAATAAAACTCATGGTAGAGGAAGAGGTGGTGCGGCTCTCAGAGGAGGCTGCGAAGAACGAAGCGAAGGAACAAAATAAACTGGGAGCTGATGAGCCTGCAAGCGGAGAGGCGAAAGCTTGATCATCGCAGAGGCGCAAGTGATTTGTAAATACTAACTTATTTACCCTGCTCTTCTATAGGAGTCTTTTTTTCTGCAGTTTAGTCCAATAGTAACATTTTAATAATGTTCTATTTTTATGCATTTTAGTCACCTTGTCTTGTAAATAATAACATATTTGCATTTTTAGAATTTTTGAAATGATAATGAACTGCTTAGCAAAAAAAAAGAAAAAACCCAAAGATGTGAAAATTGAAACCAGTGTTCCTAACAAGTTGTTCGTTTGTCAGTAGTTAGCATTTTATTAAATTATGTGAAACAATCGTTATTCTCCAAAACTTAAGCATGCAGAGAACGGTGTGTTTATATTCTTTTATATTCGATAGAGCCTTATCCTTTTAAGTTCAAGCAAGAGTCACCAAATTAGTATTTGTACAAATATGCAATGTTTCTGAGCTTTCGATTTTGGATTTTCTATTGAACTCAAAGTTAGATTGAGTTCTCACTCAGACCTGGTAGAGTTCACATGATTCGATTGGATTCGTTTTGCTGAAATTTTGAACTTCCTATGAGCTAATCCGATCTTAACTCAAGTTCCTTAGACTCAGTTCGGTGAGGCGCAAAACTTTTAACCAAAACAAAACCGTAACTGCATCTCTCCTCGTTTGACTTTGGTTTAAAGTTTGTTCTGTTCGGATTTGGATTCTTACAAAGTGTCACATGTTTTTTTTTTTTTTTTTGAGAAAGAGGTAGCACGCAACCCGCTTCCTTCATTGATCTGATGAATTAAGCTACAAGTGTGAGGCAACCGGGCCCTGAGAGTTTAAAAAAAAAAAAATCTGAAAAAAATCTGAAAATAACGAAGTTATGGCGCAAGGAGAAGGTCCCACTCCTTCACGACAAGCTTGAGTCTGTGGACCGCTAGCCCGGGGTTAGGGGGGATATTCCGAAATAAAGTATCGTTTCTGACCTTCCAAGTAATCCACCAGCAGCCTACTAGGTCAATAAGTCTGGATCGCTTCTTTAGATGGTCCTTTTTGCCGGTCCACCTATCCCAAACAAGGCTCACGTCGTTCCCCAGATCTTGGACCTGAATATCGTCTACCCCCGACACTAAGATAAATTTGCAGAATACACACCGGGTGAACCGGTGGTCTACTAATTCCTCGTCTGACCCGCATAGCACGCAGGTAGGATCATCTATCCACCCTCTCTTAACAAGGTTATCGCGTGTAGGAATTCTTTTCTTGAGGACCAACCAGATGAAAACTTTTACTTTTAGAGGGATTTTAAGACTCCAGATGTAGGTAGCGCGCGCATCTCTCGTCCCGCCGTCCGTCAATGCCAAATAGGCCGATTTGACCGAAAACTGTCCATTAGTACTCCAACGCCAAAGGATCGTATCTGGTCTATGCTCGACGGAGAAGCTGGAGACCCTTTCTTCGAGTTCGGAGAGGTTCGGTATCAGCCCTTGCAATTGGCCCACTTCGGCTCCCAGGATCTTGGTCCAGTTCCAACGACCCCTCGTAAAATAGTCACTAACTCTATAGTTTTTCTCCGCGGACATGAGGTAAGCTTCCGGGAACACAAGATTCAAAGTTTTCTCCCCACACGACCTATCCAGCCAGAAATCGATGGTACTCCCATTTCCTAGTTTAAAAGCCGCTCTTCATTTAAAGATGGTGTTGAAACTAAGAATGCCCTTCCACCAGCTAGAGTGAGGTTTGAAAAATCTGCCTTCCCGCAGTGGTTTTCTTCTACGATAGTACAAATCCCGGGTTAACTTATTCCACTGTAGTTCAGGTGCAGTGTGGAATTTTCACCACCATTTGGTCAGTAAAACTTGATTCATGATCGCAACATCCAAGATGCATAAATCGCCTTCTTTCTTGGTCTTGCAAATGTTTTTCCAAGCCACCAGGCATTCTTTGCCAGGGAGGCTGCATCCGCCTTTCCAGAAGAAGTCTCTTCTTAGGGCTTCGATGTGTTTAATCGCCCACGCGGGGGCCTTGAACACAGAAAGAAAGTATAGGGGTATGTTGGTTAGTACTCATTGAGATCCCCAGTTTGTAACATCAAAAGTGTGGGATCCAATTTCCAAGTAGATCTAGGCTCACTAGAGGACAAAAAGTAATTGGGCACACCACTAAGGTGTAGTTGGGACTAAATGAAGAAGCCCCAACCAACCCTGGTGGAGGGGTGCAATATACTAGTCAACCTATGTTTTTGGTTTAGGGTTCTTGGAAACACAGAAGAGAGACCCACACTCTCTCATGAGCAGGTTGGGTACCATAAAGATGAGAGACATTGAGTTGAGTGTTCTCTGAGGAGCAATCTTAATGCTGTTTGCTCAGGTGGACCAATAAACAACACAAATCACCGACCCTGTTCATATGGCCTCCATGCTCCTAAGCCGTTTTCAATGATTGAGACTTCCGAATCGACGATCAGCTCTGTTAGACTTGATCTGGCGTATTTGAAGTATTTAGAAAATAAATTTTGTAATTCTTTGATATAATTTATCTATTGATCGAAAGAGTTCAAAGTCAACAATTTTAATGGTTGATGTGTGCCGTTTAGATGTTTATAAACGATATAGGAGTATTCAAATCAGATGCAATTTGGATAGAAATTTTTTTATATAATTTACAGCAAGGTCAATATCTCTGATAAAAAATTTTAGTGCTACATCATAATTTTTGTGAGATTTTTATTTTAGCTATTCATTTTCAATTCTTTCGATCGTTGGGTAAATAATATTAAAAAATCGTAAAATTTATTTTCTAGATATTTCAAATATACTAAATCAAGTCTAGCGGAACTGATCGTCGATTCAGAAATTTAATCATCGAAAACAACTTAGGAGTACGGAGGCCTTCGTACTCCTAACAGCACACAAGTCCCACTATATATATACACCCGCACACAGAACGCTCTAGGTTTTCATAATATTTATAGTATCGGAACTTCTTTCAATTTTAGAATGTTCAAATTAACAACTCACACCTCTACGATATTTGAAGTTCTTAGAAATAAAATTTTATATTTTTTCGACATGGTTTACTTTATGATCAAACTATTTCAAAGTTATCAATTATCAATTGCTACTATGGTGAGTTTATTGTCTAACAGTGTAAAAGAATTTAAATTTATTTAAATTTTGATAAAAAATATTTTAAACTATTTAGATCAATATCGGTATCTTTGATCTTGGATTCAAAAATCCTATCCTCAAATTTTAAAGATTATTCAATTTTTACCGTTTATTTTGATATAATTTACTTATTTATTCCTAAAAACTTCATATATTCGAAATCATATTTAAAAATGTGGATTATTGATTTGAATACCTTAAGATTGAAAGGGAGATTATAGTACCGGAGCTCTCATACTATAAATAGTACATTAGTTATATCCGATCACTAGAATAACTTGCATCATTAGTCCTTGAAACTTCTTTACATTTATGATCTCATCTTAATTCATAAGACGAATGAAAGGCGGATGATTTATAGTATTACTGATTTACAGATGAACTAATTGAATGCTATAATTTTTTTAAAAAAATTTTTATGTATCAAAATTGAAAAGTTCGAGCACCAAGATGAAACTTCAACCGTTTACCCATTTTAGATGTGGAGAAGCTTTTGGCCATTTTCTCATCTTGGATAGTGTAGAAGTTTCCTCCACTTTCTTGTGGTGTCAAAAGCACTCCTTGCTTTATTTTATATATATATATATATAGGACTAGTGTTGTGATAAGGAAACTTTGTGGGAAAGGACAAAGGACTAATGAAATTAGATAAAAGAAATATAAAAATGTTACTATCATACCAATAAAATGGCACAGGAGAATGAGAAGTGCATTATTATACCACTATTTCTATGGAAGTAATATATGCACCGGCGCCGACCGTCCCTAGAGCAATGGCAAAGGGCTATGTAGTTGGTATCTGAGATTCAAGTTCGAATCCTAGTTGATTCATATTTTCAGCTAAGTTTATTTTTACATGAAATAAATGAAGCGGGTAGCGTGCTACTTATCTTTCAAAAAAAAAAATATATGCACTGAGATATTAAAATTCATAATAGGAAAAAAAAGAAAAAAAAAGAAGAAGAATAAGTACACTTGTCTCATGTATAGTCCCTATTTGTACTCACTTAGCCAATTACATCAAAATGACCACATCTAGGTCAGGTTCAATGTCCCCTCGTATAATTAGAAATAAATGGTGGCCAAGTGTTATATTTCCCCTTCATTTTCTCTTCAGTTTCAATGTATTATATAAATTCTGAATCTTATGCATTTTACAGCTGATATGGTAAGATTGTGTTATTATTTTTTAGAAAAATTATGTACAACTAATACTCGATATACTGAAATCGAATCTCATACCAATCAATCGCAAAAATTGTGTAACATCAATTGGAACGCATTTATCATAATAAGGTTCAATGTAAGGTTCATGTTTTGACTATTTCTGAGGATATGACATTTCAAATGGACTCGGATGGATTTTAAACTTTCAAAATATAGGGAATTTGATATATTATTTTATAGGTGACTCGAAAGAAATATGATAATTGGTTAATAAAAGAATAAGAAAGTAGCTACAAACACAGAACTTTTTATAATGTCACTAATACATTTTCATCAAAGTATGATTGATATATTAGTTTAATTTGTAGGTGGAATGTAATTCTTAAAAGTTGAAACCATTAAGATTAACTCTTATATAAGTAGGGGAAAAAAAAAAAAACCTCCCTACATGCAAGTTAATTAATACTAAGTAAAAAATGCGATAAAATTTTTTTTTGTATATTTTCATAAGAAATCACACGTAGTAGTGCAGATCATATTAATTTGATTAATATATAGTTTTTACATTTTTTTTATTGTAAAACAAAAAAGTAAGTGCTGTTATTAAATCTCCAACACTTTCAATCTTTATCATGCTTGTCAGAATTAAAAAAAAAAAAAAAAGGTCAATGTCATGCCCCACAAACATACAACCTAGAATAAATAAATTTTTTTTTTCAATCTATATATGAAAAGAAAAACTAAAGTTTAGTATCAACATCAATAATGCCACTCTTGCTTTACAAATGATCAAATGATATTCACTTCCTTGGACCACTAATCCATTGTCAACATTACCACAAACTAATCAATAATTGTTGTGATTAAAGGTGTTTTTTTTTTGAGAGAGATAGGTAGCACGCTACCCGCTTCGTTTATTTCATGTAGAAATAAACTTAGTTGGAAATGTGAATCCATTACGATTCGAACTTGGGTCTCAGATACCAACCACAAAGTCCTTTGTCACTTGCTTTAGGGACGGTCGGTGATTAAAGATGTTAATCACTATAATATATAACCTCCTTAGTGAAAGCATATTATTATAAGGAATTAAAAGATATAGGGTTCCATACAAGATCCTTCTTTTAAGTTCCATATATATGTGCTAAACTTAAGTGAAATTGTTGTCCTAGACCCAGTTCACCACGTCAGAAGTGGACCACGCAGCTATACATCTTTATTTAATCTTTAGTTTTAGTCTACAATGACAAAGTTAATTTATAACTAACTACCCTACTTAATTGTAAGTAGCTTTTTTTAAAAAAAAACAAAAGAGTAACTTTTACGATAATTATGTTGTATCACGTTATTTTTTGGTCACAGATTTACGTGTTGATTTTAAATATTTCTTAATAATTTTAAGCCATATCCTACATGTATAATCATATTTTAATTCTCCAAAATACTGCTTTTACCTTATATTTGTTAAAATATTAGCATATATTATATAAAAAAAATTATTATTAACTAATTTATTAAAGTAATTTAAATAAGAGATGAATATAAAGTGACACAGGCATCAATATTCAACAACATCATTAGAGCCCAAAACCTCTTCTACAGCTGACGTGGTAGACTGGGTCCACGAGAACCCTTAACCGTATCCGCACCTTTCTTCGGTCCACGAGCTCGCTCCCCTCCGACCGACGACATCGTGCGCCACGTGCGGTGGTCCCCCCACCGGCCCCCGACCCCACTCCGCCAACGGCTCAGATCCTCCGCACGTGCCCCGCATCGACGGCCGAGAGAGGCGCCACCTGACCCACAGCTATCGAGAAATAAACGGTCGTCGTGCGTCCACGTGTCGCTCCCGATCCGCCTTTAAGACCCAGATCCAACGGACCAGACCTCTCCGTCCCCTCCACTATTCCCCTCTCTCTCTCTCTCTCTCTCTCTCTCTCTCTTCTTCGCCACGCTCCTCCCCTGCTCGGGCTTAATTCTCCGGTGAGGGGAAACCCTAACCTCGTACAATTCTAGGGTTTCCATTTCAAAAAACCATCTTTTTAATTTTTTCTCTCTCTCTCTCTTTCTTGGGTCTTTTGTCTTTCCGAAACTCGATTTTTTTTCCGTTTCATTTGTAGAAATTAACCTTCCTTGTTATATATTTTGATCCAAACTCTGCTTCGAGAATTCACCCGTATTAATTCCTTTCAATCCATATTACTTTTCCCTTTCGATTCATGCACCCACCGCGTATTTGCTTCTTTCCGAATTCTACGTACGTACGTACGCCTTCGGGATTCATTCTTCTATAGGGCGTCGTAGGTAAACCCTAATTGGGCGGCGGCGGCGGCGGTGGAAGGGATAAGCGGGATCTGTTTGGGTATAAACTATAAAGGTGGGATCTTGGAGGGGTGGGGGAGGGGGACAGCATATATCTATATATAGATAGATATAGAGAGAGAGAGAGAGAGAGAGAGAGAGAGAGAGAGAGAGAGAGAGAGAGATATGGCGGAGTCGGACAACGAGTCGGGAGGGGGCGGAAGCAACGCGTCGTCGTCGGCGGCGGCGAGGGAGCAGGACCGGTTCCTGCCGATCGCGAACGTGAGCCGGATAATGAAGAAGGCGCTGCCGGCGAACGCGAAGATATCGAAGGAGGCGAAGGAGACGGTGCAGGAGTGCGTGTCGGAGTTCATCAGCTTCATCACGGGGGAGGCCTCCGACAAGTGCCAGCGCGAGAAGCGCAAGACCGTCAACGGCGACGACCTCCTCTGGGCCATGACCACCCTCGGCTTCGAGGACTACGTCGACCCCCTCAAGCTCTACCTCCAAAAGTTCCGGGAGATCGAAGGCGACAAAGCTGGAACTGTTACTGGTGGTATTGGTGCCGGTGCCGGTGCTGGTGCTGGTGCTGGACCTGCTCCTTCAGCAGCAGGGATTAATGGCACCAGGGGAGAGAGAATATGATGGTGATGATGATGATGGTGGTGGTGGTGGTGGTGGTGGTGTAGTTGAAGTGTANGGACTACGTCGACCCCCTCAAGCTCTACCTCCAAAAGTTCCGGGAGATCGAAGGCGACAAAGCTGGAACTGTTACTGGTGGTATTGGTGCCGGTGGTGGTGGTGGTGGTGGTGGTGTCCCCGCCACAGCCAATTCACAACCCTCCCAAAAGGAAGGTGGTGGGGGAGGGGGGATGATGATGATGTCGATGGTGGGCCAGCAGATGTATGGGTCTTCTTTCTATCAGCATCATCATCTGAATCAGTATCAGCATCAGCATCAGCATCAGCTTCAGATGGGGATGGGGATGGGGATGGGGGATGGGAGTGCTGGCGCATCTTCAGCAGCAGGGATTAATGGCACCAGGGGAGAGAGAATATGATGGTGATGATGATGATGGTGGTGGTGGTGGTGGTGGTGGTGTAGTTGAAGTGTATGTTCATATACAGCAGCTTCTTCATGTCATATGGTTATAATATTGCATGCATGTTGGGTCTCGATGTCAGGTCTACATAGAAGAACAGGTCCATGTACAGAACATTGTTTTTACTTGCAACTTGATCAGGGCTTAATTTGAAGGAGGTTTGTATCATATATGGGGTAGTAAGCATCCTCTCTCTCTCTCTCTCTCTCTCCAATCAAAGCGTGTAGCAAGGTCATCTAAGATAATAGTACATCTTTAATGATGAATTATTAAGTCATTTTATTGTGTTTTATCTTGCAATTATGTAACGTTATTAGCAGAATAACTTTTACAATCACTCACACACACACACTCTCTCTCTCTCTCTCTCTCTCTCTCTCTCTATAATTGTACAAGATTCGTTAATGATGAGTTTGAGCTATTTTTGTTTTGTTTTATCTAGCAAATATTAGGGGGGGACTATTTTTGGTACTACTATATCTTACTGTAGACGGATAAAATACAAAACATGGAGTTTGAGGTTTTGAGTTGGAATCGTAGTTGCCCTATTTTGAAGTGTCAGATAGCGAATGATGAATGGACTTAATACTATTTTTATTTTTTCTCTCTTCTTATCACGGTATAAGTTTTGTTTCCCTCCCTAACGAATCAAAATTTTGACGGTAAATAATGATTAGGATTAATACTTCTCTGTGTCTACTATTATGTGAGTTTTGTTAACAGCATCAGGCTATAAAAATCAAAATTCTCTTTTTTATATATAATAGTGTATTTTTCTTTCCAAAAATTTCTGAAGGACAACTTAAAAGTCTTAAAATGAAAACATAATAATTATTAACTCCGTCTCTCAAAAAATAGTAATAATAATTATTAACTCCTTTCACAAAGAGGATAAAAAATCTTGAACTACCTGAAGATTTTATCTTTTTAGAGAGACTATATTATTATTAAATAGTAATTTAAACCACTTTTCCAATTCTATGTGCATTAGGGTTTAGAATATTCTCCATCTGTTTCCCAACACCTCTTTTTGGCTTTATAATGCATGGCCTAACCATTAATTTCCACGTATGAGGATATGAATGGAAGTTTCTTTATTAGGCTACAGTTGTAGCCACTAATTATATGATACATGCCCTGCATGCATACATGCTCACTAAATATAAATATAAATCTAAATCTTGCATAATTATTAGTTAATCATAAAAATATTAATCATTGAGAGACTCTCACTCATTGCATACAAAATAAGTTAACTATATATCTGGAATTTGCTTCATGCAAATTAATTATAATTTGTTTGGCCATTTTATGCTACAACTCCCTTAATACATACATATATAGCTCAATGCAAGATACAAGGAGGACACTTCCAAAACATATGGGGGAGTGTATTGACTTAGAGTGGAATTTCGTTGGTTAATTGGACCTTTCTTGCATGGAGAATATATAGAAATGCATGTTTGGGTTTTTCCACAACCATATGCAAAAAAGGACCCCTACTTTTTCGCTAAGTAGTTTGATTGTCTTTTCCCTTTTCTAAACCAAAATTATGCTCTCTATACAATTAAGTCCAAACAATAATAAAGGCTGTTTCTTTGTTATCTAGAGCTTTTTGCAATGATATTGACAGTTCTAGCTAAAATTACTAATAACAGAAACTGAAAGTATACAGATCTGCTAATATCATCACCCCACATATAATTCTTGATATGATGCGTACTTAAAGAGGATATTGAATGTCTAATCCTTCTAACTAGAAAAACTAGATTGAAATTCGCTTCTCTAATCAACGCTATGAATCCTCCAAAAATATCATGCTTATATGATATTTGTGTACAACATACAAAAAAATTTTGATTAATTAATGCACGCAGCCTTAATTGCCATATGATTCTTCCATTCCCATTAGTCCACTTTTGGAGACCACCTCAAACATTTTCATTTCATTATTAACCTTTGGACCCATCTCACCTTTGCACCTTTAATAATCCTATCTATGAGAATATAAAAGGTTCATTTTTTTAAAAAAAAAAAATCTACTTTTCAAAAAAATTCTATGTATTTTTCTGCGATAAGTTAGGACCACTTATCAAGTATCATGTTTTATTAGATTAATTTTTAAATAACATGTGCTATAATTATTATATATATATTAAGTATTAGTTTTTATTAAATCAATCTTTTGAATAATATTAGTACATCAGAGCTATCTATTTTTCTTTTTTTTAAAAAAAAAAACTATTGTGTCACTGCAACCTATAAAAGTAAAGTGGAGAGTGGGCCCCACTATCACTAGGAAGCTCAGTGAGAAGATTCCCGATGGTGGATCTTTATGAATCCTTATCCTTGTATGAGAATATTCTTTGGTGGTGGATCTTAGAATCTTCGAGGTGTACTAGTGATTCCAACATTTGGACTCCCAATAAGAAAAGTAGAGTACCCAATTGTGTCCCTTTAATAAATAATAAATAATAAAAATTAAAATAAAAATTTTATAGAGCTAGACTCGTAATAAATGAAATCAGCTGATTAGGCAGATTAAACTTCATCTACCAACTCTTTCGTGTTTCAACAAATCATGAAATAATATAAATAGTAAACTAAGATCCAGCCCAGGAAATAAGAGTGACCATTTGGCAAATAATTAATTAGTGCAACTTATATGTCAACACTCTTGAGGCATCTGCTTGTTTCTCATATCAAAATTTGAAAATTAAATGCGCTGATAAAACAAATGGTTTTTCTACATTAGTAGGATTCTACAAGCATGGTGCCTCCCCTGATCAAAAAGCCGCAATTTAAATCGGATTTGCTTAACAAGGTGTAAGATTAGCTTTTGGTTCCTTAGCCTTCGCAACACTATAATTCACAAGTGATCTGAAAATTTCGTTGCGTATATTCGACATTCTTAAAGACGACTACTAAGCTGAATCTAAAAAGTCTCTGCAGGGACACTCTGTAACCTGAGCGCGTACCTTAGACGGTCGACCAAGTCGCAACTAGACCGCTACCTTTCAGACGAGTCTTCACTGCTTTGAAAATATGACCTTTCGGATTCAATAACACCCTGCACAAAAGCAAACCTCTTACACCATGCCAAAAGTGTTGATCTATTAATGATTTAATATGTATCCAGGAGATAAAATCATCAATACAAACTGGATACCTTCAGAATCACTATGGCCGTCTCTTTGTCCAACACTTCGTTATATTCGCCGCATGATAGTGTCTGCAACAAAAATCATGAATTGGATATGTACAAAAGAATATAAGTAGATTCAACGAAGAAAGGATGGGGATTCACTTGTATGCAGTTTGGACAACCAACAGAGCTAGAGCAACTGCATGTCGAGACCAGTTCCAGAGCGGCAATAAGGAGCTCCCCGAAGAGTATCTGGACCTGTTTTATTCATTGAATATGTTAATCTTATTAAGCATGTGACAACTATGCGCCATGTTCACATAAAGCATGAACATGTAGATAGAAAGTTCAAATTAGATTAAACTAAATGGATTCTAATCTAATCCAGCTCATGATAAGCCAAGATACAAATTCGATTTTGTTATTCAAATGTTATATATAACCTTATATTACCTGCAGAGTAATACCTATTCCACCAGGATGTCGATCATACAGCAAAAGTCTTTCGGGGATAGCACGGGCATCATGGGGGTTCGCACACTCTGTTCCCAGATCAGAAGCATTGCACATCATATACCTATATAATAACATTACATAGTCATATTATAATGAAAAGAATGATATAGTTCAAAGCAATCAAATCCTACAATCAACAGTTCCTAAAAGCACATGGAATTATTCAAATAAGCTGAAGACTGAAACCACCTGCTCTTCGAGCTCATTTATTATGCTAATAATAATAGCAAGGAACAAGCTGCTATAAAAGCTCACTAGTGGCAAGAACTTACATAGGCACTACATTGAGCAGAGCATGGGAGGCAGCATGTGAGCCTGCGCGAAGTGGTAGGTTTTGCGCCTCCACAGCAGTTTTCACTGACAGAGGAATTCGTATCCACGCAGCCTGATTAATAATTTCAAGAGAGGCACAAAAAAATTGAAATATTGCCCAAAAAACATTATAAAAGTGCTATAAGTAATCTGATTAGATACTACAAACCTGAGACTCGTAGGAATACGCAGGTAGTGTAAGTTCAACTGTATCGAATATCTGGTTGCTCGCTTTCCATATCCGGTAAAAGCCAAACCAGTTAGTTGTCACTCTGCAAGGATTTGCTTGAGCGGTGGTTCTTACATGCTCAAAATGAGATTCATGCAGTGGTGGATAGCCCTAAGGTGTTATCAAAGAATCATCAATTATTATTCCTCCAGAGTTGAGTGTAAGATAATTCAGAAGGGAAGTTACAGGCAAAGCTGTTAACTGGATATGGGCATACAAGATCACTTCCAATTACGTGGATGTCGGTGTAATCTCTGGTTTTTGTGTAATACTTCAAGTCAGCTTTTCGGCAGAGGGCAGTCCTTGATGGCAAATCGAGATCTTCAACCAGATAAGTGGAACCTTGGTGCATGTAAACAGCACCTTCATACACCTGGAAAGTAAATGACATTCCACAAGAATAGGCATATATCGTATTAAAAAAAATAAATAAATGAAAAAAAATAGAAGATGAACCAGCATAGCAAATGAGCATAATCTCTACAGGATTAGAAATACACCTGGAAAAAAGCCCTGCTTTCCTCAATTTCCTCAAGCAGTTCGTTGCTTAATTTGTTTATCACTCTGTATCTATCATTTTCAACTGCACGTATGCTAACTGCATATGAAGGTCTTTCCTTGAGGAGAACAGAAATATAGTGTCAATAATTACCACAGACAAGTCTACCATCTTAATAAAAAGATTTCTATTCCATGTGAAACTAACCATACCTCAGGTCCACTATATTTCCACATTTTCGTGGAAAAAGCACCAGTTGGATCGTTACGTATATAGCCCTTATTTTTAAGAGCCATGGTTGCACGATTTAGACCAGCACCAAAGTACTTCTCATCATACTGCAAGCACAACGGGTATTCATATGCAGCACAAGCAACATGCTGTTCTAGCACCTGCAAAAAGATGCACAAAAATGTCAAAAGAAGGTGCAATAAGAAGATCCTGCAAATAATTAAGCTTTCTTTTGCTAACAACAAAATATCCATGATGAACAAAAACCTTCTGATTATGAGAATCAACTTGGCAATGCTCGATTGGTCGTCCAAATAGCTTCTGTGGAAATTTCATAAAATATTGATCTAAAGGCCCTTCGAATGCAACATAAACAGCCAATGATGGCTTTGCTCGCCTTCCAGATCTCCCAGCTTGTTGCCACAGGCTAGAAGTTGAAAAATTATAAATAATGATTCACTATCAGGAGAAAAAACAGGAACAAAAATGTGATAGATAATGAACAATAGCATGTTACTCTTTACCTAGCAACGCTACCAGGGAAACCGAGATGTAATGTAGCATCAATATGTCCTACATCAATTCCAAGTTCAAGAGCATTTGTGGCAGCAACTCCACGGATTCTTCCTTCAAAAAGATCAGACTCGATTCTTCTTCTATCCTGCTCTATCATTCAATCAACAACTCATATAACTACATTAATCGAATTATGAAAAGATTGCAAACACATCGAATAAGCAAAGGAGAAAAGGTTAACTTACAAAGGAAAGCAATGAGGTAGAATTTCATTAATTTGTAGGAAAAAAGATCGGCGTCCATATGTTTGAAGCTAAATGTACTTAAAATCCCTTACTTCCCGTCAAGAGTTCAAAGTTCTTACAAGACATAGGGATTGCCTCATTAGAGTTTGGGGAGGATCATATGCCCATTATCTTCTTCGTATTTTTGGAATAACAACCAAAAGTAGAACCTAACATCATTAGAGCATTATCTTTGGTGTTGTGGGGGGGTGGGGGGGAGGGGCGGCGGGCGGTGTGGTGCAGGGAGGAAATATTGTCTTTTACAGCATTAAGAGTGTCCATAATGCAGAAATATAATATTATGTAAACAATTCTGTATCTATGTCATACCCATGTTCTCAGTTACGATAATAAAATGCCTAGTAACGTTGTTTCCCAGCCACCCACAAAAGAAGCGAGTTTTAAAGCCACGAAGATGAAGTGACTAAAAAAAAAAAAATGGTATTGATCAGTTCAATACATATGAATTATTTTGCACTTAAGTTGCAATCTATTTACATCATTATGTATTCTTAATAGTAGAATAGAGCTAAAACCTGTGGAATATAGCCAGCACGATACACACAAACAGTATCTACCAGATTTTCTGCAGTCGCCTGAAGGATTTCACGTCTGTGAACATCAAGATTCTTAAGTCTTTCACTACTCATTGTGATAACAAGCGTGAAAATAATGAAGAAAATGTGGTTGTGATAATTATATGCAAGTTTAAAATGGCTTACGTGTAACATAGGACTAGTTCACAGAGTTTGCGTGTTTTACAGAAAGCAATGCAGCGAAGTCCATGTTGAACCATTTCCGCCAAGAGGTACGATACCTCTAATATTGGGCTGGAAAAAGAAAAATACAAAAGAAACAACAAAGAATCAGAACGACCGAAGGTTTTTTCACTTTTCAAACCAAAAACTAGATTTATGCAGATTTAGAGTAAATTAAGGATTTAGTGTAGAAAAGGCTTTATTGTTCATCATGCCCCAGTATTCATTTTAACTTGGGAACATCTAGCAGTAGAGAACTTCAGGTAATAATGGCTGCCAAGAATGGCATACATGTTACAACCAGTTCATGGCATAATGCTGCTTTATCTCCTACTTTAATTATGATAAAATGAGTACTTGCATAAGTCATGATTCAAAAGAAAAAAAAAAAAGATGCCGGAAAAAACAAAAGCAAACAACTAGAATTGTAAGACACAACAGTTATCAAAATACTAGTTGCCAATTAAACGCACCTTGATCGTCTGGTTGCTAAACCAAATTTTTGAGTATTGCCATTCTCTCGTTGGCTATGACTTTTTGATCTCTAACAAACAAAATCATGTGAAAATGAAGTTTTAAACAATCATTATCATTGTTAATAGTGATTGTTCCAAGAGCTGGACAAAATTAGAACAGGAAAAACATATCCAAATAGACAGGTAAAATGAAGATACATTTGTTGAATATAATGGAGGATTCCACAATAGGAAGTACTTTGGACCACAAGGGCTTCCATCATTCTGAATCAACTCCAAGTTCGGCAAATTAGCCAGTTCCTGATGCAGAAGGAAATTTATTTGTAAAGATATGCCCACATATTCAGAATTAGTAAGTAAATTACAAGAAGTTCACAATACCAGATCAATTCGCTAAACAACAAGCACATATGAACAAATACAAGAAAGGACAACAGCAGCACTAGTTCTATGGCCAATCTCTTGACATTGAATATCCAATACATATTTTCATAATGAAGCATCAGCTCTAAGGCTTTTAGTATGTATTGGATTCACTTTGAGATCCACGCACAGCTGAGTCAAGATGCAATGCTAGGTGCATGAAGATTCCTGCCAGTTGGCTGCAGGCGCGAATCGGCACACCAAAACGCAGCACTAATTGGCCACCTGCTATTTATCACTGTTGATAGTGGTATAATCAACGCTAATTTGGCCAGCGGGTCAAATTTGGTCTGGTCAACTTAAACCAACTTACTGCCCGCCGATGACATTGGGTTGACCTGTAAACCTAACAACACATTCAGGTCAAGCATCCTTGAACCACTATGGATCAGTTTGATTTCTACTTATGCCCGGTCTTACGATGCCACCATTACTCAACCCACACCTGACACAATCATATCCATTGCCACTTAAATGCAAATGCTTTGAGTGTACAGGCAACAATTTTCAACCATGGGTCATGTTGAGATTCAATAATAACAGGGATGCTAACTGTATACTGAGTTCTAAATCTTCATCTTTACATTAGACTATATTCATCAATAAATAGAAGAAATATGCACAAATTGTCCAATGCTTCTCATGCAGACTGTATCTGTGGTAAGAATGTGGATATCCAACTAAATAAGCCTACAATGAGGGAAAATAAAAGGCAAGCTATTCAATTGCAGAAACATATTGATCCTCTTTGCCGCTCCATAACCCCTGGTTCATTACTCAGAGATGGTCTTTTAGTACTGGGTAAGAATTTCACTAGCATATGCAGACCTTAACAAGACCTAAGCAATGGTAACCAGAGTGGCTAGGACCGCTGAGATATGAACATATATCATGTAATGAAAGAGCTTATAGGGCAAAGCACCAAAGTATGATCTCATCCTACCATAGCATGGTCACGTGGATTTGCAGAGGTTGCAGTACATAATATGAAAGAAGGATCACATCCATAAACTGCATAGTAAGAAGCATTTTGTTAGTTTCCTAATGAGTAAAAGGGTAGCTAAATCCACTACCAAATTGCAAAGTTGTCTCAAACATAGTAATCTCACACCATTTGAACAGATACGACACAATCTCCTCAGTACAAGAGCAGTATGACATCCAAATGCTCCTTTGTATGCATGAGCTTCATCAATCACAATGTACCTGAGTAAGGTATTTGTCTAAGAAGAGCTGAACAAAGATTTGTAGAAATATGGATAACGAGTGCAATCTGCCTTCCTAATTATTCGTTCTCAAATACATTCGTGGCAAACTTAAGCTCCGACGGGTTCAACTATTGTTTCATGCATGTAAAAGGCTAGAACTTGAAGGAAAAAAAAATGAGGCGAAAAAGTTACAGTTACCGATTAATTATCATAAGAAAGTAAACACCTACCTTAGATTTGATAATATCCGCTGAAATAGACCATGATAGGGCAAGATTGACACATGTAACATATCTGGGTTTGTGATCAACTGCATAAATAGAGAAAGAGTAGAAAATTAAGAGACCGCACAATAGAAGAGTACAGAAGGTAACAAACCCTAAGTTTCCAAGCCGATACATACAAGCCGAGCATTATTCCTGGTCCAGATACGGTCTTCTTTAGAAGTATCACCATCATATATACTAATTTGGATATCAATATCCAGGCCCTTTTTCATCTCCAATAAAGTTCTCAGCTGATCTTGAGCTAAAGCCTGCATGACCATAATAGTGTTTTAAATCTGAACACTGTTTTGAGAGAGAAAGAAAATGCAACAAGGTTAACTCAACACAACCTTAGTAGGAAATATATAGAGAGCGCAAGATAATGAACTCTGAGAGAGTGACTCAAGAACCGGAAGATTGTAACAAAGTGATTTGCCACTAGAAGTTGATGTTGCCACAACAACATTCTTCCCAGAGAGCGAAGATTGAATGGCTTCAGCCTGCAGATTAGTAGATGGTTTCAGAGAAGTTAAAGATGAGAATCACCAAGGATAGGAAAAAAAAAAAAAAAAAGTAATACCTGATGACTATATAGTTTGGATATACCAATCTGTTTAAGAGCTTCTTTCATAGTTTTGGAGAGATCATTGGGAAGTTCGACATAAACTGCCTCTTTGGCTTCTATGATTTCTATGTGCACAATCTGCAAAAGACAAGTCATGACCGCCAAGCAACCAAAAAATTTTGGTATCATAATTCATGAACTTCAAGGACAGATATGTTGGAAAAGACCTGTTCTCTCTTTCCAGTCCCCTGTTTAAGATGTTCGACCATTGCCACAGGTTCCATGGGCTCCACATTCTGTGAATTCACAGTTTGAATAGTTAAAACAGAGTAAAAAAAAAATCTAACCCCAAAATCCTCGATGAATGGACCATCAAAGTTTGAACAAAACTGCCTATATCCAATTTCATGATATTAGACAAAAACTCTGGATGAAGATCACCTTAACAAAAATTATAATAAAGAAGAAACCTACATGGCATAATGATGCAGATGATGTCATCTTTGCTATCTTGGCATCACTAGCTACTGATGCAGCACCATAATTCTCCAGCAAAATGAGATCTTCAAGAGAAAGTTCTAATGGCTTGCCACTTTCTGATAGCTTCTTTTTCTGTATAACAAAATTACATAGTAGTCCATGACAAAAATTACACAATTTTTGAGAGAAGTATCAACTGTCAGTGCTGTATAAATTTAGTGAGATGCAAAAGAAAAATTGTCTCCAGAATAGAATATAGTGCAGAAGTACCAAAAGCATTAATACTTTCAGTATCAGATAGGTAGATGTATAATAATCGGCCAAACTAAAAATGGATGAAAGGAATAACGAATTAGCTATGTTGAATAAGATAACTAGCAAATTGTTATACAAGATAAGATTACTCTAACTAACAAACATTGAAGCATTCTTGCTTTCAAGAATCAATAAAAGGACAAAAGAAAAGGTAGATTAATTTCAAGATGACGCATACCATGCAAACCTTAGCAGACTTCCATAGAGCGGCTTTGAAGACATTCCAACGTTTTGTCAGAGAGTTGATAACTGTTGAGATAGGCGCCCGTTTTCTAACTAACACACCCAGTTGTCCAGTTAAAACCGAGAACTATTATATCACCATTAAATAAAATCAAACATAACAAGCTAAATAAGAGGCTCTAGTCGTACCACTCCTATTCATTGATGCTGAATCACATTGCTCCATTGCAGAATTGCCAATAACAATAGTGCCACTCAACTTCTTCACTGGATTTTCATGTTTGCCGAGAATTAGTACAACCTTCGGACAAAGACGTGAAAGGGTCTCTACATCTGATATGCTTACGTTGTCGAGTCCAAAGCTGTGAGCCTGCCTCATTGCACCCTCTAAATAATCCCGAGTCAAGCATTTGCATTGCATTTGAAAGAACGCGTAAAATACATTAAGAAAGGTAAAGACCTTCAGTAGTCTCTTCAACCATGGCGGGCACATACACTGCTCGGTAATGTTAGACAACTTAAAGAATTCTTCAAAGAGAAAACAGCAGCCCGTGTCACTACACAAACAACTAACAGGCTCCACAACACGTCGTATTCTATCACTGCTATGTGGTTCAAAAACATTCTCAAAATCAGACCTTAATATTTCCCGAATAACACAATCATTATCCCCATTTCGTTTCCGCTTCATAGATACCTTCTCCTTCACACTATTCACAATATTGGAAGGACCAACATCTTTCGGAGTTGTGTCGGCTTGTGAGGTCTGGGATATAGATGAGAGGTCATTCATTATATCTTGCCAAGCAGAGATAGACGCAGCAGACACTTCGCAGGGCTTCGAAGAGGCTGTGCTCTGATCAGCAGGATCCACTTCTCCAGAAAGTTGCAGCGATTTCTTCGCGAAAGGAATGAGAACAATAAATTCACCACGATCGATATGAAGGCTCTCGATCGCACTATCTAACCTCAATTTAGCACCCTTCGACACAAAATTCAACAGAAAAGATCACTAAAGAGTCAAGAGCTAATTCAAAAAAAGGGCATTTGCATTCGCATTTGCATGTATATATCTGCAATTTTTGAAATTTGCACATTTGCCCCTCCAAGTGTTTTGATATCAAACATATCTTCTAAGTTTCACTAATTTGCAACTCTGTCCCTTCCTTCATCCAACACTTGAAAAGAGACTTAAAAAAATAAAAAATAAAAAAAATAAAAAAACCCTGAAACCTAATTTTGAATCATATATTTATGGTAAAAACGTAAAGAACTTACTTGAATTTTGAATCATTTTGAATTGGCTACTTAACCTTTCAAAATTTTGATTTTACTATCCAACCTTTCAATTTGTTTGATTTGAACTTTGACTTCAAAATTTGTATGTGGTGTTTACGGGTTTAGTTAGTATACTTCATGCAATTCTTACAGTTATAAATTTATTAAAATAACTAATTAGGTTAAATTTTGAAGTCAAAGCACCTTGACTCAACTCAAATAAATTGAAAGATTGGATAGTAAAATCAAAATTTTGAAAGAGTAGGTAGCCAAATTCAGAATGGTCCATAGTTCAAGTAAAATCCGTACGTTCTTACCTATATTTAAGAACTAAAACAAAAAATGCATAATTTCACTACTATACAGTGTGAGTAATTAACCCTTCAAAAAAAGAAAAACAAACAAAAATGTAAATTGATAAAGTTCGGATTTGAAATGTGGATGCGAACAAAGAATCTCACCTTGAAGAAGAGGTGAAAATTAGGGCAATTCTTAGCTGGTAGAAACGATTCCTTCAGAATCGCCTTGAGTTCGCGGATCGAGCGATCGCGAGATATCATAATGGTGATCAACTCACCATCTAGGGTTCGAATCTCGACCTCCCTCTCCATTTCGATCTCTCTTTGAGCAAAAGCGCTTTTTTTCGCCCTCCCTTTCTTAGCTTTTGGTTGGGGCTTTTGAAACCCTAATCGACATTTTTGGCGCGGACGAAGCTCGCGGGGCCGCACCACGCTCGACACTCGAGGGGGGCATAATCGTAAATAAATGCCGATCCGGTGACTGGTTCACAGGACATTATGCCTGCACCCGGTGCGCCATGGACCGGTTTCCTAAAACTCAATTATAGAGATCTTTAGAATGGGAAATATTTGGATTTTTAAAATAAACTCGCCACAAATATTTGGTTAGTGGTGACACATCGGCTTCGGATCAAATAATTGTAAGGGTTTTATCCAATAAGATTATAAGAGAGATGCTTTGCCTTGTTCATAGAGGATCCATTATGTGTGCATTTTTACACACACAAAAATACACATATGCTAATTGTTTGGCCTTTTTAATTTTTTACATTTAGTATTAAAATAAAAAAGAGTCTTTTTTTCCATAAAAAAGAGAGAGTATTTTTTTTTTCCATAATTTTTTTATTTTCTAATTTTTTTTATCATTATTATTTCAAAGTGGACCCATTAAAAAATAACACCCCC
The DNA here is from genome assembly GCF_001540865.1 of Ananas comosus. Lineage (NCBI taxonomy): Eukaryota > Viridiplantae > Streptophyta > Magnoliopsida > Poales > Bromeliaceae > Ananas > Ananas comosus. The sequence goes on from NC_033621.1 coordinate 2,095,653, forward strand.
CCTCACTTTCCCCTTGCCCTAATTATCACACCCTTTTTCCGCACGTGCTTATATCTCCACTCCACACCAACCTTTTTTTATTATTTTTTCCCACCCAAACCTACCAAAAATTAGTTGCATAACTAATTGGTTAATTCAAAGGGTAAAATCTAAAGCCACCAAACTTTTTTTTTTCCTTTTATTTTAATGTACATGAAATTTTTAGGGAATTACTGATGATAAATTACAAGGTACGAAAAATTTAGGGATTAAAATACTTAAAAAAAAAGTTTATAAACTAAATTACTGTATTTTTATTCTGATATACTATATGCTTGTTTCCTTGGCTTGTGGCTTTTTTAACGCTATATATTTTGAACCAATATTTAGCAAATAAAAAAATTAAATAAACAATATTAAAAAATAAAAGTTGTAATTTAATACTTCTATTTCCATAATAGGAAAAAGGTAGGTAAACATGTATATAAATTTATCCAAACCATAGTCCATTTTGAGTCCATTATACTATTTTTAAAAAGATTAATTTTACTACTTAACTGTTCAATTTATTTTATTTGAGCAAGTTAACACCACTTTGACTTTAAAATTTAAACTAACTATCCACTTTAATGAATTAACAGTCATAATAATTGCATGAAGTATACTAACTAAATCGATAAACGATGCATTCAAACTTTGATTAATTCAAATCAAAATTTTAAAAAATAGATTGTCGATTCAAAGTAATTTATAATTTAAATAAATTCTATACATCTTAAGTACTTTTTAAATAGTACTATAATAAAAAAACACTTGATCCTACAAAAGAAAAGACGAAACAGTGGTTGCATTACTTGCATTACTGATGTGGTGTCTCTCAACTAATCAAATTACTCTTCTGAAATTTATCTATCTTATTGTAATTTAAAATATATTATATATTTTTTTAAAAAATATAATAATTGATTGAATATAGATGATGTGGTGTAACTGTGAGACGGTAGAAAACCTCCCCAGTGAGAGTTGGTGCGGTTGGTTGCTAAAATGCGCCTGGGGGAGGAGCGTCCTCACCAACTTTATAGAGGGGACGCACAATCCCCTATTTCTCTCTCCCTGTTCAGGAAACGCGCCCCAATTCGCGAGAGGGGAGAGAAAATAAGAGAGAGAGAGAGAGTAAGAGAGAGAGGAGTTTCCCTATTCCAACTTTTTTGGGGCTTCTTTTTTTTTTTCCTTGGATCTCTCATGGGTATGCAATAAAACCCTTTTTAACTTTGATTCGTCCCTTTTTTTTTTCCCTTTTTTTCCTCCCTTTTTTGTGTTGTTTTTCATCCTCATATTGGTTTCTTTTTTCCCCATGATTTCTACAATTTCTCGAACCATATTTTTCTTTTTTTTTTTTTTGGATTCAGATGGAGAATTGAGTTCTTGGTGGGACAGCGACGACGAGTACGAGAAATTCATTCAGAAAATGAACCCTCCCAGGTAAATCGTTGTGTCATTTCACTGTTCGCATCATTCTCCTAATTAATTCAGGATTCAAAGATCTTCAGATACTGATCGATTCGTTCATTTGGTTTAGGGTTGTGATCGACAACGAATCGTGCTCGGATGCGACAGTTGTTCACGTAAGCGAATCCCTCATTCTAGTCGAATTTTAATTCCATAGTTTGTGTTTTTTTTTTTTTTAAATCGGTAGAATAATAATGTGATTTGGTGTAGGTTGATAGTGCTAATAAGTATGGGATCTTGTTAGAAGTAGTTCAGGTTCTCACTGATTTGAATCTGATTATAACCAAAGCTTACATATCTTCGGACGGCGGATGGTTCATGGATGGTATGCTGCGCTCTTCGGTTCATTTTTCGATCTCAATACTTGCGAAATAGACAGTATTTCTCACTTAAAATGCGCTATTTGTATATGTTGTTGATAGTATTCAACGTCACGAATCAAGATGGGGAGAAAATACGGGACGAAACGGCGCTAAATGAGATTGTTGATTATATTCGCAAGGTAAATCGATCGCGGTAATCTAATTCTTGTTTCCTCTGTTCAAGTACTCGATCTGAGTACCTAACGCAATTTTTGTTCTTTTGGTTTTAAGTCTCTTGGAGCTGATTCCTGTTTTGTGCCTTCGCGGAGGAGATCGGTAGGAGTCGAACCATCTTCTGATTACACGTCGATAGAGCTTACGGGAACCGATCGGCCCGGATTGCTCTCCGAGGTGAGCGCGGTTCTCACCGGCCTAAGGTGCAATGTGGTGAACGCCGAGGTGTGGACCCACAATACGCGCGCTGCGGCGGTGATGCAGGTGATGTGAAACAATTGCTTCACCCTACAGCTCAAGCTGCTAGAGAATGATGTTTTAATATTTTATATCCTTCGTCAGGTGACCGACGAGGAGACCGGCTCGGCGATCACCGACCCCGAGAGGCTTTCGAAAATTAAAGAGCTTCTTTGCAATGTGCTTAGAGGGAACAATAAAGGCCGGGTGGCCAAGACGACAGTTTCCACCGGGGCCACCCACACGGAGCGGCGGCTTCACCAGATGATGTTTGACGATCGAGATTACCAACGGTCGGATGAAGATGCTGAGAGTGGTAGTCAGAGGCCGAAGGTGACTGTAGTGAATTGGTTCGATAAGGATTACTCCGTGGTGACCGTTCGGTGTAAGGATCGGCCAAAGCTTCTGTTCGATACAGTTTGCACCTTGACGGATATGCAGTATGTGGTTTTCCACGGGAATGTCGTTGCAGAGCGCCCCGAAGCTTATCAGGTTTGTTACCCCCTTTTTAGCAACACAAGTTTACTTGTGTTGAGCTCCTTACTACAAGGAACTAGATTCTCATGTGTGATGTATTCTTATTATCTTCGTGAAGGAGTACTACATTAGACACATCGACGGGTCGCCCGTGAACTCAGAAGCCGAAAGACAGAGAGTTATTCAGTGCCTAGAAGCAGCTATTGAACGGCGAGTTTCAGAGGTGACCACGCAACAATTTTATATAACCTTTAGTTTATCTTGTCGTAGTACATTCATTTGCGGCACTAAATGAGCAGTTCTAGTGTTTCGTCAACCGTACACCATTGCTGTATTCGCCCTAAACCATTTTTCGATTAATGACCTGCTTTGTCGAACAGGAGTGCAGTGATATTCTGATTGCTACTTGCATAATCTTTTACTCATGCGAAATATGAAATATTCTTTTGCAGGGTCTGAAGTTGGAGTTGTGCACAGGCGATAGGGTGGGCCTACTATCGGACGTCACGCGCATATTCCGCGAAAACGGCCTGAACGTAACGAGGGCTGAGGTCTCGACGAGAGGAGGCAAAGCCGTCAATACTTTCTATGTGCGTGGGGCCGCTGGTAGCACGGTCGATTCCAAGGCTTTAGATTCGATTCGCCAAGAAATCGGCCAGACCGTGCTTCAAGTGAAAGGGCACGCCGATAATACTAAACCGCATCGGCAAGAGTCCCCAACCCGATTTCTCTTCGGCGGTCTTTTCAAGTCGAGATCTCTGTACAATTTGGGTCTGGCCAGGTCCTATACATGAATTCGTCGAGTCGAGTCCACTCCATTCGATGCTCATACTATTCGCCTCCGGATCGCGCATGACTCGTCGAATTATCCGCCGAAAGATAGAGAGATCGAACGAGACATGCACATGGATAAGTCAGTCGCGTGCCCGTGATATCATAATAGTTTGCTTTGAAACTCATCCAAGTTGGATTCGAATGGGACGGTGAATCGAAAACTTTGTACAGAAATTACAGTTTGTAAATATAGTAGGATTATTGGAAAGTAATTGTGTAGCATGTATGAATGTAAATGTATGTTTACATTTCAGAAGAAGGTTCACTGAGTGATTCTTTGCTTCATCGTATAAGTACGCTCAGCGAACATCAGTTGTTTGTTCAGATGATTGTTGTAATTGATCGACTGAGGTGTTAGGAACGTGTTTAAATATGTTTCGCAGTTTTTTTTTTTTAAAGGTTATTAATGTGTTGACATTTTTTTTACGATTGACTTTCGAGTAATCCGACTCAGCTTCTAGAATATTTTTGGTGTCACAATCAATTAACGGTGGAGGAAGTGGCATTCTATTTGTTCGAGTTACAGAAGCCCTAAAAAAGTCGCTTCCTAGAGAAGCTAACCCAAATGGACGGGGGTGATTGTGAGGCCACGCGTTGGAGAAGAATGAACGGCCCTGATTTCTCCGGCGGTGATATTGATGCTGACTATGTTGTCATCTATCATAAAGGTGCCGTACAAAACTTCTTTCCTAAAATTGTATTAACACCCCCCCTACTATACTATATTTACAAATTCATCCTCCAACTTTAAACCTGTCTTTTTGGTTTTTCTTTTTCTTTTTAATTGACACCTTCTCAAAATTTGGAGATGCAGGAAAACTGTTTGTAAACAATTAAATTTAACAAACCCATTATTAAATTAAAAAAATTAAAAAAATATTAGTTAATCGTTGAAACTTGAAAATAACTTCTTTTAAAAGAATCAAAAGATGACGAGACCCACCAAAATGAACTAACTATATTTGAGGGGTTTTTGCACATTTGTACAAAAAAAAACCTTTTATTAGCTCACGTGCTTTTTTCCTTTTTCTTTTTCCTTTTTTTTAAGTCAAATTGGTTGCCAACTTGGCAGGGGACCCCCCTAATAAATAGTATTTCAAATTGGAGTCCACCTCTTCTTGGTTGTGACCGCAAAACAAAAAAAAAAAAAAACTCTTATAATAATAAGGAAAAACTTTAAATACCACTCATATGGTTTCATACTTTCTCACTTTAGTATTTTGTAGTTTAAAGTGTATCAATTTAGTGTCATATAATTTTATTTTTATCTTTTTATTATCGATTTCGCTAATTCTTTTCGTTAAATCAGTAGTAAAGTTAAAACTAAAGAATACTAAAATAAATATTTAATAATTCTAGTTAAGGTATCTGAGCCAATGAGAAGAGAGGAAGGTGTTGCTTCTTAGACTCTGAAATTGACTAAAAATAATTTTCTGAGTCTCCTTCGGAGGACACGTAGTGTAGTTGTGTGATCCCACGTGGCAACTTTTTACTGGTGCACGTGGCGGCTCTCGAGGGAAGCTTAAGATTCCCTTGCCTTATGGACCATGGACCATGGACCATGGTCCTATGTAAATGTAACATAGTCCCTACACTATCCTAAAATTTTAACTGAGTTCACCGTTTCAGTTCTGAAACATAAAACACGAATCTAAGTATTGTGTTAATTTATTTTTTATTTTTTAAAATACAATTTTGTATATTAAAAAGTGCATAAATGAACCACGGGTTGCTTACAATCATTTTAGTCAAAATATTTACCTAATAACTAAAAATAAAAATTTAGATTTTTTTGTTTTGCTTTGAATTTTTTTAAAATAAATTATTGTGTATCACTTAACCAGATGTATTATAAACTAATCAACTATAATAAGAAAAGAGAAAAAAAATTTTCAACATATCAAATTATATAGAATTAGTATTTAAAAAATAAAAAAAATGATATCAAGGCCTAAATTTATTTTACAAAATAATTATTTCATTTTTCAGATATTAAATTTTTTCTTTTAGTTTGTAATTTAGTTGACTAAATGCTCAAATATCGCTAACATAAAAGTGTTTTTTGCAAGTGCTATGATTGATGACGCACCAAAATTAAGTTACATACTCAATTACAATAATTTAAAAAATTCATGTTAAAAATTACTACAAATTAAAATTTAAAGATTAAAATATTATATTACGTGCCTTATATTTTGAGGAGCAATGGAGTAGTTTATCCTTAATATATGGGATCCATAATTTTTATGGTAAACTTCAAATATCATTCCCGTGGTTTCACACTTTTTCACTTTAGTATCATATGTTTAAAGTGTATCAATTTAGAACGTGTTTGGTTCAAAGTCGGAATCGGAATCAGAATCGAAATCAAAATAAGCTGGAATCGAAATCGGAATGACTCATTACCTAATTCTTTTTGGTTTATCACTTGAATCGGAATCAGAATAAATCATTCAAAATCTTAAAACTATTTTTTTTAAAAAAAATAAACTTTAAATTGAGTGGATAATTCAAAATATAAAACTAAATTTCGATTTATTCAAATTTAAACTTAAAATTTTAATTTAAATTTTAGTTTGAATCCATAAATTTAATTTATGTTTTAAATAAAATTTGAATAAAACTTTATATAAATTAAAATTTAATTTAAATTCCAATTCGTAAGTTAGATTCAAAATAGTTGATTAAATTTTAATTTTTAATTCAAGTTGAAATTAAAATTTAAATTCATATTTTAATTCAAAAAGTTGAAATAATAAATTTAATCCGAATAAATATCCATTTCGTCCGGATTCAACTTCCAATTCGGTCTCCTAGATCGGATTGGAAAAAAAGGTGATTGGGGGATTCCCATTCCACTCGGGAATTGGAATCGCCCACAAACGGATTCGCTCATTCCGATTCCGATTCCAAGGTGAAAAAAGAAGCAAACCAAACACGTCCTTAATGTCTTATGGTTTTATTTTTCTCTTCTCGTCAATCCCCTCATTAACTTTTCGTTAAATCATATACAAAAAAACTTCAGATACTCATCTATAGTTTATCGAATATTCACTTTATTGCCCTTTAATTTTAACTGTCACTAATTTAACGAAAAAAGTTAATGGAGGGGATAACAAAAGGAGAAAAATAAAATTACAGGATATAAAAGTGATACACTTTAAATCTCAGAGTATTAAAATAAAAATGTGTGAAACTATATGGGGGTTTTCGAAGTTTTCACTAATTTTTATTGGCAATGCATGTTGATTTACTACTTTGGGTCAAAGTCAAATGTGGGATTCCATGTGCGCATCCATCACATGGTTATTGTCTTTTGTGATTGCAGTTTCCAATATTGCCACATGGATGGCTTGTATTATTGGACAAAAGTATAACAAAAAGCACTTTTTCAGGTCCTTGGATTACTGTAAAGTACATTGAAAAAACTTTAATAGTTTATTATTATAAGTTTTATGTAATTCAAATTATGATAAAAGTAAATGCTTTAGATTTGAGAGTGGGCTGGTATGCTTTCGTAAGCACGGAGGCCTCCGTGCTTCCACTTTATTTTCGATGTTCGGACTTTCGAATCGACGATCGGCTCCGTTAGAGTTGATCTAAAGTATTTAAAGTACCAAGAAATTAAATTTTGCGATTTTTCGATATCATTTGCCTAGTGATCGAAGGGGCTCAAAATCAATAATTTTAACGGCCGTGGTGAGCCGGTTGCAAGTTTAACGGTGTAGAAATATCCAAATCACATGAAATTTTGATAGAAAATTTTTTATACCATATAAAACAAGATCAATAACTTTGATCTAAAATTTTAATGTCATATCATCATATTTTGTAAGATTTTTATTTTCAGCCGTTGATATTGAGCCACTTCAATCACTAGGCAAATGATATCGAAAAATCGCAAAATTTATTTTCTATATATTTCAAATACTCTAGATCAAGTCTAACGGAGCCGATCGTCGATTTGAAAGTCCGAACATCAAAAACAATGTGGAAACACGGAGCCCTCCGTGCTTCCATAAGTATCCTAGCCGCACTCCAAATATACTATACTAATCTTATGGCACTTTTTTTTTTTGAAGTTTAGTAAAAATCAAAAAAGATTGGCTATACCTAGTGTTGTGACAGTTTAGCATGGGTTCATTTTGTCTATTGATGAATTTCCACTGTCCATCCAACCAAATACATAAACCACAAGAAAATTCAGTCATCGAAAATTTTTTACTACGTTGCGATGAAAAAGTCCAGAATTTCTAGCCGGAGCAGAAAAAAGGTAAACATTTAGACACCAAAAATTACAACTCCTAGTGGTGTTCTAAAATAAAAACAATACTTTACTGTAACTTGGTGATCAATTTTTAGTTTTTTTAGGCTTAGTTTGGTATTGAGACCTATCTAACGCTATTAGATAAAATGGAGTTGAGGAAAAATCATATAGTGTTATACTTCTGTATGCTCTGATGGGACCGCAGCCGGAGAATCGCAGATGGGACCGCAGCCGGAGAATCGCAGAAAATATATCGTAACCGACTCATCGCGCGATATGCGGAACGTAATATTACGTAAGGAAAATAAACCGAATATTTTTTCAACATACTTTCTCATCGTACGTAACGCAATCTCTCCGCAATTCCATACGAACCCTAAATTTTTTACAGAAACAATATATATTAAAATTTAAACATTGAGGATATACTTGTCATTTATTATATCTGCAGTAACCTCCGTAAAACTAACCCTTCGTTTAAATAGATTATTTTCCACCTCTCCGATGCATTATTATTTTTCCTGACTCTCTCTCTCTCTCTTCTCTCCCACTCCGAGTTTTCCATGGACCGTACGGATCGTATATCCTGCATCGGCATGAGTTCAATAATTGTGGCGGGATTTGTGTGGTGGGGATTGATAATCTTGGCCGGCAAAGAAATTAATTTAGATTTCGATCAGCACTTCTCGGTCGCTGATGCTCGTCTCGCGCGCTTCAGCGCGTTCGCGGCGCCCAACGTCACATCCGCCACTCTATCCTACGACCTCCGCGCCGCGCTGCTTGTGTATAATCCGGTCCAGCTCGGCATCACCTGCGAGTTCCTGATGGGCAACTACTTCTTCAACGGCACCCACTTGGCGGGGCGGGTGGTCGCGCCGTTCCGCCTGGACAGCGAGACCGCCACCGAGCTCCGGATGGACGTCGCGGGCGATACGGAGGGACGCATGGCGTTGCTGGACGAGTTCGAGAGGGGCAGCCGGACGGGGGTGTTCGACCTGGAACTGCGGCTCGACGGCTCCTACCATTACATCGTTAACAAGGAGGCTCGGCGCATGCTCCTGCCGAGTAGCGAGAAGGAGCCGTGCTTGTTCTCCGCGCGATGCCCGCTTACGCTGCCGTTGGCGCCGGCGGCCGGCGGCGGCACCGCCGTCGACACGATAAAGTGCAAGCTGCTCTTCCTAAAACGAAGTTGCGGAGCATTATAATCAATGAGATTAGTTTTTCATTTTGCTTTTTCTATTATCGAATAATGGAATTGCATGCGCGTCTTATAATTAGCTAGGGTCGGTTAATTAATTTGGTTCCTTCGAAAATTAAGTGTGAGAAAAATTTTCTACACATTTTTTTTTTAGATTTGTTTTAAAATTTTTGTCTGTTTAATTTTAGGAAAAAATAATTATGTTAGAAACACTTTTTCTCGGATTTTATATGATTGGTTCTTATTCATCTATTTTACATTAAAATTAAAACTTAAGTTTAAATTATGAATTAAATTTAATTTTTGATACCAAATTTGAATTAACATTTAATTTTTTTACTACAGTGGATCAAAATTAAATTTTAAATTTTAAATTAAATGTGAATTAAATTTTGATACTTTTAGTTTAAAACGCATATTTAAATTTGATTCATCAAAAATTAAAAACTATATAAAAAAGGTTCGCTGTATAAAAAAAAATAGAATGTTGTAGAATATTGTAAATATTTTCTAATAAAATATAACATATTGATTTATAAATATAATTTTTATTGTAAAATTTTGGATTTATATAATGTACAAATTTATATAGATTGAAATAAATTATAATAATTATTACATGCATTTACACGTATGTTCAACTAGTCCATACAAATATACAAATATATAAATTGATGGTTTGTTAGATACACGTGGTCCATATCTCCAGGTTTTCTCAGTATTTTTTCTATGTTTTTCTAATATATTTTTTATTTTGAATTTCATCCATACAAATATATAAATGAGCGGTTTGTTAAATTAACGTGCCGCCTCTACATTTTCTCAGTATTTTTTGTTTTGAATTTTCCATAAAGTATAAAAATTAACGGTTTGTTAGATACACATGGCGCCTCGACGTTTTTCCAATATTTTTTATTTTGAATTTCATGATTATCACCTCGGTAAAGTATGAAATCTGGATTTCATAATTACACTTCGGGAAGGTACCAAATCTTCCCAAATCCACATTGTGAAGGTACTAAATCTATCTAAATCTTTTCCGTGGCGGTTTGTTATATACACATCGGTTTGGCATGTTTGTTTGGATAGAGGTTTGTTATATACACGTAGGTTTGGCATGTTTGTTTGGGTGGAAGTGGGGTCACGGGTCTAATAACTTTTTGTCGAAAAGCTCACACGGCAATTGTTCGTCACCTGCAGAAACGAACCAGCCAATCCTACCCGATGCACAACTTTGCAAATTGGCAACAACCGAGAATTGAGAGAAAGCACGTAAAGGGGTTCTGCAAATTGGCACAAACAATGAGTATTTTATTGTTAACGAAAAGTTGGACTACAAGCGAAAGGCACACAACTCGACTTGGTCGGGCATGGCCGATGAAGGCAAAATGATCACCAAGACACTCTGCATCTAGCGAAGCCGACTCACTTAATACGTCTCACCTAACCTTCCCGTACTACTCTATATTGGCATCCAGTCATTTGAATATCCGCGGGTTCACTCGTGCTACACATCCAAGAGGATATAGATATTTCGCTAAGGAAGTTGTCTTCGTGCTAAATGACCACTTCCGTTCTTTGGTTCGCCGTAAAAAAGTTATGGTCGAAACTCGAGTTAACCTCAAACGGCGTAATTGACTTCGCCCCATCGTGGGCCGAAGTCAATTACGGTGAAGAGAGTTGAAAAAAATAATAAAATAATATAATAGATAAAGCTAGTTAGATATAAATATATTTAATTATGTTACTAATTATTTTTTTATTCAGTTAATATATCTAAAATATGATAAAATTTGATGAGTTATGTTTTAATATTTTTTATTTAGTTTGTATATTTAAAATATGATAAAAATTGATTAATTAAGTATTCATATTTTTTTACTTTATAATTTCATTATTGTATTACTATAATTTATGTATAAAAAAATAATTTAGTTGTTTTAAATTAAATTTTAATTATATAAAAATATAATTATATTATTTTTATTTATTAAAATATTTATTATTTATATATAAATTATAGTTATATATTATACACTTTCTACCAAACATACAGCAGAACTGATAGAACTTCATTTCCATAACTATGAAACAAACAGCGAGGAAGAAGTAGTTTTCACCGAACTCCAGTTCAACCCAAAGTCCACTTCAACCCAAAGTCCAGTTTCGGTGAAACAAACATGCCCGTAGCGTCTCCACGTTTTCTTAGTATTTTTTGCTTTGAATTTTCCATAAAATTATAAAAATTGACCACGTTTTTCCAATATTTTTTTTTATTTTGAATTTCATGATTATCTTATCTCGATAAAATACCAAATCTGCATTTCATGATTACACTTCGGGAAGATAGCAAATCTTTCCAAATCAAATCCATCTCGGGAAGTTACTAAGTCTATCCAAATCTTTTCCGACAAAATTCTCATTTCCTTACCTCGGAAAGAGACAAAATCATCACCTTGATTCACGTGTGTATATAGAAAGATGTGTACTCAAAAAAGACAAAATTCTCACCTTGATTCGCATGTATATATAGTAGAACGTGTACTTATGATGTTGAAACTTTAAAAATTTTTCTCATTTTCTTACCTTGAAAAGGAACAAAATCCTCACCTTAATTTGGGTGTGTTAGGTGGACATGTACTCATGAGGTCGGAACCTTAAAAAATTTTTCTAATTACCTCTTCCTCCTCCCTCTCTTATGCACTGAACTTCACCTCACTTTAAACTGAGTTTTACATTTCTTTTGTATTTTTTGCTGGATTTCTGAAAGCTATTTGGGTTCGTGTTGCACCACCATGAAAACGTGCCGACGAGGTAGAAGGTTGTCGTTGTATCGCTAAAAGTGACTGCCAAAGCCTCGCACGTGGAGGGTAATCTCGCTTCTAAGATAGTTTTTTCGCACTCTCGACTTACAGTTCTCATTTAAACCTCTTTTCTCTACAATATTTTGTACGTAATCCATCCTTATAATTTTTGAAAACAAAAGTTAAAATTATTTTTTTAGAATTGTCTAAAAAGTAAATTGTTCAAGCTAAATATATATTTGCATATTATATAATTACATATTTTGATGTCAATCCAAATTACTTATATATAAATTAAAATAATTATAATCATTCAAGTTAAATATATATTTTGTTGTCATTTCATTTTATTTTTTCATGCCAAATCATTATTGGCTACTATTTTTTTACCTTTGCACACATATGTGCTGATATTTTAATTCAATTTATTTAAATTTAGCCGTTTATTTTTTAAGAATATGATTGATTTTTAAACATTAGTAACATACTCCACCAGTTATCAATTAAGATTAATTATCAGAATAATGTTGGATAAAAAATATGCTAAATTAATAAATACAAAATTTAATAGTTTCCAACAAATTAGATAGTAGCTAATTTGGTAAGTAACTAACCTCCTAAATTAGAAATTAAAATTTAACTTGAGTTTATAGTTTATATTTACAATAGTATATATAAAATTTTAAGTGAGTAACAATTTTCAAATTCAAATTGTTAAATCAATATTAATGAGACATAAAAGTTCAAAAAATACTAATCTATTTTCAATTCAAATTTAATTTATACTATACTTAAAGCCAATTTTTATTATTTAATCGTAAATTCGGGAACGGATATTAGAGTTTGTTAGGGAATTTAGGGTTTGTTAGGGAGGAGGATCATGTGGACACGCAATAGAGCTAGATATTATCATTAGGAAATAAATGGGATTAAAAACTATTTACACGTGTTCAATTAGTAGATCATTGCTGAAGAGATATAAATTGCAAAAGACAAAAGATAAGAAGTTAATATTAAATAACATAATATTGTAAATTTATATTAAATAACAAACTCTAAAATTTTTATTAAAATTTGTACATTTATATTTAAATTAAAGACTTTGAATTTAAATTTTAGTTTAAAGTTATGTTCTAGTTCTAAAGTTTAAATTAAATATTTAAATTTAAATTTTAATCAAATTATTTTTAGCTACGAACTTCAATTTGAACGTTGAGTTCAAATTGTTCCGAACTATATATAATTCAAATTCTAATGAATCTTGAATTCCAAATTTGAATTTTAAAGTTAAAATTAAATATAAGTTACCAATTATAATTCAAGCTTTAAATTCACATTACAAATTTAATTATTTGTCTTAAATATTAATTACAAATTTAATGTAAGTTTAAAATTTAAAACTTAAATTAGAATTTTTAATATAAAAATTACTGCATAAGTAGTTTGTTTATATTTTTCACTTCTTCTTTATTTATGATTATTATTTAAATAAAAGCTTAGTTATTGACAACAAATGGTTTATAAATTTTGGCTTTATCTAATATGTACTTTAATATAAGGATTAATTTTATACAGGTCTCTACAAATATAGTGAATGACAAATATAATCCTATAAAGTTTAACTTTTATAAGTTCTAATATTTTCAAATATGTCTCTCTAATTTGTTATCGTTAGAGAATTTTTAGAAAACTGTTTATATTTTTAATTTTGTTATCACAAATATATTTCTCCAAAAATTATAACAGTATAATATATATAATTGACGTAAAAATATTAAAAACTAATTAAGGTTAAATATTTAAGCCATAGTTAGTTAAAGTTTTCTAACGAATTTCAACAACAGGAGCATATTTGAAAATATGAGAACTTTTATAAAAACAATATATTATGAAAATTAAATTTGCTAGGGATATGCTTATCATTTAATTTCCACCTCTCTAATAACTCAAATGCTATTATTGTTTTTCCTGGCTCTCTCTCTATCTCTCTTCTCTCCCACTCCGAGTTCTCCATGGACCGTAGGGATCGTTTTGCCTGCATTTGGAGCACCGGCACAATTTCAATAATTGTGGCGGGATATGTGTGGGTGGGATGGGCGTTCTTGGCCCTGGACAGAATGAAGTTGGATTTCGATCAGCGCTTCTCGATCGCCGACGCTCGACTCGCGCGCTTCAGCGCGTTCGCGGCGCCCAACGTCACATCCGCCACTCTATCCTACGACCTCCGCGCCGCACTGCTTGTGTATAATCCGACCCGCCTCGGCATCGCCTGTGAGTTCCTGATGGGCAACTACTTCTTCGAGGGCACCCACTTGGCGGGGCGGGCGGTCGCGCCGTTCCGCCTGGACAGCGAGACCACCACCGAGCTCCGGATGGACGTCGCGGGCGACACAGAGGGAGGCAGCCTGGCGTCGCTGGACCAGTTCGAGAGGGCCAGCCGGACGGGGGTGTTCGACCTAGAACTGCGGCTCGGCGGCTTCTTCCATTATATTCTTAACGAGGAGGCTCGGCGCTTGCTCGCGCCGCATGTCGAGAAGCAGCGGTGCTTGTTCTCGGCGCGATGCCCGCTTACGCTGCCGTTGGCGTCGGCGGCCGCCGTCGACACGATAAAGTGCAACCTGCTCTCCCTAGGAGAAAGATGCGGAGTATTATATTGAGATTAATTAATTAGTTTTTCATTTTGTTTTTTCTGTTATCGAATAACGGAATTAATTGCATGCGCCTCTTATAATTAGCTAGGGTCGGTTAATTAATTCGGTTCCTTTGAAAATTAAGTGTGTGAAAAATTTTCCACATTTTTTTTTAGATGTGTTTTAAAATCTTTTTTTCTGTTTAATTTTAAGAAGAAATAATTATTTTAGAAAATCTTCTTCTCGGATTTTATAGAGTCTTCTAGCTAGTAATTTTCTTTTTTCTTAAACAAAAAAATTCAAAAACTAATTAAACACTCGTTTTTCATGGAATTTGAAATTTTTTTAAAAATTAATTAGTTTTTTTTCTCAATCGAACAGATGAAAAATTGAAAGTAAAAAATCATTTTTTATAAGAATTAAGCATATTTTTTTCCGAAAATTTTTTTCACCATTATTTTTTGAGAAACCAAATAACCCCTTAATTATAATCCCGTAGTTAGTTTTTCGTTTGAGAAATTACTTAGAATTGAAATAATAGTTTTTCGTTTGAAAATTTTTTTTCGTCATTCTATATTTTTAAGTTTAAGTTTTTTTCTTGGAATATTTACAGAATTTGTACAGTTTGCAGGCTTTCTTAATTTCCCTTCTTTTTTTTTTCTTTTTTTTTTTTTTCTCTTGCGTACTTGCATATAATAATTAGTATAACCAATTTTATATTGGCATTGTTTTTTCGAGTCCATTACTTGTCTATTTGGTTTAATATGTTCCAAGATATTTCTAGAATAAAGAGATATTTTTCAATCTTATATTCAAATACTTAAAAATTTTATTCGATCAAAATGGATTGTTCTTGAACAGCCCATTAACTTGCTATACTCCAAATGCTGCCAGTCAATTCATAAACTATTTTACAAATATAATTAAAATTACTTAGAATGGAAATAATAGTTTTCAAAAACTATCAAAAAATTATTTAAAACTTATTTAGTCAGTGGATAATTATGTATACTTTACAAAACTAATATTTAGAATTTTAAAAAATATTTTGAAAATATATATTTTTTTAAAAAAAAACAGCTTATTAATAGGCAAGTTTCACGTTAATTCGTTTAGCACCCACAACTTAGCACCCACAACACATCACAATGATCATATTGCAATTAAAATTAAAAAATAGTTTCTCACGCCTTACCAAAATATTTCAAACCCAAAAATGAATGCAAATCTCAGACTTGTAACTTTATTTAGTTCGGCCAGTTTAATTTTAATTCATATTTTGGGCCTATAAAGAAGTTGCTAGCATAGAAATGAGAAAAAGTATCAAATTTTTTGATAACTTAATTAAATTCTTTGAGTAATTGATATTATGTATACTAATATGTAAATAATGTTAAAGCAACATCACTACAACAGAATTAGGTTATAGGAACACATGTTTGGGACACTTTTGAGTAAGTGTCTCATTTATGCTAAAACTTAAAAAAAATCTACTAATGCCTAAATATAAAACCCAATCCAACCAAAAATAAAAGATTACTCTACTCAATCCACCACACCCAGTTCATTTGGCCCGATTACAAACAGAAAAGGAAAAAAAAGAGAAAAATCAATTACCATCTTTTCTTCTCTCTTCACTCAATCCACTGAAATTCTAGACGAAGAGCCTTTCCTGTCGTCCTCCTCCGCCACCGCAGCCAACGAGATAGAGTTTCGGCGGTTGCTAAATGCTTAAATAAGTGTTGCACTACAACAAAAACGGTCTATAGCGACACTTTTAAATATAGGTACATGTCAAAAAAGTGCTACTAGCTGAAATTACCGACACTTTTAAAAAGTGTTGCTATATGTGGGGTCGCTAGGTATATAGTGACAGTTAAAGAGTGTCGCTATAACCTAAAAGAGTGCTGCTAATTTACCAACACTTATTTAAGCATTTAGCAACCGTCGAAACTCTATCTCGTTAGCTGCGGTGGCGGAGGAGGACGACAGTAAAGGCTCTTCGTCTAGAATTTCAGTGGATTGAGTGAAGAGAAGAAAAGATGGTAATTGATTTTTCTTTTTTTTTTCTTTTCTGTTTGTAATCGGGCCAAATGGACTGGGTGTGGTGGGTTGAGTAGAGTAATCTTTTATTTTTGGTTGATTGGGCTTTATATTTAGGCATTAGTATATGTGTTTTTAAGTTTAGCATAAATGGAACACTTACTCAAAAGTGTTCCAAACATGTGTACCTATAACCCAATTCTGTTGTAGTGTTGGTAAATTAGCAGCACTCTTTTAGATTATAGCGACACTCTTTAACTGTCACATATACCTAGCGACCCCACATATAATAACACTTTTTAAAAGTGTCGGTAATTTTATCTAGCAGCACTTTTTTGACATGTACCTACATTTAAAAGTGTCGCTATAGACCGTTTTTGTTGTAGTGTATTACTCTAAAAATTTAAGCTATTAAGCATGATGTTTTGATATTTTATATTTAAAAATGTCCCTCAAATTTAGACTCGATTTTTTTGGACCAAATATATAGACTTAGTTTACTAAACTAGCAAGCTCAAAAAATTCGAATTTAGGACCCTTTTTTGTTTGAAAAGATCAATTATCTCTAAAAACTTTAAGCTATATATCAAAAGTGACACTTCAACATTTTATAGCACTACTGTTTCATTATTCTCTTTGAACATTCTTCATGTCTTATCACCTCTTTGATCTCTAGTACACTTTTTTTCAGAATGAATCCTTTTATGCTTGTCCTCCAAATCCACTGAAAAGAAGGCTAAATTACAAAATTGCCCCTGCTCTTGCATTTTAGCTCAAGTCTCAATTGCCTCCGTACATTAAAATTTCCATTAATTTTTACCCCACCTTGTCTCGAATTAAAATAACTCCAAATTTTAACACAGTGACAGAGTTGACAAAGAGTAAGATAAAATTTCATATAAATTTTAATGAAAGTAGATAATTGAGATATTACCTAACGTGCAAAGTAAATTTTTGTAATTTACATAAAAAATTACCAATATTCTGGTATGCCTAAATATATGCGCAAATTAACTCAAAATAATATTGCGTATGGCATATTAGTATATATATACTAAATTTTTTTTTTGAGAGATAGATAGCACGTTGTTTCGTTTATTTCATTTAGAAATAAACTTAGCTAGAAATGTGAATCAACTAGGATTCAAACTTGGAACCTCATGTACCAACCACCAAGCTCTTTGTCACTTACTCAAGGGACGGTCGGTAGCATATACTAAAAATTAAGTACACATAAGGGTAGTTCTAGGAGCACTATTGAAGCACAAACAAATAAACTTGTTTAATACAATCAACATATGGCACACATAGGAATGTAAAACGGGCCGAGCGGCACGTGGGCCGCCTGGCCCGGCACGGCCTCGGGCCGGGCTACAGCACGGCATGAGTACTGTAGCACCCGGGCCGGGCTGGTCCGGCCCAAGCCTCTGGGCCGTGCTGGGCCGCTCCTCTGTGGCCCGACAACCAGACACGGCTCGGCCCAAAATGGGCCTGAGCCATGCCAGGCCGAGGAGAGGCGGGCGGCCTGGCACAACATGACCCGCTTGGGCCGTGCCAGCCGGGCCAGCACCGCACGGCTCGCTTGGGCCGTGCTAGCCGGGCTAGCACGGCCCAGACCCCTAAGGCCCAATGGCCTTGGGGTCTTGCCCTCTTGCTCCTCACAAGGTTAGACATTGGGAGGAGAGGCGCCCATCGCAGCGCCCTCACTAGCGGCACCGGCGCCAACCTGCGAGACCCATGTGCCGCCTCCCATGGCCCCCGCGCCGCCCCCCGTTAGGGATGGAAACGAGCCGAGCTCGAACGAGCTTATGTCAGCTCAAATTCGGCTTGAAATTACTTTCGAGCCTAAATCTAGGCTGAAGCTCGGCTTGAAATTAATTCGAGCCGAGCTCGAGCAAGCCTAATTTCGAGTCGAGCCGAGCTCGAGCTCTAAACGAGCCGATTGAAATTCTCAACATTATATAATCAATAGTTTAATTTTTATAGAACATTACCTACAATTTGATATAACATGTCCAATAGTTCAAAATACAAAATAATTATAAGAAATGTGAGCTAGGGTGACTTCCTGACTGGATGAGGGTCTGAGAGAGAGAGAGATAGAGAGAGAGAGAGAGGAAAAAAAGTAGGGATTTAAAAATTTGAATGTTATCATGTTTTAGGGTTATGTGCAACAGTGAAAGTCTGAAAGAGAGAGTGTGTTATGTAAATTTAGAGTTGGGCTCAATTGCACGGTTGTACTTATTGGGTTTATTTTATGGGCCAACAATAATGGCCCAAATTAAATTAAAGCCTATATATAATTAAAATACATTATATATATATATATATAGTACAGCTAGGATGCTTATGGAAGCATGGAGGGCTCTGTGCTTCCACTTTGTTTTCGATGTTTGGACTTTCGAATCAACGATCGGCTCCGTTAGATTTGATCTAGAGTATTTGAAGTATCTAGAAAATAAATTTTGCGATTTTTCGATATCATTTGCCTAATAATCGAAGTGGCTCAAAATCAACGGCTGAAAATAAAAATCTTACAAAATATGATGATATGACATTAAAATTTTAGATCAAAGTTATTGATCTTGTTTTATATGGTATAAAGAATTTTCTATCAAAATTTCATGTGATTTGCATATTTCTACACCGTTAAANTTTTTGAAAATTAATAAAAATATTTTGATCAATCAGAAATATATTAGATATTTTTCGAGTTTTGAAAGGTATATTAAATAGAGGAATGCTTCAATACACCGGCTAAATTAAATCTAGCCGTTTATATTTGAGGGGCGAGATTAACTTTTGCATAATAGTTACCTGCTAACAGGTTACCATTCGTAAGGGTAATATGGAAAAACAAATACAAGCTAATTACCAAATTTGATTAACCCTATACAAATATTTGTTTCCTTATTTAATTTTCTTACTTACCAACTTAAAAAGTGCTAATTTGATAAGTAATAAACATTTATTTAAACCTTATAATTGTGTACATGAAATTCAAATTTAATTTTAATTTTAATTTGTAAAACGAAAAAATTTTATGTTTAAATGAATAGTATATTTCAATTCAAATTGTTAATTTGATATTAAAACGACACGAAATTTCAAATATATTAACTTATTTTAAATTGTAAATTATGTTGTATTTATAAACATAATTTTTATTATTTATTTAAATTAAAGGCTTCTATTTTTAAAATTAAATTCAAATTGTTCATTCGATAGTAAAAACAACATTAAAGTTTAAAAATATTGATTAAAATTAAATTTTAAATTTAGATTTAAATGTAGATTGGACATGGATTTCTCTCTCAACAAAGAAAAAAATGGTAAAATAGCTTCGAGGAAAATATCTGTGGGTGAAAAGTTTCTAAGAATAAAATGGGATATCTTACCAAATTACTAGAAGAGCATTATGGGAATGAAAATAAAAATTTACAAAAAAAGCCCTTCATACTAATTTTACATATGAGGAAATAATTTACCCTTGGTAGGAGGGTGACCGGTACCTATGGCAACAAAAGCCAGTCACCCTCTTAACTAAATGACATCTCCACCATTCATTTTAAAAAATTTAAGGGCCGAGATTTTTTTGGTGTATAGGAGCATTGCTCTTATCATCCTTACAGGATGAGATGATAGAGCGGTCTACGGCCGACGTGGTGGACTGGGTCCGGAAAATAAGTAACAAGTTGTCAATCTTGGTCGTTGAACCATCAATTTATCCGTGCGAGGGTGGTGTCGGCGCCGACTCCTCGGTGGGCGCCGATTTCATCGTTGGGTGGAGGAGACGTGGGCCTGCTCGGCCCATTTAACGGGGACCAGCACCTAATTCCGGCCCAATTAAATGCGACAGGTTTCATTCCCAATATTGTACGTTTTCATTTTTTTTTTTCATTTTCTTTTTTGAAGGAAAAAAGAATAATAATACAAAGAAGAGTGTTTTTGCTTGACAAGAGGAGTTGGGAAATAAATTAAAAATAAAAAAGCATATAAAAATGTGCTTCTACTTGGAAGACACTAATAATATATCGTAAATGAATGATTGTAATCTACACACTGTAATTTTTTTTTTTTTTTTTTGGAAACAAAGAAAATATTTTTTCACCACGCGTAATGCAAAAGCCTAAAGATGCTTTTAACATGAAAAAAAAGTGATCAAAGGTAAGGCCCCCAACACCACCAAAAATAAATAAATAAATAAAAGGACAAGTGATTGCCCCAATTTAACCAAAGTCCCATTTTTTATTTTTCTCCTTTTTTGAAAACAAAACAAAAAAAGAAAGGGCCTGATTTAGCCATTTAGGGACAAGATAATAAGGTAGAATTACCATAATGTCCTTTTTGGCTCCTTGGATTTTTAATTGCAGTTCACAGTAGGAGTGAGCTCAATCTAAACAGATCTCAAAGAAGGGGACAAAAAAAAAAAAGTCTAAAAGAAATTCAAAGTCACAAAGCACAATTTGATATCTACCTTTTTTTTTTTTTTTTTTTTACTTACTTCACCAATTTAGCATCTGAATTTACTTAGTTTCTTGCAATATTATTTACTCAGCATTTTACACAGTGAAGAAGATTTTGGACAGAATTGAAATTAATTGAAAATCCAAGAACAACACTTACATATTCTACCAAAAGTTTACTCCCAATAGAGTTCAGGAAAATGAATCTATGTGCACAACTACATTCACACTGTAAATAAAGTACTACTGCATAATTTTGCTCTTCCAATTTTCCAATGGTTTTTTTACAGATGTTTAAATATAGAAACAAAATTGATTTAGACGATAGTTGTACAGATGTTTAAGTATAGAAACTAAAATAGGTTTATCTAAGATGATGTTGAAAAACTTAAAGATAAACCAAGCATTTTATTTAACATAACATGTCCTTCAGATTTTCGGTCCTGCTTCAATTCAACACAGCAGATATGATTTCCAATCTTTTTGTTCCTTACAAGTTACAAAAATGGTCTTACGGCAAATAGAAAATTGTGGTTGGATTGCGAAAGTTTGAGGTCCAAATGTAGGTAGAAAAATCAGGCAATGAACTTATTTCTTCTTCGAAAATGAATCCTCTCCAAAAAAAAATTATGATGACATTGTAAATGTTTTCTCTGGTATACAAGCTCTTCTCTTCGATTGATCTAATAAGGATCTAAGTAAGTAATCACTATCAAGCCGACGCTTCTAGCTCGACTCTAAGAATGTAAGAGAAACAACTCAATGAATAAAGCATTCTTTAATAAAAGGATGCGAGAAATCCACATACTGTTCCCATATATGCTTGTACCTGGTGATGGCCAACTTTAGCCAGGGCTTCATGTTCCCGCTATAGTGGACCGCCGCCGCGCTCTCGATCAATCTATCGTCGATCGCGAAGTTGTACCCTAATCCCAAGACATGCCATCTCCGATCGAGCGGCTCCACCAGCCCGTAGAATGTCAGAAGGCCAGGGGGGAGCGTGCCCGACTTCCAAAGCATCTGGTCAGCATTTTGCTCCTGCCAGTAATGATACTTTGCGGTCACATCCGCCTTTCTCCACGCAATTAGGTCTAAAATGTTCATTCCGAAAGCCCATCCACAAGCTTGCGGGTCGAATTTTGAGCTGATGAGCGGGTCGGAGAAATTTAGATACTTGTAGAACCGATGAAATGCCTCGAGGCAAGTTTCGACAGCCCCAATTACGTTTCCGTGCAATTCTATGGAGAATAAAGCGGTCAAATCCTTCTGAACCACGACATCGTCGTCAAGAAAGACTACTTTCTCCAAATTTGGGACTATTTGAGGAATATAGAAACGCAAGTGGTTCAGTAAGGAAGCAAAATCAGGGTTCTGTTTGACCAGAGGAGAATAAGAAGCATTAAGCCAAGAGAACTCTTCTACGCTTCGAACTTCAATTGTGCTTCCTTTGTAGTCATTTATAAGGAACCAAGTAGTCATTGCATGGTAATTGATGCTGTCGGTGACTATATGAAACACGAGTTGCTGAGGGTGGTCCGCATTGGAAACTGTGGAGTTTACGACAACAGCTGTCCCGAGCACATTATCCGAGAATACGCAAAAATGGTACAAGTTATTATCCACGAGCCTCGGTGAGTTCCTTCGCTCCTCCACGAGCCTTCTAACTGATGGGTTCTTAAACCATTCTTCTGCGATCTTTATGTTCAGACAATGGAGGCTTTTCGGCATAGATTCCGATGCCAATCGGCCAAACTCAGCGCTTTGCACAATCGCTGCTCTCGCCCGCTCTTCAAGGGCAAGAGCATGGTTTTTCAAAGTCACTATTGTGGTGCTGATGTCGTAGTGGGAGTCTTGGGCTTTATAGATAAGCCGTGCGAGTTGAGTTACAATGGGATGGGCTTCTTCTAGAACGATGGCTTTTCCCCTAACGGCCGCTTGGGAAAGAAGTTTTTGGCAGCTTCTTATTTGCGTGCTGAGCTCCCATGCAAGGACAAGGTTGCCGTGCTCTTTTGCGATCACCACATAAGCCTTTGCTAGTGTCATCTGATCGGCCAATTGCCTGGCGAAAGATGTGCTGCTTAATAGCTCTTGGGTGAAGTTCACTCTCTCACGGGAGACCTCTTCTCTTGCAGAATCTTTGTCCTGCAAAGTGTTGCATACATAAGCATGAGTAAGCATGGAAAGAAAGAGCTTCTGGAGAAGCACAGAGAACACTGTACACTTCCAAGAGTTATTTACAGGTATAAAGATGAAGCCTGATAAATATGTATCAAGGGAGTAAATTCCGCTTATGAATCTACTAAAGGCAACTGAAATGTTTTTATCCTCATTTATCGCACATTAAAATCCTGAATATTCTGGTGTTTTTAAGATAAATAGCACCCCATTTTGCTGTACTCGTATCCAAGGTTGGCTTTTCTTCTTAGATTTTTCAAATTTTCAACTTGCAATTCGCATATTTCAGACCATTGTTCTAAATTTCCATCTATTGTCTAACAGTACAAGAAGGTGCCTTCAACACAACTGCTTTGAGTTGATAAATCACGATCACACAGCGCGTGCAACATTGCATTTTTCTTTTTGTTTCCCCCATTATTTGTGAGCTTGACAAAAAACTCTGTAACATGGAGAACGATAATGAGACTCCAGTCAGCATCGAAGAAACAACGATGCTAAAGAAACCTATGTAACCAGATGGAAAGAAGACCTCTCAAAAACAGCTAGTGTAAATCTTAAAATGGCAGTATAAGCTAAGTTGGAGGCCTTCAAATTATTTGCTGAGTCATAGCCATAATTATCATCAATGTGCAGACTCAACTGGATAGAGATTGCACAATTCTTTAATTGCACCTAAACATTCTACCAGCCATCATAAATAAGCAGTAATGCAATGGTTCAACATTGACTTGAAGGTCATTAAAGAAACAGACCAATGATTAAATCCATAAAAAATCTTGTTCCTTTCAGACTAGTATGTTTTATTCCACAACAAGCTCCTCTTCTAGTTCTCTCACATCACCATATTGCAAACCACCATTCTCTCAAAAGCACCTGGAAAATATAATAAGATCTTCAAACTGATCCCATTGTGATTGAATCTCTCAACAATGTTATCCCTAAGTTCTGGTGTGCTTAATGCCACATCATGCGACTTCGTTCGATGTATAAAATACTCAAGTAAACTGCTAAATGACTGCAAACTAAGGAGGAAGCTCTCATATTCTAGTCTTGAACAGCTACCAGATGCACCAGGACAACACTAGAGGCATGCAGTTCGGTCTTTCCCACCCTAATGATAACTAAGTAGGAAAAAGTTAGCCAATGTTTAATTTGGGGTGTCATAGAAAGTTTAACTAGCATACACAATCATGGATGAGTTTAATTACACCTCTGCTATCATCTTCTTTTCAATGGGTAAATGACAAATATAAACCATTTAGGAGATGTAAAGGAAATGATAAAGTGAGTGATAACAAAATTCTACATGTTGGCCGGAATAGTAGTTCATAATTACCCTAGAATAATCTGGTTTGAAAAAAAAAAAAAAATCCATAAGCAAATTTTGATGTGCTTGGATTTATAAGTGTACGATTTGAATTATAGCCCGGTTTCATACATCCAATCAGGCACCAAGGAACAAGGAACGCACATGATTCCAGCTAACTCCAGTTTATTGTATCAATTTCTGAATTAAATAATATTCATGAAGTCCTTCAGAGCTTTCCTAATTTATCCACAATTGTGAACCTTCTCGTAAATATTTACTTCAGAGGTAAACTAAGTGCAATAATTTACCAATCAATTACAAGATCTTACAAAAATCTGAGAAATATAGTCTCATACTTGCAGAAAAATCCGGTTGCCTAAATTGTGTTTGCCGAACACTTCAATGATGTCAAACAAAGTTAGATTATACTAAGGATTTCATGCTACAAGTTGCATAATCAAAACCATGGTTTTCTTTGATAGCACTACCTGCCCACAATAGTTTCTAATAATACCAAACCAGAAAATTTACTGTTCATTACCAACTCAACATTGTTGAATCCTCACCCTTCTTCACCTAAAAGAAGCAAATATTGCAGCATCGTATGAAAAGCTAAGACAAAATACTCTTGCACGTGCAAAACTATTTGGTGCAATAACAGTCGCAGCTGAACAGTTGCACCGTGTAGAAAGCTCATTACTATGAAGCGTTTCAGGTCAATAATGGTGTATCACAGTCGTAATCGTTTTTTTCTATCAATTGACTACCTACCTACAGTCGTTTTCCAATGAAATTGAAGCGGACAGATGTGTTCAATTGTAGAATTTTTCTTCTTGTAACTTCCATTATTGAAAAGTTACAAAGAAAAAGAAAAAGAACTTATTTTATTTCCTCATTTTAGAAAAGCGAGTATGCAATCACCTTCAAATTAGGTGAAAGATTCGCACTCATCTTTGCTGTTGAGGGGGCATGAGGGAATCGAAATCGGATTAAGAGGACTCATGCATCGGCCCACTAAGACATCCTACCTAATTCACATGACTAGGTCCCTAAAAAGTCTCCAACAGATATTTATTCAAAATCACTATTCTAAGTAATTAATTTAGGTAAGTCGACAGCTAGTAATAATACTTTGAGCATCTAATACTTATTCAAACAAACAAAATCAATTTTGGCGTTTGAATATTCAATACTACTACCCAATTCTCATTGATTAATCTCAAACAAGGGAAAATAAACTAAAATTGCGAGTTGGGTATTCTTCAAACCTTCAAAAAACACTAAATATTTGATTAATTTCTATCGAATTTACTGATTAGATCGGGGTCCGAAGGAATTGAATAGAATTTTGGGCAGATCCAGTACAGAATCAAGGAACAAACCCTAATCGGCGGCTCGAATTGCTCCAGATGGTGATGATGAACAACGAAGAGAACCAACCCCGCGAGAACGAACACCCCCAAAAGCCACCAGATCCAATACGAGAGCCTCCTCCTCGGCGGGCGCCGGAACTCGGGCGCCCTCCGCCGCATGTCGCCGAAGAGCCCACACCTCTCCCTCGCCCCCCCAGCCCCACCACCACCACCGACTCCGAATCCCTCAGATCGAACCTACGGAGCTCGATTCGGATCCCCACCGCCGCATATTCCGGGGGCGGACTCCAAAACCCTCACCTCGGATCATGCGGCGGGGTTGGGGAATGGGCTCTTTCGCCGTCTCTCTACTCGGCGGGAGGAGGAGGAGGAGGAGGGGTAGTAGTAGGAGGAGGAGAGCGTGGGGGGCGGAGCTCGGGGCGCGAAGAGGTGGAAGACGCGATTCAAACGCTAGGGTTTCGGGGATCGAGCGCCATGGGAGGAGGGGATTGGGGATTGGGGAGGAGGAGAGGAGGGGAGTGGAGGGGGATAGATACAGGGGAGAAGAGATCTATACACCGCGACGATGACGTAAAAGGACAGAGGAGAACAGGGTCTCTCTCTCTCGATTCACGTTTCCCTTGGGCGGGACCCACACGAAGCGCGAAAAACCATTCCGTGCACACCGGGTGCATGAGAATATCTCATGCACTGTTGACCCCGCTTGCTCCAAATTAAGGAAATATTTCAAATATCACCCAGTGGATCCACACTTTCTCACTTTAGTATCCTGTGATTTAAAGTGTATCAATTTAGTATCCTGTGGTTTTATTTTTATTTTTTTATTATCGATTTCACTAATTTTTTTCGTTAAATCGGTGATAAAGTTAAAACTAAAGAGTACTAAAGTGACTATTTGATAAACCTAGGTAGGGTATATTAAGTTTTTTTGTATATAATTTAACGAAATATTAACAAAAAAGCTGACGAAAAGATAAAAATGAAACCACAGGACGCTAATTTGATACACTTTAAACCACAGAGTACTAAAGTAAGGAAGTGTGAAACCACATAAATGGTATATGAAGTTTACCCTAAAATTAAAGATAAATTTTAAATACCACCCATGTGGTTTCACACTTTCTCACTTTAGTATCCTGTATTTTAAAGTATATCAATTTAGTACCTTGTGTTTTTATTTTTTTTTTCTTTTCATCAGTTTCTCTATTAACTTTTCGTTAAATGATATATAAAAAAACTTCAGATACCCCACCTATGGTTTATCGAATATTCACTTCAATACACTTTAATTTTAACTTTGTCACTAGTTTAATGAAAAAAAAATTAGTAAAAAAGAGAAAAATACAACCACATGGTATGAAAGTGATATATTTTAAACTAAAGGGTACTACAGTGAGAAAGCGTCAAACCACATGAATGATATTTGCAATTTTTTCTAAAATTAATTAACCATTAATTAGCAGTTAATAGTTTCAAATAATAAAGATCTACTAGTTTATCTAGAGTAATTAAAAATTTATTATTCTATTATTTAGGGATTGAATAGTTTCAGCAATCAACAGTACATAATAGAAAATTATTTCTTTTATGGTGGTCATAGAAATGAGTTATTACCCAATTTGAAAAAAATAATAATAATCAATGAAATTTACGATTATTTTTATATACAGATTTGTAATATTTATTGTATATTAAGGAACATAGGATCTCGTATGATTATTATTTATATTTATACAGGTGAAAATTTTATATGGTGGTTTGTGTCTACAAATATAAAAATGGTAACAAAATTTATTGTGAATATTTTTTATAATTTTATATACAGAAAATTTCGGCGAAGGTAATCACCTTTCTACACGTGTACGGTTGGATTAATCTAATTAGTTATGCGCATCCGCGTGTTTGGGGCTTATCATAAATAATAAATAATAATCACGTAACGTAATGCCCCTTCCAACAACAAAGGGTATTTTAAGAAAACAGAGGTGTATGGAATGTACGGATACACCGGGTGCATGAAACAGCTACACCGATGCAATCCTTCGGCGCATCCGGGGCCATTTGACTTTTCTCGAGTACCACTGTTGGGACAATCCTGGCCGTACGATGGTGAGATTCTCCGGTGTAACGTCCCCGTGTCACTGTCCCGACACTGACGTGTGGGGCCCAGATGAAAGTGTTCGGTGGGGGCTCGGTGTAACCGTTATACCGAAGAGGGTGAGTCATGCGATCGACGGATGAGTCGACACGTCGAGTTCGGTGGGCCTCGTGATTGGTGCCCTCACCCTGTTGGTTAGCATGGACATTTTGTGTGCACCGGGTGTACCGTGCACCGACAGCGTGTGAGATTTTTTTAACACGGTTTTTGTATTAAAAAAAAATCACAAGTTTTAAATTTAGTTTAAATTTATTTTATTAGCTTCCCTATCGAGTGGTCTTATTTTATTTTATTATTTTATCATATTTAGTAGTAAGGATCTTAGGCAACGCAATAGAAAATATTGATTAAAATAATAAGACTTATTTTTTTTCTATAAAATTATAATTGAATTCGTCAATAGATAAGTTATTTGTCAGTGTGGATTAGTGATATCTAATTCTTTACGAAAGTTTCTGTTTTTAAAATAACAATAACACCAAATAAAATTATAAATATAAAAATTTTAATAAGTAAGTATTCTATTTTAAATGCTGATTCATAAATATTAATAAATTTCTTAAATTATAGCTTTTTATATGCCAAAGCCACTAAGATAATTTATTTTTTACATTTCCAGATACAGCGGTGCACGAGCAATTTGGTGCACCGCGCGCATGCAATGTTTTAGTGGAAGTGGGTGCGCAGTGCGACGGTTAACACATCGCTTTTTTGTGACACTGCCACGTGGGGCCTACAAACTGTGGGTCCCACTCCAGAAACGTGATTTACAAGCGCGATGGAGATTGCTTGAAGTAAATAAAATAAAATAAAAATACAAATCATTTTAAATTAAATTATTTGATTTTTTTAGCACTTTGAATTTACTGCTTAATCTTTTAATTTACTTAATTTTAATTTTAGATTAATTTATAATTATAAAAATTATATAAAATATACTAACTATACGCATCGAAACTTTGAAGTCGACATTTTATTGACCGACTCGAATTAAATAAATTAAAAATTTGGATAGTAAAATTAAAATTAAAATTGTTCATCTGTACTTCAGGTAAATTCTATACATATTAACTAATTTTTTTTAAAAAAAAAAACTCAAGGGTTTTAATTTTTGTAAACGAGGAACGCGTGAATGAAATAGGATTCTACTGATAAGACGATCCAAGTTCCTGTGGATTAGAGACTTTTATATTTATGATTTGGTATTAAAGGATCAGAAATTGTTCGACAAAAAATTGTACCAAAGGAACTAAAACATATATAATTTATGAGTTTAAATTTTTCGAACGCGCACAAATTAGCACTTGAGCTTGACTTAGAGCAGAGTCGGAAACCGAACCCAGAATAAGGAGACCACACAAATTTTGTACTTAGATTTTCCGAATTGGAAGAGACTAAGAAAGAAGAAGAGCAAATTTGTACACGAATTCACATAGATTATGTAGATCTTAATTAACATGATTGTAAGCAAGATAATATTTAACGCAGAAACTAACACTATTGTTGTTAGCGGATATGATTTCATTCTTTTTCTTTTTTCGCAAGTTAAAATTTTCAGAATACTGGTTGTTTTACATAGATTCGGTGAATCTGACCATTGTCTACTAATGATTTTGATTAGATTCAGCGGAGCAAAATGTTTTCTTTTTTAGTAATGAGAGTTAATGTTTTTAGAGCTTTTTTTTTATTTTTACATTACGGATCGAGGTCAATAATTTATACCTATGCACGCTTTAAACTTTTTTTTTACTTTGGTAGTAGCTACAAATTAAGATTTTGGCCACACATGTGTATTCTCATTAGTTATATTTTATCAATTTATTATACTTCACCCAGTAGTTACTGACTAGATTCAATGAATCTGTTTATATTCAATAAATTCTGTGGTTAATATCATGGCTTGTTAGTAAGAAGCAAAGTCCTTTCTTTTAATCATTTTTTCCCTCCAATAAAATACACACACATCATTACAACTTTGTACAAATTATCAAAGTACCCATAGAATATTTTGTAACTAAGATTAATTCCAAGTACAAAATAGCTCATTTGTCCTTCAAATTACTAGGACAAATCCCAATTACAGTCCTACATGCATCCAAACATTTGTGGAGACAAATTTTGAATGGGGAGGTTATTTGTTGTGGAACATACTCTTTGGTATTCAATTGCATGCGTTATAAATGTACTCTTGACTCGTGCGCAAACAATTTTGTCTCTTTTCCCTTTTGTACGTTCGATATTGGGTGTAAATTTTACGCCTCTTCATTCAGTTGCTTAATATTTTACACTAATTTTATCATATTTTTAATTTTTTTACACTAAAAGACTAATGGAGTTGACAAAAGTCTTAAAATTAAAGACTAAGTATATATATATAAGACTTATATCCGATTTTTGAAATTATAACATGTTTGAAATTCTTAAGTATCGAATCTTATAATTTTTTGACATTATTCATTTAGATTGAGAGAACAGAGAAGAAAAGAAATAGAAAAAGATTTCTCTTTGTTGTTTGGATTATGGGAAAAAAAAAAAAGAAACAGAAGAAGAGACAACAACTCTCTCCCTTGCTCCTCACTTCTGAAGAGAGAGAGAGAAAAAAAAAAAAAAAAGTTGGTATGACAGCTTTTTTCTCCATTAATTTCTCTCGCTGTCTCTCTCCAAATTTCGATCCAAATTAGAGAAAATGATTTTTTTCTCGGGTCAATTAGTATAAAAAATTTACAAATTTTGCCGTTTTTTCCGATTTTACAGATTTAGACTGGATTTTCAACAAACTGATTAAAATACTCTTATTTCTTTCTGTCTCTTCTTTTTTTTTTCCTTCGTNTTTTCTCTCCGATCCTCATCGCTTCCTCCACCACCTCCGCGGCCCCGGCGACGGTAACGAGGGCGGCGCCATCTCCTTTTCCTCCATTTTCTTCTCCACTGGCGCCGGCGCCCCTCGGCGACAGTAACAAGGGCGGTGCCGCCTCTTCCGCCACCGCCTCCGCCTCCACCTCCGCTGGCACCGAAGAAGGAGAAGGAGAACTCGAAGTGGGCCCGGGTGAGGGTGGAACGAACGAGGCGATGAGGTCGTTGTCGATGAGGTGCTCGCCCCCCGTGAGGGTGAGGAAAAAAGACGCGTCCATATCTAAGAAACGAACAATTAATGCAAAGGATAGAAAAAACCAAGAATAAAAAGTAAAAAAAATATATATATATATTCTCTTTAAAAGATCATTATATATCGTTACTATTACCGAAAATTCTAAGAATCAAAGAAAAATGAAAAAAAAGATGGCAATTGCACTGTTAAAAAAAATTATACTGTTTTATAAGAAAATTGTACTATTTAATATAAACGTTACACTTTTTGAGATGAAAAATGTATTTTTTGAAATAAAAGTTGTATTCTTTCGACAAAAATTATACTATTTTAGAAAAAATTGTACTATTTTCCGATGCTCATCGCCTCATCATTTTCTTCTTCTTCCTCTTCCCTTGACCCCTTTCTCCCCCTTCTCCTCCAACCCCATCCTCATCAACGTGAGCCTTTTTGCCTTGCACGCGGCACCTGAGCCCCAAAACATGGAAACGACCTCATCGCCTCTGTTGGCTCCTCCCTCACCCGGGCCTGCTTTGAGTTCTTCTCCGGCATCGGCATCGGCAGAGGCGGAGGCGGAGACAGAGAAGGCGGCACCGTCCTCGTTATTGTCGCCGAGGGCTGTCAGCAGCGACGAAGAAGGAGATGGAGGAAAAGAATGCGGCGTTGCTCTTGTAACCGTCGCCGAGGGCTGCGGAGGCAGAAGAAGGTGATGAGGGTCGGAGAGAAAAAAGAACAAAGCGAAAAAAAGAAGACAAAGAAAGGAATAAGAGTATTTTGGTCTGTTTGTTAAAAATCCGATCCGAATCTGTAAAATAAAAAAAAACGGCCTAGTTTTACAAAAGCTCAAAACTTATATATTTTTATGCAAATTGGCATTTTTCTCTTAACGTTCTTTTCCTTTCTCTTCTATCTGTCAAAAAGGGATGTTAGTGAGCAAGCAGCCTCAAAAGTAATAATTTTAACAAGCCCATATATGGGTTGAATTTTGGCGGTGTAGATTAATCTAAATCGGTTGAATTTTTTGTTGATTTTTTTTTTTTTTGACTATCTAGAACAAGATCTTGAATTTCAAAATCCTATTTTCCATTTTTAAAAGGTTGTCCAATTTTGATCATTTATTTTATGACAAGTTGATCTATGAACCAAAAAACAATTTTCTAAAATCACAAAAAGTTAAGTTTTTAAAATGTAAAAATAACCTAAATCATAATTAACAAAGTCGGTCCTTAACTCAGGCTCCACCATTAAAAACTAGTCGGTAGCACGTAAAGGAGCTTGCACTATTAATATATAGCACTTTATCTCAACTCATAGATCATATCTAAAGTCCCAACATGTACAACTAAATAAAGTAGGTTAAAATATATAAATCTTAAATATATAAACCGCAGATATTTTGGTTTAATTATATACTTTAGCAATGCTCTTAAAATAGATATATGAACTTTAAAAGTTTTAATTTTACTATTTAATCTAAGACTATTAATTACAAACTTTTTTATAAAACATTTCGTCAAATAATAGAATAATATTTTAGTAAACTACATAATTTTCGAAACTACATGTCTCTCCAACAATATTTCGAACTCCCAACAAAATAAAAAGAAATTTTCGCGCACCTAAAAGTGAAAAAAAATATTATGCTGACGCAACATTTAATTATATATGCACTCTTCAACTATATCTATATGGACATGATTATAACACGTACTCTCTTTATATATATTTTTGTACATGCATATATGCTAATAAGTACGTACATCATTCGCATGTACATATGTGGCCTTAGCCTATGTATATTTCCACATCAATATATCGCAAGAAGCACCAACAACTACTACTACTACAGCGTATGTATACAACCAACATTATTTGATGGCTTTTATATATATATATATATATATATATATATATAGATACAATCAAAATCCCATCAAACGTTACAGCCCCCATCCATAGAACTATATATATATATATATATATGTATGTGTGGATGGGAAAATATAACAAAATACACAGGAGATCTAATTAGCTTTCGCATATAGCTCGAACATGGCGTATCGAACCATTATAAATGTACTATAAATAGATCCACCTGATGATATATATAATGAACTTTACCGTTTATCGGAAAGCAGGTTCGATCTCAATCTATACATTCGCAAGTCGAAGCATCCATGGAGGGAGAGTTTTGCTGTTTGTGTTGATGAGGGGCTCGGCAGATCCGGGCTCGCATGATGTGTCGCTTTGTTGATATGTGCTGCACTTACGGATAAGAAATTCGATTTACTGTAATGGTACATAAATTTTTCGTTATGTTCAAACATGTAACATGTATGCGAATGAATACATCGCGCAAAAAACTTGAGTAAGCTTCGCGCATAATCGAGCACTACGTATTCGAAGATGGTGAATAACTTGGACATGGTAAAACTTTGCCTACCGTCCGATTTTCGATCCAATAAAATGCCATTAATCCTAAGTTTTGATGCATATATGCAAAACTCTCACGAGCGAGTTTACCCGGTGTTTGAATTCGGCAAAGCGTCGGTAAACACGAACGGGAGAGGCGAGGGGCTCGTCAGCGGCTGATTTTGCTGCTCCCACTGCAGATGTTGGGTCAGAGCGTTGGCGTCGGCGTCGGCTGCGTCTTTCTCCATGAGCTGTTGTTCCACGAAGTTAAGGAAACACACCGCGAGCGAAACGTTAGTATCAGCCACCGCGCGACTTTTTTGATGAAAATTATAAGAAAGCTATTGAGTTACCTTCTCCAGAGCATTGTTTTGCTCCTGCAATGACTTCTCCTGCGCATCGAATCGATTATGTTAGATATATGGTTCTTAAAAGCGGTTTAGCCATTTCCACATGAAATTATGGAAAACTCTTTTCCACGGAAAGTGCTTTAGGTGGAAATTAAAGTAATTTTACAGCTCTTTGACGTTTGGTTTGTATGAAAAGGAAAATAATTTTTCGGACGATAGCTGCTTGATTTGTACAGGAAAAAAAAATAAATAGTACTTTCTTACTTTTGTCTCTAAAAAGTTAAATTTAATATTTTAATATAAGAAAACTATAATTAATAATATAATTAAAATAATAATTTAGTTTTATATTATATAATTAAATATTAGTTATGCAATATTTATTTTTACATACAATTTTGATAAATTTGTTTTAGGCCAATCCAAACACCCCCTAAGCAGCTGCTTAATTACTACTTAGCAAGCAACTGTGCCTTATCATTAGCAATATAATTAATAACTAAATCGACTTACTGATATAATATTAATTAGGTGACATATTCAATAAGGTTGTAATAACTGTTTTAATGTCAGAGCATCTATTTTGCCGCAACAATATATCGAAAGATGCACCGAAATTTATCATAGTGTCATTCTGTTCTTTATCAACTGCATGTGTCCAAATATAAGATGCAAACACAATCATAGTCATATATACGAAAGTTATATGAGAAATTTGGCGCCTTAACCTTCTTTTGTAGCTCGGAAATTGAATCGAACAGAAGCTGATTCTGCAAGAGAATGCAAGAAAACTAGCATTAATTAGCAACATAATTAACATGCAAAAATATAATTCACCAAATGTGCGTACATAAAAAACAAACTATTCAGAATTGCGAATACATTAATTGCTATTAGTAGGTAACATTTCGCAATCAAATCACAAAAATTCAGATCATGTCAGATTCACCTTTCTTGATCTTATGTGTCTCAAAGCAGTATCAAGTTGTTGCTCCAGTTGTTGAAGTTCTTTCAGCGTTAAGGAATCGAGTTGTTCGCCCATGAGATTCCTAAATTAACAATAGAGAGGGCAAAGCAAAATCATGCCGCAATTAACCTTGTGAAACTTGTAGTACTGCATGGATTTGTCTGCCACTTCGCCGTACCTTTGCTTTTTCTGTAACGATTCGACTTTCGACTTTAGCTTCCCATAGTCCTCACACCAGCTTCCCTACGCACGAAGTTCCACTGGTTTTATGTTTGTTCAAGCAATCTTAGAAATGCGTAACGTGAGGACTTAAGGTCGACTACCTGCGATTCGGGATATCCTTCTGAGAGGGCTTTCTCTGCGTAAGCATAGCGCTCGTAGCGATCAAGAATCCTCTCCATACTGTCGAAAACAAAAACAAACAACACAGATTACAGTACATTGTTCTATGGTTTGCTAAAATGCTTTTTTTGTTTTTGTTCAAATATATCTAAGCCTCTAATGTTACTATCCAGATCAGAAAGTTGAAAGGGTTAAATCTAGCTTACTAATACTGTCACGCCCCGCGACCGCCACTTTGATCGATTCAGGTGCGCGCACAAATTGCCGAATGAAAAGAGTTTTCCCTATCCGTCCAAAGCTCCACAAAACAAGTACATCGAATTTCCACTTAGGAAATACAGCACAACAAAATTTTGCACGAGGGCATATCACAAGAGCGAGAAAGTAAACTTAACTATTACAACACTTATTTTGGAGGAATCATTCATGTATTATATATGTATGGCAAAGTATATATAAAATATATATGATCAAGTATTGTAATAGTTAAGTTTACATTCTCGCTCTTGTAATATGCCCTCGTGCAAAACTTTGTTGTGCTGTATTTCTTGAGTGAAAATTCGATCTATTTGTTTTGTGGAGCCTTGGGCGGATAAGAAAAACTTTGTCCATTCAGCGATCTGTGCGCGCGTCCGAACAGACCAAAATGGCGGTCGCGGAGCGTGACAAAAACTACTAGTTAAGCTTACCCTTATATTATCTTGAACATTTCCAACGCCTCACACATGCGCAAGCTGCTTCCGAAAACACATGCATATATACTAAATTACGGAGGTACGAAGATTCGTCCGCCGAGCTGTTGCAAGTGTTCTCGGAATTCTTCGCGTCACGCTAAGATTGAAATTGGAATGCGCAATCAAGTGGTCCTCTATAATAAACGCTCCGCGATTGTACTATCTATAAAGTGTAGCTAGCTACTCCGATAATATTAGTAATTCGAAGGCGGCCCGAACCTCTTCGAAACGCTCGGTCCAAATTGCTCAAAACCAAACTATCGTCGCAATATTTTAGTATTTACAATATCAATTCGCTTCGCGACAGAATATGCTGTTATAGCATTAAACTATGACATGTCGCAAAGCCTAACAAGCCCTACGATACGACATCACGCTTTAACACGCCGGTTGAGGATTATTTACTCATCTTTTACTTAAAAAAAAAAACAAAAAAACACTAGCACTAGCTACTCTATAGTAATATTCTCCTTTTGAAGCCATTAAAAAGTCCCAATCAGTACCACACCAATGCATCTGCTAATCATTTTCGAGAATTTTAAAGCACCGAGCATCTTTTACGTGTAATATATATTGTTAGCCTTGTAACTCACTCCACTCTCGAAAGCGGACCAGTTTGAACATGTTAGATACACATATCGATTTGCGATGCTCTCGCAAATTAATATATGTAATCTCATGTTGATTCGCATCGCCTACGTTATGCAGGCCGTATGGCTAAGCGGGAGGAAAGAAAATAATATTGAATTTGCAACGTACGAGGTGTCGGTGGAGTACTCGTAGAGCTTGCCCTTGGTGGAGAAGACGATGAGCGCGACCTCGGCGTCGCAGAGCACGGAGATCTCGTGCGCCTTCTTCAGCAAGCCGCTGCGGCGCTTCGAGAACGTGACCTGGCGGTTGATCTTGTTCTCGATCCTCTTCAACTGCACCGGCCCCCTCCCCATGGCGCAACCCTAACCCTAATTCCTTTCCTCCTCTCCTTCCTGGGAAGGGAAACCCTAACTCGATTTGGAAATGCGACGAGGGGTGGGGGGAGGGGGTGTGGGGGGGGTTTTTGAAGAGCGGGGGTGTGGCTTGTGAGGGGTTGAAGCGGTTTTCGATCGGGCGAGGGGAAAAGCGGTTTCGACAAACCGGGGCGGTTTTCGACTGTGCGTTGTCGAATCCCGATTGGTCCGTGGGGTTTTGTGGCTGACGTGGCGGATTCTGGTTGGGTGGATGGCCCGGGTAGTCGTTATTGCCTCGGATTCGGGGAAGAATCCTTACTAGTGTAATACAGACACATACACTGACTGAATATGAGAACAACTGAGCTAGCATTGCTCTTAAATATTGAATGAATGGTTGTTTTTTACGATATAAAGCAACTGTAGCTGAAAAGACATTTTTGGGGATTTGGGGTGGAGTGGCTGCGGCTGGTGCATGCACCCATGATATTCTTAATCTTTGTCTCGTACCCACCTGTCTAAGTAAGCTTACTGTATCACACTTACACCATATCATCAATAACAGATGGATTATATATATCTTTCTTCTAAAAACATATAACAGAAGTAGCATTGCTCACCAACTGTCTCTAGAGCAAGTGGCAAAGAGCTTGATGATTGATACCCGAGATCCAGATTCGAATCCTAGTTGATTCACATTTTTAGCTAAAAAAATAGCATTGCTCTTTAATCGAATGTTGTTGTTTTTACAATATAAAGCAACTCTCGCTGAAAAGACGTTTTTGGGGATGCGGGGGGAGTGGCTGCGGCTGGTGCATGCACCTGTGGTATTCTTAGTCTTTGCCTTGGACCCACTCGTCCGAGAAAGTGGAAACTCTACTGTGTCACAGTACACCACATCATCACTAACAAGTTGATCGATATAATAAAAATATTTTTTTATAATTACGATGGGAACGAATAAATTTAAACAGAACCGTTTAATTGATGAAAACTAAGGGTGGCAATCCAACTCATTATTCACGAATCCGTTTGTTTTTGGCTCGAAATGAGTTCGAGATCGAATCGCTCATTTAGTAAACGAACCGAACACAAGTTAGGTGCAACTCGCTCGTATTCGGTCCGATAACAGCTCAGAAATATATTTTTTATATTTATATAATTTATTTAATTATATATATATATAATTATATAATATATATATTTTTATTATTTGATTTTTAGTAAAAAAAAAACCGAGTTCAATTATAAAAAGACTCATTTATATGTAAAGTTTCAACTATTAGATCAAATTCTAATGGATAAAATTGTATAAATTTATTTTTTATGCATATTCAATCTAATCTATTTAACTTATTATTCATTGGCCAACTTGTGTACGGCTCGATTATTAACGAGCTGAATTTTTTCGACTCGATACTTCAACGAGTCATATCAAATGAGTCGAACACGAGCCAGTCTCAGCTTGCTCATATTCGACTCGTTGACACCCTTATTGAAAATGCCACGTCGCGAATATAACGGATGTATTATAGAACTTTTTCACCCTTTTCGCTTCTCTCGGTTAGAGAACAGGGTTTCAACTTCTCAAATTTAGGACCAGAGCTGCAGGTGTGGAGGGTGAGGTGGTGCATATTCTGGTTGGATGGAAGGTCCTGATAGTTGTTATTGCCTGGGGGATTTGGGGAAGAATCCTTACTATTGTAATATAGACATATACACTGCACTGAATATAAAAAAAAAACTTTAGTTGAGAGTTCTCCAACTACAAATTGTTAAGAAGTTTCAATTTAGTATCATGTATTATTTTTATCTCTATTCAAAAATTATAATTTATTTTTTGACGTTTAAAATTTATTTTTTTGATTTTAGGATCGAAAATATTAGACCAATTTATTTTTTTCAAGAAAGGCATTTTATGGAAGAGAAATACTAATTCTATAACCAAAAATGAATAGTAATTTCTATAAGATCCAGTTTAAAAATTTTAGATTTTACTATCCCTTGAGACTTTCTTTTCCTTTTACGAGATAAGTAGCATGCTATCCGCTTCATTTAGTTCATTTCGAAATAAACTTAGTTAGAAATATAAATCAACTAGAATTCGAATTTGAAACTTCAGGCACCAACTATTAAATTTTTTGTCACCTGTCCTAATTAAAAATAGTCTATCCCTTAGGCACCGTTTGGTTCGGGGTTAAGGGTGGAATAACCTCTTAATCCCAAAGTTATTTCCAAATATCCAATTTGAGAGGTGGAGTTAGCTAACCCCACCCTAAATGGGAAATCCCGAGATAGCCCATTTGGGATGAGGTTAGCTAATCCCGTCCCACCCCACTACTCCAACCAAACAAAACACTATTTTATTCACTATTTTTTTATCTCACGTACTTCAACCAAACACTATTTTATCTATATCTGGACTAAACTCAATTCTCAATCAAACACAAAATTACTCTAACCCCACTTTAACTCCAGAACTTAACTCTATTCTTGAAATAATAAGATTTTACTTAACTCCGAACTAAACGGCGGCTAAGAAAATAAACTTTTTTTTGACATAAGATTGGTAGGATTGCAATCTATTTTGAGTTACAGAAGTAGCATTGCTCTTTAATTGAATGTTGTTGTTTTTAGGATATAAAGCAACTCTAGCTGAAAAGACATTTTCGGGGATTTGGGGGGAGTGGCTGCGGCTGGTGCGTGCACCCGTGATATTCCTTAGTCCTTCTCTTGGGACCCACCTCCACCCGCTCGTTTCGTTTCTCTTTTATTAGTTACACAACAGCCCTAGGGTTTTAACTTTTCGAATTTAGGTCTAGAGCGGCTGGATGTAATTACAGATGCATGCATCTTTGTTTGATTACATGTCATTTCAGTTTGATGTGATTAAAAATATAATATATAATATTAATAACATATATTTTGTTTGGATGGATGAGGCAGCAGAACATATTTTAGTTTATTTGGTTGCACGGAGTTGAGTAGTATGTTCGTAAAATTTTATCAATTTTTATATCCGGTGGTGAGATTATCTTTAACATAGAAGGAGGAAAATTATTTTTATTTAAAAAATAATTATGGATGTAAACTTACCTATTATTTAAATTAAGTTAGCTTTCCCAGCCGTTGTAGTTAGGACTGCGGCGAATTTGGGCGCAGTTTCTACTGTTGTGGTTAAATTCAAACGAATTGAATCAAATATTGAATTTGGATTTGTACGTAGTTATAACTGTAATGCGATTATAATTACATACAACCAAAAAGATTCTAAATGTAGTAGAAAGTGATGTAACTATAAGAAAGGTATAAATACAAATTTTATTTATTTATATGTTAGGTGATGACGTTAGCCTCAGTATAAAAGGAAAAAAAATTATTTCAGAGGTGATAGGGGAGGGTATAATTTCAACCGTGGCGGTTAAGGCTTTTTGTGTAGTTTGAACTATAGCATTTAAATTCAAATATATCGAACTACGCACTATGTTGAATCTTCATGATGCTACAATTGCAATATAATTGCAAGAATATATAAAAGGTTTATATTCTTTTCTAATTTTTTTTTAAAAAAATTATAGCCAAGGGTTGGATGATTTATATCCAACTTATCCTTTCAATTCAAAACCAAAAACCAACTAATAGTTTATATATTTTATTTACGAATAATTTGAGTGTTGTGAGCTTTTTAGTTAAGAAATATTATTAATTGATTAGTGTTTTTTCAAATAGCAATACTAAAATAGCATACTGCAAAAACTCGGTTAAAAAAATGCATGTTAAATATAATAAAGTGTAAATAAATTTACAGAATAACAATGTATATATAACATTTACAAGAGCCCAGCCGGATACTATCAATAGTACTGAGCGCTTGGTGCTATCGAATTTTCTGTCGTTAGATTCATCTCTTTCATCATTTCTAATCGTTAGATCATACTATTCAACCAACTATCTTCTCAATTATAAAAGACCACTATTAATCTAATCAGAGACCACTATCATCTTAATCGCACATTTTTTTCATCAAAAAGTCGAAAATCTAATACCATCAATAACTTTGTTCTATTTTCAGTCAAATTCTATATATGTATATATATATATCCTTCACCTCCATTATTAGATGGTTTCCACAAAAGACATATTTACCTAACATATATTCATTCAATCTGCAATAACGGTACATTGCACGAATGTTTGTTTCCTTTTGGAAGTGTTCACATTTTTGGGCCCACCTCTTGCTGTTTCCTTTATTATATATATAAAAAATTTCTTAATTATACACCCAAAGAGTAGGGGTGGAAACGAGCCGAGCTCGAGCGAGCTTATGTCAACTCAAATTCGGCTTGAAATTAATTTCGAGCCTAAATCTAGGCTCAAGCTCGGCTTGAAATTAATTCGAGCCGAGCTCGAGCGAGCCTAATTTCGAGTCGAGCCAAGCTCGAGCTCTAAACGAGCCAATTGAAATTCTCGATATTATATAATCAATAGTTTAATTTTTATAGAACATTATCTACAATTTGATGCAACATGTCCAATAGTTCAAAATATAAAATAATTATAAGAAATGTGAGCTAGGGTGACTTCCTGACTGGATGAGGGTCTGAGAGAGAGAGAGANTGTTTGGGTATAAAGGGGGGGATATCCCCCTTATCCCCCCCTTTATACCCGAGCCAAACGGAGTGCAACAGTTTAAGAAGCTATACAAAATTTCTGCAACCTGTT
This sequence comes from Ananas comosus, assembly GCF_001540865.1. NCBI lineage: Eukaryota > Viridiplantae > Streptophyta > Magnoliopsida > Poales > Bromeliaceae > Ananas > Ananas comosus. Next base: position 2,137,210 of record NC_033621.1, read on the forward strand.
AGACATGACTAATTATGATTGCTTTAAATCTCTCTAAAATAGTTTAGTTTTATATCACAAGTCCTTTGCATTAGATGGCTAGTATGATATAAAAAGCACTTCAATTTTGATCACAAAGGGAAAATATTTGCATTGCGTAAGTTATCATCACATAACTTGTTGCGACGGCCAAACAAAACAATATTATAACTAGTACAGAATAGATCACCAAAACATTGCATCCAAGCCAGATTCGATCCGCTTAACAGTTCGTCAGAACAAATTTGCTGTGATTAACTGACTGATCATAAGTTTTACTCTAATTATGCAATATATCGTAATGTATTCGACAGAGCTGACGCAAACAGCAATACTGGACCCTGGCCCTTCTGCTGCTCCAGAGAAGGAGCTGACACTGTCGGTGATCCAAGTATAATGGAGATGATCTGTGGAAGCATATAAGTTAAAAAGTTATTGGCACATAACACGTGCATAGGAGACAAATCTGGTACTGTAATTGCGACACTTTACGTGTCGAATCACCACTAACTTCCATAAAACAATCAAACAATCCTACATTCATCACAACTGATTTCTTAGAGACAAACAAAAGTGTTCAATTTAACATCTTCCAGTTCACACAGAGACTGCAGTTTACGAATCGCAGTTATATAGCAATATGACCGAAAAGTTATGCACACAAACAAAACTATGCAATTGAATCTCTAAGGGGTGTTTGGTTCTCCAGAAAGTATCTGAGAAAACAGTTTTCCGGCAGGAAAAGAATTTTCCATCCATTTGGTTACCGGGAAAAGTAGTTTTTCTACTATTTTTTCTCCCCCAGATTTCAGTGAACATGCTACATTGCACAGATACAAGTTACAGTATCATTTAATCAAATATGAGAAGGGGACCTTGAGTTGAGGACTTTTTGCAATATTAAGCGCCTCATCGAAGCTTCGAGCATTCGGGGCATACAGTTCGGCCCTTAGAACGACATTTCGTGCAAGCTATCAACTGGGTCGGGGAGCTTCCTTCTCCGAGAGATTCGTAAAAATCATCCAAAATTCTCACAAGAGGTCCTCCTTTCTTGATGGAGCCCACTCCTCTGCATTCGGAGCATGCTATCATCCTAAGATCGCCGCATCTCTTACACATACCCAGAGACCTGCAACAGAAACCAACTTGATATTCAAATACCTGGGTATGTATCTGGAGAGAATTAAATGAAAATCTAACACCAAACATACACAAAAGCTTTATAAAACATATGTTTTAATGATCTGTATTAGCGTATATATTACTTCTTCCATTGAAGGACTAAATCTCAGTTGGCAATGCAGTGCCCAAACTCTTCTGACACACTTTTATCATGTAAACAAACTCATCGACTTCGTAGATTCAATTCTGAAAAAAAAAAAGAACATAACATGAATCAACTTTGACTCAAATTAAAACCCGACTCCAATCTGCGTCGTATGCTTTCACATTCGAGAAAAGCGTTTTACACGTGGCCTGAATCAAGAAACACTATGCTAAAGAGTCAAATAGTAAGCAAATCTGTGAATGTACAGTAAGGAAAATTAAATAGAATCTAACAACCGAGTGACGGAACGATTCAATACCATGAATGAAGGTACTATTATCAGAGAAAAATTGTGGGTTTGCGGTTCAAAACTTCCAGAATTTATAAAATTATCCTAATCCTTCTCCGTCAGTTAACCGGTTAAGGTTGAGTCTTCCTCATAAAAGTAGCAGTTTTACCCTGAAATAAGTATCGTTTATGCGCATACTTTTATGGCTATATTTTGAATTTTTAAAATATTTTTTTAATTTATTTCTCATGTCATTCTAGGTAAACCCTAGATTGTAAATCTCTAAAAAATAAAGGTAAAAATTATAGGTTAACTAACACTAATCAACTATGGGAACAAAAATGTAATAGTTTAAGGGAGAATTTCGTAGAGCCCTTCCGTGGTTCAACGCATTTACTACTCTGCGGTTTGAAAAGTATCACCCATACATTTTGTTTTATCTTAGGAACCCACCGATAAATAAAAAGGGAAAATAATACATAGGTCGATAAATGAAGCATATTACTAGCTTATAATTTTCACCTTCCAAAGTAGAGAAAGGAGAATTATCTTTGGCCGTAAATAACCACTTTCGTTGTTCCGTTCGCCATGCACTAGATTCATCTGTAACTCTACTTTTCAAAATGCCGTAGTTAACTTCGACCTAGGTAGTGCCGAAGTTAATTAAGAAAGAGATAGAAAAAATAATAAAAATATCACTGTTGTAACTTTTTTCAACGCAAATAAAAAAGTAAAAGAATTATGGCTTCAAAATTATTGACTTCGTATCAAACAAGCTGCGGTGGGAAAATATTTCTTTTACCTGAACTTCAGTTCAATTGAAAGTCATTTTCAACCTGAAAAACTCTTACAGCCCAAGAAAAATAGTGCAGTATATTACTAGCCTACAAGTTTCACTTTGCTATTCCGCAATTTGTAAAGCATCCCATTTTGCGAGCCAATTTAAATGCCTCTCATTTTGGAAGCCCATTTTTTTTTTTAAAAGATAGATAGTACGCTACCCGCTTCGTTTATTTCATTTAGAAATAAACTTAACTAGAAATGTGAATCAACTAGGATTTGAACTTGGATCTCGAATACCAACTACTAAATCTTTTGCCACTTGCTTTAGCAAGTGTCGGTTTTGGAAGCCCCTTTGTCTCACCATAAGTAGAGGAATCTAATTCTGCTATTTGACTCGCCGTAAATTAAATTCGTCAGTAACTCTATTTTTTCAAACCTTTGTAATTGATTTCACTCTCGGCAGTGCCAAAGTCAATTACAAAAAAAATAATAATAATAATAAAAAAGTAACTGGTGCAATTTTTCTTTTTTTCATTCTCTTATACGCCAAGTGTGAAATTTTTTTAAAAAAGAGAAAATTATAGCTTAAAATTTTGTACAAATTTTTTTTTTTTTTTAACAGAAATTTCAGTTCAACTGAAAATTATTTTCGACATGAAAAACACTCGGCGCGAACGTTGAACTAGAAGATATTTATGAGTGATGTGTATACCTCCTCTGCGAGGCGGCGATGAAGGCGTCGACTTTCGGGGCGGCGACGGTGGCGCAGAGCAGCAGAGCCCCGACGCCGAACCCGGCGATCTCGCTCTCCGTGAGGGGGAGGCCCTCCATCGCAAATAATGTAAAAACGGAGGGGCCGAATCGCAAAATTTGGTTTCCTGCTCCGGAGCACGATGAGAACGGTGGCGAACGCGGTGGGTGATTTTTGTGTGAATGAATGAGTGGACGGGAGAGGTGCGGGGAGTTTATTAGCTGGACTCGGTGCGTCCGTACTCCTGTGCGCCGCTCATCATCACGTTGTAGACTGAGAATCGTGACCGTTCGGTGAGTGATGGAGGGTGGATGGTTGGGCGGTTCACCGATGAAGTTGTACTCTGGGTGCACGGAGCAATGTTTCCCCGAGCGGATGAGCCGAGAGTGTGCGCGGAGCGCTCGAAAAGTACAGGGACTGGCTCGCAATATTTAGAAAGCACAGGGACTAAATAGCAATGTTCATATAGAGCTTTTCTCGATCCGCTATTTTTATTAGGGCATAGCGCGGTTTCGCCGCAGAAGCGCTTTTCCAATTGATCGAGCATCATGCAGGTAATCGATCCATTTTTTTCCCTTTTTTTTCCCTAATATTTGTTTTGAATTAACGGGAACCAGTAGATTCCAAAACCCTAGGCCGCGTTTCACATTTTTTTTAAATTTTTTTAATTTTTTTTAACCTTTAAGATCTTTGATACTCGTTTAGGTGCGAGCATCACGATGGTAAACTATGTTTTAAAAGTTTAATTCTTAGGTTATTTTGATGCATCATCCAGTAGATTGTGAAACCCTAGATAAAGGTCTCGACTTTTTTTTTTTTTTTTTTGATTTATGTGGTATTAACGCGCTCTCTTAAACCCTAAAGTTCGAATTTTTACAAATTGTTGCGTTGTGTGTGATCTATGGTAGGGTAAAGTGAATCATCAGCGTACTTTATCCTCAATATGGCGCAATTCTGTTTGGACTTCTTAGTATATAGATTATTTTTTAGGTTTTCAAAGCTCTGTGGTAAAAAACAGAAAAAAATTGTTTAAAAAAAATGTTGGATTGGAAGTTGAAGAATTTTTTCTGCTTCGAACTGTTAATGGAAATATATGATTAATGGTAGAAGGAATTTCTTATTCTCTGAATCTTTTGTTTATCGAGAATAGCATCATCTAAAAGCCTTGGTAGGGGACATGAGTGGAACTCTTTTTCAATATTTATCTATTAAGATCTGGTTGTGGGTAGTTGTTTCATTTGCCTCCTAATCGGAATTAAGTTGCCGAGAAGTAAATACATGGGATAAGAGTATTTAGTCTCTTCACGGTTCGGACGAGTCCACATGAAAATTATCCTTGCCGCACTTACGCTTGGTTTGGTAGTGTGGTGGCCAAAAGCATCATTTTGGAAATGTGACGAGGGAGGGGGATTTGAAGAGGAAGAGGGGTGCGGATGAAGCTGTTTTAGATCGGAGGAGGGAAGCAGTTTCGACAAAATTTTCCTTTGGATCACAAAAGTTTGCTCTTACTAACGTATCTCTCTCTTTCTTTCTCAAGTAGTCCAATAAAAAGTTCTTACTGATTCTTTGTAAAAATCCCGTTAACGATTCTTCCAAGTATGAGTGGTAAATTGGACTTCCTGTATTTCGGCGATCTAGAAGCAACTTCCAACAGCCTACCATAGCGAAAACCATGTTACTAGGATTGTAAATTAGGGTTCATATTTGGAGTAATTGTAATCAACAAGATGGTTTATATTATGTATTTCCTGTTGCAAAGACATGTGGAGACAATATAAATCAACTGTTAGGTTTTATTAGATCTTTTGGAGTTCTCCTTTTCTTAATTTAATTTTTCTTGTATTGAAGTTTTGGTTGTTTATATATTTTTTTTTAACTTTTTTTTGCTTTATTTTAGTTGTGTTGCTTTCTAACTGTGGTAACTCTATTTATGTACTCAGGCCAGCGACAGATTTAACATTAACTCTCAGCTTGAGCATCTGCAAGCCAAGTATGTTGGAACAGGGCATGCGGACTTGTCTAGATTGTAAGTCACCAGGTCCATAAATATGTTATAACTGATTTTGAATGATCTTATTATAATTTTTTATTTGCTTTTGGCGTTAAGTGAATGGGCAGTAAACATCCAGCGGGACAGCTATGCATCCTATATTGGTCACTATCCCATGTTAGCATACTTTGCTATAGCGGAAAATGAATCAATTGGGCGAGAGCGCTACAATTTCATGCAGGTATCTTCGACTATTTTCCCCATTCTTTTTCTATATCTTTTTACTGTTGGGCCGTATTATGGAAACTATTGATCTTACTACTACGTCTCTGCATTGGCTAATCTGTGAAGTTTGAAGTATACTAACTAGTTAATTCCACATTGTTAAGATCACAATCAGAAGTCCTAATTTTCATTTTGTCAAGATAGAAATATTTTTTCGTGTTATCATGTTTTGACCCAATCATGAGCCCATAATGAGCTATGAGCTTATTTTGCTGCCCTAAATGGTGCTGCGTATATTGAACATGATGAAAGTAGTGTAAAAGGTGTTCAATAACATGCTTTTAGTTAGATTTGCCATTCCTTATTGCCATTCCATCATTTTGCGATGAATGATACACCTTATTTATACAATAAAAATCTAAACCGTAAAAAAATTATGCTGGCCACATACAAGTACCTTGAATTGTTGATTTTAGAATGGCCTAAAGTGTAAGGTGAATTGAACCTAGTGATTCATGATAATCTTACAGATGTTAATGGGTCAAATAAAAAATTTGATTAGTACTTCGATTAACATTCTACATCAATTCAAAATACTTCTGATGGTGGCGATATTTCTCTCCTGACGAATGAAGTAAAACAGCAGAGTAAAATAATCCTCACAATGAAGCAAGCGGCATGCCATCTTACATTTTTCATGTTCTTCCTTTTGATTTGGTGTCGTCTTTCAGAAAATGTTGTTGCCGTGTGGTCTTCCTCCACAGCGGGATGAAGATTGAGGTGCTCGTAGTTTCAATTTCAAGCTTGTCCGTGTTGGTCCTCTTCCTGTAGTCGGCCGCTTCCCGTCACAAAGAAAGTGAAGAGCAAAAAGATTGCCTATCAGCCACTTGATGATCTTTTCTTTCTTCTTCTACCTTTTTCCTTTCAGAGCTGTTATTGAGAGGATTGCGCGAGCGTGTGTTCTAAACTTAACACAACATGTTTATTTTTTATTTTGTGTCAAGAATGTGTTGAGCTACTTATCTAAAGCAAAACAGTATGAGAAACATCAACTCGAGGTCCTCGAGGCGCATACTATTATTGATATTAAAACCAAATTTGATCTGATAGAAGGAGAGTTTGATGGAAATTTATATTACAATTACTATGTGGGGTATGTGCTTTTTTAGTCCATTTGATTGGAGCCTCATTTCCGAGGGCATGCTAATATTTACTGAGAAGTGTTTCCATTCATGTGGTTTTATGGTACTATTGTTAGTGCTTTGCTTTACTCCTTGTCGACGAATGGTTTTCCTGTCTGATTTGGCTTGGTTGAAGCTTCTTCAGAAGTGCTATTTGAGTAGGAACTTTTTGTCAAAGCATTATAAACTTTTGTTTTGTCGAGATCTTCCTGATATTCTCCCATTGTAGCAGGAGCAATAGCTTCAAATGCAGCTTTTGGCTTTTGTGGTGCTGAAGCTTATTCGAGCTTCTCGCCACGGAATTCGTCGTGATAAAAAGCTATTTCAGAACTAGCAAATCAAGGCATTTATTGGTGTCATACTACATAAATTAGAAATTTCAATGATTAAAGAATAAATTGGTCCAATGATCTTAATTGAAGACATTTGTACTGTGGAAAATTACCAGTAACTAATGGAGAATTGAAAATTTTCTATTATTATTAATATTTAAAACTGCATTTAATGATCATAACAAAGTCGTTGTAGTATAGTGGTGAGTATTCCCGCCTGTCACGCGGGTGACCCGGGTTCGATCCCCGGCAACGGCGTATTTTTATTTTAATTTTTAAGTTTTTTTGTACCAAATTTTTTTGATGTTTTTCCTAATTCTTTAAAATTTTTCTACCAATTTTTTGCACCAAATTTTTAGATTTTTTGAACTTTTTGTATCACATTTTTTTAAATTACATTTTTCGTGCCACAATTTTATTTCTTAGGAATAATTGGATATAGCTTCTTATAAAAGCATCAAATAGCAAATATATCATTACAAAACTTATATTATCAAATATATTCCTTCAAAAGTCTTTCAATCTGCAAATATATCATTCTGTTACCCAAATTTAGATAATTATAAGTTAAAAAAAAACTAATCACAATTAACTAAGGGGTAAAATAACCATTTTACCCCTCCTTTATATACTTTGTATTTTAAAATTGAGTTGTGTCATTTTTTTTCACTCTCTTCTCTTTATCCATAACTACAGCGAGACTTACTGCAACGGTTACATCGAAGGCGGAGCCATCGATCGCGGCAAAAATAAGATACGCCGCACATGCCGCGGCAAAGACGAGGAGAGAGAAAAAAAACTTTTTTTTTTTTTGAGAGAGAGATAGGTAGCACGCTACCCGCTTCGTTTATTTCATTTAGAAATAAACTTAGCTGGAAATGTGAATCAACTGGGATTCGGACTTGGTTCTCGAGTACTAACCACCAAGCCTTTTGCCACTTGCTCTAGAGACGGACGGTCGGTAAAAAAAAACTTTTTGCAACGACAAATTTGTAAGGGCAAAACATCGTTAAAAATCTAACAACAAGACATTTATTAATGAATCATAATTTTGGAAGAAATATATTTGTAAACCAGAGAATTTTTAAATGGATAAATTTGGTAACTTAAATTTTGAAGGAATGTATTTGCTACTTCATATCTTTGCAGGGATCTATATGAAATTTATCCTATTTCTTAAAACGGATACAAATTACAATTTCTTGAGAAGGTTTTTTTTTAAAAAAATTATCTGGGGGCAAACACATGATGGAACCTCTCAAAAATCAAGCAGTCATTTGAAGCAATATGCTAAATTTTGCACAAAAGATTTTGAATTTTACGAGACTTGTCTGTGTAGGGACCAAAAATTAAGGGGGTGTTAGATTTCCTGAAAAAATTTTCAGAAAATAGTTTTATGACTGAAAAGTTATTTTCAGTTTGTTTGGTTAACAGAAAAAATAATATTTCTGAAAAGCCCTTTTACAGATATCATGAAGAAGTCCTTTTTAAATTTTAACAATTTTGTATCAAAAAAAAAAAAAAAACTATAGAAAAAATGTTTTTCATAAACCATTTTTCCTTCACAAAATAATTTCCTTCAATTTTTGGAGAAACCAAACAAACCCTAGTGAATTGTATGCTCCAACTTTTTTTTTTTTTTTTTTTTTTTTTTTTTTTTTTTTTTTTTTTAGTTCATTTTGGTGGCCCTGAAAATTAGACATCATGGAAGTTGCAGCAGATACTCTCCAACCAAACCCATATGAAAACTGAGTTAAAAAGTTGGGCACCAAACTAAAACTATGCTCTCCTCTACTTTAAAATTGAAAATTAAATAAATGAAGAGCTTCTGATTTTGATGGAATTTAAAAGTTGGGAGCAAACTGCAAAAACAAAAAAATCACACTTCATCATTTCAAAACCACACTATGAATCTTATTCTAATTTCATACCAAGTAAACATCCCATTTGTCCCATAGCAAAAGAATACCCTGAGTCTCCACATAGAAACCCAGAGAAATTACACAGAGAGAGTGATATTACAAATAAAGCTACATCTCTAAATAAGCTTTAGTTCTCCAACACAAATGTGCCCAAAAAAGAACAATGTAAGTTTGTATATGAATGGCGCATAACTTATAAACCTACACTATTCCCCCTTCTCCAACTCTACTTCTCCTTCTTAGGGCCGTTAGCAGCGTCGGCGGCTTCTTTGGATGGATTAAGCTCGTCCCAAGCTTCGATCCACATGACCATGGCGTCGGCAAGCTTGTCGAAGTACGGGTCGACTTTTCCGAGCTTAGCCTTAACCTGCTTCGAGAGCTCGATGTAGCACTTTTGCACGGTGTTGCACTCCTTCGGTAGGTTCGCGGATTGGAAGAAGGGGATGAGCTCTTCTTGCCAGAAGATGCCGTTGTACTCCTTTTTAAGGTTTACGAACGGGTTGCTCGCCTTGCTGTGCCAGATGTAGGGCAGGCCGGTCTTTACTCCTAGACCTAAGTGGTCGCAGATCACCTACACAATCAACGGATAAGATGTGAGGAGAGCTTATGTATTCATCGGAGCAAATACCCGATTACCAAAGAAGAAAAGTACTTCTACAAGTGGATGACAAAGGAACATTTAAGGCCTGTTTGGTTTTGGCTGGAACTTCTCCCAAACTGCTGTTTAAGTAGAGCTACTCGAACAAGCGCGCATAGTTTTTTCCTTTAACATCCTAAACAGCTCCCTACTGCATCAGAATCGGAAAATTCCAGTTGGAGCTTCTGCTTCTCAGCCCTAGATCTCATTTTGGCTTCTTGCTATAGAAAAAGCTCCCAACCATTTGATAGCCGAAACTTGTTAGTAGTAGAGAAGCGATTTAGAAACCAAACACACGTAGTTGGACAAAGGTGCTTTAATACTTTTATGCTAATTATGAAACACTCTCCTTCATTCATGGGCTCGACACGTGTAATTTGAACTGATTGGAATATAGTCGTTCCCTTTAAGTGCTAGACCAATCTGGTGGAAGTCAAACTCGGGAGGAACACTCACATAACGTGTGAACTGAATCAAACGACCAAATTCCCTCTTGAAGCTTAACAATCCAAAAAAGGGTGCTTGAATTTTTTGCTTCCTAAGTATTGAAACAGATCAAGACAAAAGAAGAAGAATGATTTACCTTCATGCACCAACCAGCCCACATATCATCGTAACGGCCAATAGGCTGGCCATCACCCATAAGTCCAAAGTACATGGCAGGGCCGATTAGCTCACGGTTGAATGCGAGATTCATCCCACACATTGGAAACAAGGTACCCTTTGGAATTGTGAGTACTGCATCAACATACCTGACATCCAAAAGAATTTAGTTAGATGAGCCAAGCAAGCAACTAATTAAAGAAAAGTCTAAATTGTCGACCTAATAAAATTTTGAATTGAATAATCTCAGCCTATCCTGGGCTTTATCATTAATATTTCTTACCTGCTGTTTTATAATGCAAATATCTCTTCTGAGAAAAACGAGAGAGGACAGTGCGCAAATACATAATGCTTCAGGTAAAATACATAGGTAGTCCGTAAACTAAAATTACCAACATTTGCCCACGGATCACATCGCTTGTCAGCGAAATTGAAAGGAATAGCTAAACATTTTACTCTAGTGTTCAAGTAGCTACCTGGTATTTCTCTCACGGGGCTTGACAAGCTGTGTTGGGGCATCATAGTCCGGGATATTGAGCCAAAGGCCATGAGAAACAGCAGTAGTGACACCCTCGCGAAGGCTAAAAGGGTAGCCACGAACGAAATCTGCTCCCTCACGGTAAGGATCATACAGAGTATTAAAGAAGAAGGGAGTAGAAGGGCTGAGAAGATTCTTTATGTGCTGCTCGAGCGCATTGATGTCCTTGCCAGATGGTTCTTTGGCAACCTATACATAAAAAGAGAAAGGGCTTTGTTTAGTAAAACGATTTCACTGTAATTTGAAGAAGAGAGCTTGAATTCTTACATACTAACACCAATTAAGTAAATACATGCAGATCAACGGATTACATGTGCCCACCGCTTTGCCAATGAGGAATGAGGAACTTTACTTTGTAGATCACAAAATGGAGGCATAATAAACTAACACTGACCATGCATCAAGTTGTTTGGAGATCAAAATGATAAAATAAGCATAAAACATGTCTGTTACTCATCTATTAATAAAGAGAAAAAAAAGCACAACTATCAGTCCACTTCCTATTGTTGTTCTCTTCTTTTTCATGACACCAGTTCACAGATCTTTTTGCATCCCTAGTCAACAACAGTGCAATCATTCTTGTAGCCAATAGAAGCACTCTAATAAATTGCGTAGTGGACAGACATGACCCACATAACTCCACAGATCCCGCCGGAAAATGGTAGCCACTAATTATGCAGGTAAAAATGATTGCAAGTTTCATAAAGATAGAACAAAGGTTCTGATGATTACAGCACTATCCTGTTAACAATAAAAAAAAGAAAAAAAAAATTAAAAAGATAAGAGTAAGGAATGCTTCAATAGGCATAAGCATTTAAAGGATTAAGTACATTGTAGACATTGGAGCATTGTTTAAGATTGGAGTGGTGTTGAACCCTTTTAAAATATAAGAACCATGCGATGCAAACCTAATGAAGCGGATCTGGCAACAGTTCACAAAAGACCAACAGGAAGATCTGCTAAGTAATTTTTTAGTAAAACAGCTGAGTAGCACAAAAATTTTATAAACAAGGATGAAAGATCAACTCGATGCTAAGCTGCTAACTCTTATTACGATTTTCCTTGCTCAATAATGGATCTGAAGGCATGGAGAGTCGACTATATAAGCAATGGTTATATCATAACAGATCATCACTGGAAGATTAAATAATCCTCTGGCATAAACTTATCAAGCCAAAAAATGCGTTAATACAGCAAAATAACCAACAAGTGCAACATAAATTAATCCAACTAAGTCATATTAGCACCAAAGATCAGGATAAAAATAATTGTAAATTAAACCAAAAGTAACACACAGGGCACTTGGTTTAGAAACTAAAGCCTATCCATAATCCTCTAAAGTTCCCAACGAGGGAAAAAAATTGCTAATGAAGAGATCAAAGAGATGGTCCCAACCATCAATAAAGTAGAGTGGATCTTTCAATTAACATGCTACAATAATAGATCAAAAGCAACAGTGTAACAGCCTCTTCAGGAAGGAAGAAGAGTTGATGATAGGAACTAAATTGAACTCAAACTAAAACCTTAATATAGTACGAAAAGAGCTGCAACTATAGAATACCGAAATTATGAAAAAAGAATAATTTTGCAACATCATCGTAATAATAAATCCCTTTCACAACATAAAGTCAATCAAAGACCAAGTTTATTTTTCCCAGATTAAGTAAAAAAGTACCAAAAACATCGAAGTAACAGGGAAAAATCCGATCTTTACGTCTTCCCCAAAACCAAAACTTAAACATCAAAACACCAATCCAAAAACCCTGAAAAAACTGGAAAAAAAAAATCCCACCTTTACGCAATCCCCGCCACGCTCTTCCCCACCCAAAAACAAAACTCAATCATCAAAACACCAAGCGAAACCATAAAAGCTCCGAAATCGAACCAGTTAAGAGGAATGGGGGAGGAGAAAGAGGCTGAGATCCGACTCACGAAGCAGTCATCGTCGATCGTATAGATGTACTTCTTCTTGGAGACCATGTATCCGAAGCATCGGCACGCGGAGTCCTTGAAGGAGATGCACGAGGCCTTGGGGCCGAGGATACGGTTGATGTCGTTGCGGTTGTAGAGCTCGTAGTCGAACCCCTCGGGCACCTTGATGGTCCTCGTGGGGTCCCCATCTTGGACGATGATGAGGTGGTAGGGTTGGAAGAACGGCCTCCACATCTCCAGGAAATCCAGGTTCCGGATCGTCGGGATCACGATGTCGAGCTCCTCCTTGAGCAGGGGAGTGATCGGAACCCCTGATCCGGTCGCCATTGACGCGCGCGGCGACGAGGGATCGGCCCTAGGGTTTCAGAGAGAGAGAGAGAGAGATGGAGAGGACGAAGAGATCGAGAGAGAGAGAGAGAGGCGACGAAGAGGGGAGGGAGAGGATCCGAACATATAAAGAGGAGATCGGCACGTGACGTCACGTGAGACCCGGTCGGGTGGGGTCGTATTGACCCGGTCCATGTTTCCGGTCCGGAAATTAGGCCGGCTCTCGGTTCCCCGGTCTAGACGCAATACAAAGGGCTTTCACAAGGGAAAAAATATATATTAAAAACTTATTATTGTGTTATATGCACTTTAGGAACCCTAGTACGTAAAAAATATGTATATGAAAAAAAATATAAACTTCAAATACCACTTTTGTGATTTCATATTTTCTTATTTTAGTACTCTGTGATTTAAAATATATCAATTTAGTATTATATAATTTTTTTTCTTTTCGTCAACTTCTCCGTTAGTATTTTGTTAAACTATATACAAAAAAACTTTAGATACCCCGACTAAATTTATCGAATATTCACTTTAGTACATTTTAATTTAAACTTTATCACTGATTTAATAAAAAAGAATTAATGGAGAGGATAGTAAAAAGAGAAAAATAAAATAATAGCTTACTAAATTGATACACTTTAAATTATAGAATATTAAAATAAAAAATCGGAGTTGTATTTGAAATTATTTTAAAAAAAAAATTTCTAGGCATTGAGTGATTGATCGTTTAATTACAGTGATATGTATAAATAGTGAAAGTAGTGAATCCTCGGAATTTTTTCTATACAAGATTTACAAAAATTTATTTTACTGTCAATTTCTATTTGTTTTTATATATATAATAGATATAGATATCTACAGAAAAAAAATATTTTGAAAAATTATAAATGTACGAAAAATTTTGTGTTGGTTATTAATATCACCGGGTAGGTGACCGGATCCCGAGGCGGGAGAGGGACAAGCATGGAATATTCTCATTCCCCAGTTTTAGTGAATCTGAACGGACGAATTATTGACGGTTGGATTTGTACTAGGGTATGAGATCTGAGCCGTCCGTTGGCTCGGGGCGCATGCGATCACGTGGTCGGCGTGTTGTCCGCATAATCCGGCGTAGAATTTCGTTGAGTTTGGTGTATTTGTCGGCAATTGCGAGACTAGCAACAACGTAAGCTAAAAATGCATGGAAACACCTCCAATTATAGAAAATTTTAAATTAGGTCTCTCAAATTTTTTTTCTTTTAAAGAAAAAAAAAAGTACTAACTGTTTCGTTTATTTTATTTGAAAATAAATTTAGCTGAAAATATGAATCAACTAGAATTCGAACTTGGAATCTCGGGTACCAACCACCAAGCCCTTTGGCACTTGCTCTAGAGACGGTCGGTGCTTTCTCAACTTATCGCTTTTAAAAACAACCCACTAAAATTTTTACACTTTACTTTTACTTACGCGATGTTACTAATTGAATTCTCGTTTCAATTACATATCTTGTATATAGTTTTGCATAACTTTAGAATACGAAAAAGATTTTTTTTCTTTTAATTATGATAATGAAGTATCATAATTAAAACTGCTATAGTAAATCTACTTTAAATTTTTATTATATTTTTTATGTTTTTGAATGAAAAATATATTTTTTCCTTAAAAGCTTTATAAAATTATATATAATACAAGCGATCAGAATTGATTGTATAATTTAGAATTTTAATTGAGCAGAAGACATTTATTTATGTTATTTGTAAAGTTTAGATAGACCGAATTGCAAAATTAAAATTTTAGGCACTTATTCACAAAAATTTTAGATTCAAGAGATCTTTGTCTTCTTTTCTAATTGATGTTTTTAACTTCTAATTTTCATTTAAATCATTTTAGTTTAATATTTAAAAATTTTAACTATATTTACTGGTTCTAGTTGCTATTAACAGTAAATTATTCTAGTTTTATTTAAATAATAGTTAAAGTTAATAGATTTAATAAAATCATCGAGATATTTTATAAAAAAATTCTAATTTATTTAATTAAAATTACTAAAATAAAAAATAAAAAAGTGTTAAATTGGGTTTTTAAAAAATATAGGGGCTACTTAAAAATGGCATATATGTGAGTGGTCTCCAAACCTTTTTGTAACGGGTTATTGGGGGTAATCTTACTAGTCGTGTTGGGGACCTTGGACCGGATTTGGCCCCGCCTGGTTCGATTCTACCGGTTCGTTTCGACCGGTTCGATTCGACCGGTTCGGTCACGTGGGTTTAATCAAAAAGACGGTTTAATTAGATTTTCCCTTTCATACGGCAAGGAGCCAGTTGTGTATTCCTTGTCCTTGATTGCTCTATGATCGTTCCCAAAGGTATCGTTTGGTTCGGGGATAAGAAAAAAGTGGCTATTCCAGGAATAGATATAAATTGAGGTATAAACGAGGATTAGATCAATTTTACGTTTGGATGAAAATTGGGTTATTCCTGGAATAAAAAAATAGCGTTTGGTTAGGTAAGATAGAATAAGAGAGATAATGGATTTTGTAAATAAAAAATAATGATATGCGTACCCAATGCGTCCCCAAAAAACCCTTCGCCCTTTTACATGGGATAAATACTTCATGCTTTGATGTATGAATAAAAAAAAGGATCACTTCTAATAAAGTTCTTAATAGGGACGTCAACGGGTTAGGTTTGGAACAAATTTTCAAAAATCTGAATCAGAATCCGACTCCCAATCCAAAATTCGAATCCGAACTCAAATCCGACAGATTTTAAAAATTCATATCCAAACCCGAACCCGGCTAAAAACCTGAACATGAAAATTTGAATCCGAAATAATTATCTCTTTTCAATATTTCAAAATATATTATATTAAATCTAAAATTTTAAAATATAAATTCAAATATAACATCAAATTTATATATACATATTATATATAATATAAAATAAATTCGGGTTCTGATCGGATTTGGGTTTAGGTCGGGTCAGGTCAAAATTCATATCTGAATCCATATCGATTGGATTTTTATTTTTGATATCCATATTTAAAATTACATTCATTTAGTATCGAATAAATCTGTTCTGCTCGGATTTGAATTTGAATAAAATTTTAAATATCCGTATTCATTAACATTTCTAGATCTCACCGATTGAAGTTTACATAATAATGATAGCTTTTATTTTGATTTAAAAACAATAAAATAGTTCTGATATGATATAAATAGTCTCACATGATCTGCCCTAGTTGGCGTGTTTGACTTTTATAGCTTTAATGCTATTTATATCCAATTAAAAGCTTACCAAAAAAAAATTGTACTTGTTAGAGAATGCATAGTATTGTTGCACAATTGTTCGGCAGTTTTGTCAGAATGATTGGTAATAAATAAAATTGTTAGACTACGTTCGGTTGGGGGTTAAAGGTGAAATGAAGGGTTTATTTCATTCTTATCCTTTAAACACAAACAAAAAATAATAGGAACACTAATTTTCTCCTTAACGGATTAACGGGCTATTTTAGAATTACCCGATAAGGAGGGAATTAGTGTTTCCACCCCAAGGTGGAACAAGCTAAGATAACCCAGCTTGTTCCACCTGTGAAGAGAGAGAGAGAGAGTGTGTGTGTGTGTGAGTGAGTGAGAGAATTTTTAATTTATTATAAAATTTAAATTTCGTAAGTTTAAAGATTAAAATCTATAATTTTAAAAATTACAAAATTTAAATTTAAAATTTAAATTATTTAATTTTAAATTTTAAATTTTGATATTTTAAATTTTTTATTTAGAACTTGATAGTTTGTATTTTTAAATTAAAATTTCATCTTAAATTTAAAGTTTAAAATTTTAAATTTTAATATTTTAAATTTATAAATTTGAGATTTTATAATTTTAAATTTTAATTTTGATTTTTAAAATTTAAAAGTTTATATTTTAAATTTTAAAATATAAATATAAAATATAAAAATTCAAATTCTAATATAAAGAAAAGAATAATATTATTATTTTTTATTTATAACTATCCACTTTAATTCTTTTTCCATCTTATCTAACCAAATGCTATTTTTCTTATTTTTAGAAATAATCCAATTTTCATCCAAACGCAAAATTGATTTAATCCCCGTTTATACCTCAATTTATACCTATATCCGGAATACCCACTTTTTGTTTATTCTCGAATCAAACGATACCTTATTAGAGAATGCATAGTATTGTTGCACAATTGTTCGGCAGTTTTGTTAGAATGATTGGTAATAAATAAAATTATGATGTGAACAAAGTAAAATTTTAAAATAATAGAAAACAAACTACTTTTGATATGCGAATAAATATAAGGAACGTTTGATTAGATGTAATTATAAATACAGTATAGTTGAAAATATATATAGTTAGAAATACAGAAGTTGCAAATATATGTATTTTATAACTATAAATAATTTGTTTGGTTGCACACAATTAAGAAATAATTTTTATTTTTATATATATATAATAGTGAGATTATCTCTAATATAAAAATATATTTTTTATTTAAAAAATAATTAAGGAGGTCAATTTATCTTTTATTTAAAATTACTTTCTCCAACTGCTGCAGTTGAAATTGCGATCAATTTGGGCGTAGTTTCAACTGCTGCAGTTGGACCTCCTCCTGTATTTTCTACTGCAACAGTTAAAGTTAAATATATCAAACCAAACATCGACTTTGTATTTGTATGCATTTATAATTGCCGTGTAGTTACAACTACACGCAATCAAACGGCCCTGAGTACTTTTCATCAATCAAACACAGCTTATTAAGGCTTGTTTTGAAATTTCAAAAAAATCTATGCCTATTTATTTCTGTAAATGATATTCTACGGTCGTATCGCGGAACGAACAAATATAATTTTATCTCAGCTCCACCCAATCAAATATATTAGGTGATTTTTAATACCAGATGAGTACTAAATGAAAACCATTGGTTACTTTAGGACCATAAAAGAGCAAAAGTGCTCCAATTCAAATTTCAGGGGTGAATTTACCATTCTACCCCTGAAATTTGGAATCATGGGGATAGTAGTAGGGTTGGTACATGAAGCATCTTACAAAGTTGGAATTTCTTGGGTTCATCTAATAAAGATGTGATCTAGAGCTAGCTATCTCCCAAGTGATTGACAAGCTGTGACCATTTTTTTATTTCAGATTTGTGAATGAGACATCCCAACAAACCCCTGCGTGCATGATTCTTACTTATTTTATTGTAAATTAACAGGATTTTAATCATTTTAAGTTGCGTGTCCGATCGATGTTGCTAATTATTAATTTTAAAAATTAAGCTGATAGAAACACATAACTAATTCACTTAAAACGTATAGATACGTACGTTTTAACTGTGATTCGGTTCAACCAATTTCACGCCACTTCGAACATGATTCAACTCAACTCAGTCTCACGCCATTTCAAACGTGACTTGACCCCCACTGGCCTCAAGCGGAAAAATGGGATGTTGATTCATTTAAGACAACACTACGCTCGTGATCTCTTTTTTTTTTTTTGTGATTTTATTGAAGAAATTTATTTCTACGCGTTGATGTAGCCACTTTAGAATTTGAGTACACGCGATAGTGTATCGGAATTGACCAGAGTCAATAACTACATTTCAACTAATCAAACACTGAGGAACTCGGAAGAAGTCGAGGAAATTGTAGATTGATTTTTTTTTTTTTTTACATATTTATGTAGATAAATAATTAATCTCCACACTTGTAATTTCCAAAAAATAGAAAATATAATTGATATGCTGGTAAGCTGAATCATGTATTTATGAATTTTAAAAAAATGTTAATTGCTTAGATGCTTCTGTGTTCTCGACGAAAACACGAAAATTATACAGTAACTGAATCGTTGAGATGTACATGATATTTTTCACAGAAACAAGTGAGATATTTTTCAATCATAGTTATTTTATCGAAGCTTTAATAACACTCGAATTTAAGCTCTTAGAATTCAAAAGTTTATTTCTGTTTTTTGTTTTAAACTTCAAATCTTTTTTTAATGTCGATTGATGCACGTAATTGGAGCATCCCCTTGATTAATTTCAAGTGTGTGTGTTGAGTTCTATAGAGGTGTGGATGTAATCATTTAAATTAACTGAGAATCACTTGTTTTTAATTTTCACTTTGCTCTATATTATCACTTTTAAATATTTTATCATTTATACATTCCATAAACAATAATAAAGGAGAAACTGCCATGCTTTAACATTTTTTTTTTTTTACTTTTTATTGCTCTTTTTCACCTTTTCTCTCGTTTTCGTTTCGAAATTAAGTATCAGCTATTAAGTGTTAATAAGAATAATAATCTTATATTAGATACAGGATAATATTTTAAAGTTGTTTAGAAATATGTTGTTTTTGATTATTCTTTGATATATATACAACTTATGGGATAAGCAGAAAGTAAATCAATTTTGCGTTTGAATGAAAGTTAAGTTATTTTCGAAAATAAAAAAAATAGTGCTTGAATAATTAGATAAAAATAATAAAAATAAGAGTAATCATACTTTTAAAATAATAATATTTTACATGATTAATTTGCATCAAAGTATTAATTAAATAATATTTTAATAAATCAATTAATTAATTAACCATGAATACTGTTAAATAGCCGTAAATATTAATTAATAAATAAATTAATATATTATTTAACCGTTAATTTATTAATCACGTGTGCTCTTAATTAATAAATTAACTAAAAATAAATAATTCGATAAATTAATAAATTTATTAGTTAATTATTAAATTAATTAGGTTAGTCAATATATTAATTGGTTAATCAATATAAATCTTGGTGATTGTATAAACACTCTAAATAGTTAAATTTTAAATTAGCTAATTAATTATAAATAATAAATTAATTACACAAAATAGCTAATTAAGTATTTATTAACGTAATAAATCAAGTGGTTCATTATTAATCTAATTAATTAGTAAATAAACTAATATATAATACATTAATTAGTATTACTTTATTATTAATTGATACAGGTACAAGAGGTGAGCAACAATTCCACCCTAGTAGTAAGAGCCAAACTCTTTTTTTTTTTTTTTTATGTTTGGGAAAAAGCCTAAACTATTATAAAGAACTATAATTTTAATATATTTATATTTAATATTATAATTCATGTACATAGAACACCACGCACACATACACACAAAAGAAAAAAAAAAAAAGGTCTAACANCATACACACAAAAAAAAAAAAAAAAAAAAAGTCTAACATTTTATGCAAAAATTGGGCCAGAAAAATTTAGGCCCAAAAAAAAATTCGAGTACAAAAATTGGGTTGGTGGTGTTGGGCCATCTCAATGGACCGAAAATCACGACTGTTATTCGTTAAATTTGGATCGCCTGCTTGTTCGATGGCCCGGCCGGATCTAATGACCAACTCCAGATACCTACCATCAGATTCTTTGCCACTTGCGCTTGGAAAGGTCGGCGCAATATGAAAGTGCTCGGTTGGATATTATTATTCTAGTGTGCTGTGACTGAGAAGATCTACTTAGTACCAACGACTGAGTTTTTTTTTTTTTATTTTTAATTTTAGGGCTAATTGCACCGTTGATTCTAATCTTTATCTTTTTTTCACTTTGGTCACTAATTTTTTTTATTATTTTTATGTTTTTTTTTCTTGTCGTTAAGCCCTAACTAGGGGTGTAATGTGGACCGTGCCGGGCTGGCACGGCCCACATTTTTCGGGCCGAAACGGGCCAAAAGTAACCCGGCACGGCCCAATTTCAGATCCGGGTCGAGCCGTGCCGGGCTAGTTTTCTCACAATTCGAGCCCAGCACGGCCCCTGGCCCGAATGGTATGGGCCATGCCGGGCCGGCCCAGGCTCCGGCCGCCCATTATTTTTTAAAAATATAATAAATTATAAAATATAAAATATTATATATATAATTAAACTATAAAATTTATTAAAAAATAATAAAAATATTTAAAATTTTATTAAATTTTATAATATTTAAAAATATTTGGACCAAATTGCCCTCCCCACAATTTTGACTGTTGGAAAGGGCAATTTGGTCCAAAAAAAAGGCTAAACATGCTCCTTTCGGGAGAGGGCCCAAGGCTGTGGCAGACCTTTGGAAGGAAAAATTCTAGAATGCAACGGGTATATTGGTGATGTGGTATAACAAATCAATCAAATGTCTTCTTTTAGGGATATATGCCCCATCATGATTATAAAAAAAATATTTTTATTGTACTTTTGTTTGAAAATAAGAAATATGATTGGCTTGTTATTGATGACATGGTGCAAGTGCGACAGTGTAGAATTCCTCCTTTGGAAGAGCCCGAGGTATGCCACAAGCATTCCTTGGGAGAAGAGAAAGCCCGACAAGGGCCTTGGAGGCCGGGCCGGGCCAGCCTGACAGGCACGGCCCACATGGGGTGGGCCGGGCCGTGCCGGGCAGCAGTAAAATTATCGGCCCGGTACGGCCTAGACCTTTTGCGGGCCGTGCCGTGCCGGGCCGACGGGCCTAAAAGGTCTGGCCCAGAACAGCCCAGTATAGGAGGTCCGGCCGGCCCGATACCGTATCTACAGTATCCGTGCTGGGCCATGGCCCGGCCTGATCTCGTGCCGGGCCAGTCCACGGGCCGCCCGGCCCGTTTGACACCCCTACCCCTACCCCTACCCCTACCCCTAACATGCAACTAGATCCCAACAATCCAAATTCTTGTTAGTTTTGACGAGATAAATGTCATCAACACCAGTAAATCCATGTCTTCTTATGTAGACTACGATCGTAGCCTGATAATCTCTGATCAATCTTAGCGCCGACTTTCAATCTTTCGCAAGAGTAGGATGGCACGTCCGACTCAATGCCAAGTAGCAAATTCTCCAGAAGAGGTATTAGGCTTCGTGTCGTAAGTATGAAGGATAACATTGAGGGTGGCGAAATTGGGCTTAATGCGATGAGAGTGTATAAGAGAAGAGATTAGAGATCAAGGTTTAAAACAAAATGGCTGAAGGTTAGGAATCAATGGAGCAATCAATTGTAAATGTTAAGAATCTGCTTATCAAAAAAAAAAAAAAGATTAAGGACCAAAATAAAAATAAAATATTCAGGCAAAGATTGGAGACCAATAATATATGGAGCAATTAACAATTTGTAATAATTTATGTCATAAACATAACAAAATCAAACACATTATAATTGAAACTTCTACACTACTGAACAAATAGAACAAAACAAAACTTAAAACTCCAACTTTGACCAAATAATGCTCTCCTCATTTCCTGGAGTTTGAGAAATTTATTATGACAAAATAATTAACCAAGTTCTTCAACTTATGTTAAAGCAATTAATTAGTCCAATTCACACCAATTATTGTACAAAATAAAAAGAATTAATAAAAAAAAAGAAGGTTCAAGTGATTTGTAGGGGCATGGTCTAAGTTGGGAAGTAATATTCTGATGGAGACCCTTCACTTGTTGCCAACTATTTGATCTTCTTTTAAATTTATAAATCATGTGAAAATTGGAACAACTCTTTGTTGCATTTATTTAATCTTTAATTAGAAAAATATAAACTCAACCTTCTCCTACCTATAAAATAATCAAGCATGAGGTATTTTAATAACAAGTGCTAAAATTAATGTGTCACATGAACTATAATAATAGAATCATGCATTGGACAATTTGAATATTAATCTAATTTTTGCTGAAAAAAAGAAAACATAATTTTGAGAACTTCATCATTGAGAACTAGTTTGGTTTACTTAATGAGGTTGAAATTTTTTCAGAAGTGCTGTTTAATTTACACTAAAAAAAAACTCAACAATTTATCATTTTAATTAAATTTTTTATTTTTAAGGTCTAAAAACTTACATAACTTTTGTTGAAAAAAACTATTATTCCATAAGCAATAACAAATTTTAGTTCTTTTTTTTGGTGATTAAGCTCATTTTAGCTAATAGCTTTTTTAACCCAAAAATAAAAAAACGTTCTCTTTTATTTCACAAGTTTAGAGACCAGACCATAAAAAATTGAGAGGCAAAAAAAGAAAAAAAAAAAAAAAAAAAAAAAAAAAAAAAAAAAAAAAAAAAAGAAGAAGGGAAGTCCCTGTCACTAACCAGGCGACCGTTGGGCTTGGCACATTTTCAAATTTCCCGCGTCGCTTTCTCTCTCCTCCTCTCACCAAACACATTGCTTCAGAACGTAGAAACTAAACCAGAAGCAAAAGAAAAAAAGGAAAAGAAAAATAAAAAAAAGTCATAGCATGCATGGTGAGATGTATTTTTAAAGCTTTCCCAACAAGATAAAAAATAAAAATAAAAAAAAAATAAAAAAATTCCAGCAAAGTAGTTGGTGGGTTATCACCTCCATGGATGGTTCCTTCACCTTCATGTTTCTCTCTCCCTCTCTCTCTCTCTCTCTCTCTCTATTAAATCTCAGATACCATCAATCTCTTGTTGCCTCCACTGTGTGTTCTCTCTCTCTCTCTCATGCACTTTGAGTTGTTTTAGCAAAAAAAAAAAAATGTTGAGGATGGAGAGAGGTGTTTTTATGTGGGTGTTTCTCCTTGCAGTGACCTTCTCTCTAGCAGGTATAATTTGTTGCTCGTTTTCTTCCTAATTCTCTCTTTCTAATATTCTACTTTTCTCTATTTAAAGTTTGCTCATCAATAGTTCATAACAACGCATTTTTGGTTCCTCGAAAAAGTATGAAAAATTGTTTTCCAGCATTTTTTTTAAAAATATGTTATTTGTACACCCCATCTATCTACAATTTGAAGCAACTCTTTTGGCTTTTTTGTATCAAAAAGATGGAGTTGTGATGAGACCAATGAAATAAAATTGAGCATCAGCAGATAAATAAAATGTAAGATTTACATTCAATTTTAGGTGTACAGCCAGTATTGCTCAAAAGCTTTTTTATAGAAAACACTCTTTTCTATGATTTTTGTTTCCCATATAAAAAATCTGAAAAATAAAAACACTATTTTGGTTAAAAAAAAAAAAAAAACAAAAACTTTCGAAGGAAATTATTTTTTTTTTCTAGAAACCAAATGGACGGAAAGTATTTTTCGGCCAAAAAACCAAACACTCCCTGAGTTAATATGTATGGGAACCTCCTCAACTGTGCCATTTCTATTTACATAATATTCATTGGTATAATAAATTGGTGAACTACTAAGTACTAACTACTAATAACTAATAGAGTTCGCAAATTTTAACAAATGCTCGAAATGGAGAAGAGTTTAGAAGGTTTTCATAAAATTACCCTTTACTTAAATATTAATTGATGACACCTAAATTTTTAGTGGCTTATGATCCCCTGGATCCAACTGGGAACATCACACTCAAATGGGATGTTATATCATGGACCGCTGATGGATACGTTGTAAGTAACTTTTTCTGCATTATTTGCTTATTTTTTATTCAATTTTTGGAGATCTTTTTTTTTTTTTGTTCAATTGCTTATATGCCCTTAAAAAAAGTTACAGACTCTCTTATTTATCCTTTTTAAAAAAACTAATATAAAAAATATTCTTTTAATGTTCTAAGTTTTTTCCAAATATATTCTCGGTTAAGAACAACTGTTATTTCTGTAAAATTACTATTTTATCCTTTCATATATATACAATTTTATCATTAGAAGAAGTATTTTGATTTTTGGTCCTTTTGAATATACCATTCTACTGTCATAAACTTTTCTTATTTGCTCTTAAATTGAAGACAAAAAAAGTATTTTGACTTTTTTTTTTTAAACCCTATTTAGATTTAATNCCCGGGCTCATGATGTGCCGGTACATTTGGAAGTTGTTCATCGTAACCACGGCCTGTAATCCATTTCACAGTTAAATAATCCCACTGTTAATACCATTCTACTGTCATAAACTTTTCTTATTTGCTCTTAAATTGAAGACAAAAAAAGTATTTTGACTTTTTTTTTTTAAACCCTATTTAGATTTAATCCGAGATGACTTAACAGGTATTAACAGTGGGATTATTTAACTGTGAAATGGATTACAGGCCGTGGTTACGATGAACAACTTCCAAATGTACCGGCACATCATGAGCCCGGGTTGGAGCCTGAGTTGGAGTTGGGCTAAGAAGGAGGTGATCTGGTCCATGGTGGGTGCGCAGGCCACAGAGCAAGGGGACTGCTCCAAGTTCAAGGGCAACATCCCCCACTGCTGCAAGAAGACACCCACAGTTGTGGACCTGCTGCCGGGGGTCCCTTACAACCAGCAGATCGCAAACTGCTGCAAGGGCGGCGTCGTCGCCTCCTACGGCCAGGACCCCGCGTCAGCCGTCTCCTCCTTCCAGGTCAGCGTCGGCCTCTCCGGCACGTCCAACAAGACCGTGAAGCTGCCGCAGAACTTCACGCTGCTCGGGCCCGGCCCCGGGTACACCTGCGGCCCCGCGAAGATCGTGCCGTCCACCGTCTTCTTCACCCCCGACCACCGCCGCAAAACTCAGGCACTCAGTATGTTTGTGTGATCTTTAATCCCTGCTTTCTCTAAATAATCATCCCTGGTATATATTAAATATGAAAATACATGAACACGGTTGTTCTCTAACAGTTTAAGTTTTTAGAGTACAACAGTTGTTTCAAAGTATACACTCATTAGAAACTGCTTCAATGATTGTGCAGTGACCTGGAATGTGACCTGCACCTATTCACAGCCCCTGGCATCCAAGTACCCAACCTGCTGTGTTTCCCTCTCATCCTTCTACAACAGCACAATCACTCCCTGCCCCTCCTGCTCCTGTGGTTGCCAAAACAAGAACTGCATCCAGTATGCAAAATCTCTCTATCCCCCCACCCCCACCCCCACCCCCACTCTCCGATCTTTCGAAACCTCTATGTTTGACTAATGCGGGCATACGGATTCGAATGTGGAATGTTGCAGGAGCGACTCGAAACAGCTGAGCACTGCGGGGATCAACACGCCGAGGAAGGACAACGCGCCCCTCCTGCAGTGCACCCAGCACATGTGCCCGATCCGCGTGCACTGGCACGTGAAGCTCAACTACAAGGACTACTGGCGGGCGAAGATCGCCATCACGAACTTCAACTACCGCCTGAACTACACGCAGTGGACGCTCGTCGCGCAGCACCCCAACCTCAACAACATCACCGAGGTCTTCAGCTTCGACTACAAGCCCCTCGTCCCTTACGGCTCCATCAGTAAGTTATAAGCTTCGAAATTTTTTTGAACCTGTTTGAGACATATAGACCTTACGAACTTCTACGTGCGCAGACGACACGGGGATGTTCTACGGGATGAAGTACTACAACGATCTCCTCATGGAGGCCGGGCCCCTCGGGAACGTGCAGTCGGAGGTGCTGCTCCAAAAGGACGCGAACACGTTCACGTTCAGACAAGGGTGGGCGTTCCCTCGGAAAGTTTACTTCAACGGCGACGAGTGCATGCTGCCGCCGCCCGACTCCTACCCCTATCTGCCTAACTTTGCATCAGCGAATGCAGCGGCGGCAATATACCGACTCGCTACTTCCGCAGTCCTGCTGCTCCTAATGGTGTGAACATGAGCCAAAGGAGAAAACTGGGTTTCGCATTTTTTGGTGTAGATATAAGAAAGAAATATGGATACAGCAGTTTCAGAAATGGTTGTTACAAGGACAGGAATGCCAAAGAATGAAACAGGGTGTTAAGAGAACTGCGATCGTAAAGTCGTTATGTTTTGCTGATCATTACATTATCCCACAAACTTTGCATCTAAATGAAGCATTATGAAGTTTAAAAGTAAAATAAATAAAAAGCATAACAACAAGCTAAAGTTTAATGCAATATTTGCAGTGAGAAAAAGCCAGGAAGTGATTTCATATGCATTAATCAATATACATTACAGTAAAAATTTGGTTAGATTGAATATGACACACCTGAATATGCCCTTCTAGCAAGATATCCCCTCCCAATTTCCCGAAGATCTCGTCAATCGGTGTAAATACTATAATTAACTGAAATTCTTTTTCATGTTATGTATTTAAGTTCTTCACTAGACACAAATCAGCAAGCATGTTAAAACTGCCCAAAAGGTGAGAGTCTGAAGGGAGAAAGGGCTTATCGACTTAGAGGCCGTATTTGGTAGCCACGGATATGAATCGGGCGGGGGCATGACGCAGCTATCTCCATTGAAGTACACACGCCTCGGAAAAGCCCAGCCCTTTTGGAAAGTGAACGTCGAGAAGTCCTTTCGGAATAGAAGCTCCGATTGCACATTTCCGTACGGCCCAGCCACCATGAGTAAGTCGTTGTAGTACTTAATGCCCCAGAGCATCGCCGTATCATCTGATTAATACCCCGATTACAAGAAATTAGAAAAAAAACACAAAATTTAAACTATGTGGACATTGTGCCATAAGAGAGAGAGAGAGAGAGATAAGAAGCCAACTCACTTATAGTTCCGTAAGGGTTCAACGTCTTATGGTTGAAGCTGAAAACGGTGGTGAGGTTGTCGAAATTAGGATGTTGGACGACTAAGTTCCACTGCGTGTAGTTCATCCTGTAATTGAAGTTGGTTACTGCAATCTTCACCCGCCAATACTCTTTGTAGTTGAGCTTGACATGCCAGTGCACTCTTATCGGGCACATATGCGATGTGCACTGGACTAGAGGAGCGAGGGTGCTCTTCCCCGGACCATTGATAGCCGAAGCTAAATAAGGCGAATCGCCTCTGCCGTATTTCAAAACACCGCATTTAGTCAACTAAACAATATCGAAAGAGATATTTCTACATATAGCCCAGCAAAAATTGAAATGCGTCAGAATATTCCAATTAGTAGAAACTTACTCCACACAGCTTCCGGGCTGCGTATTGTTATTTTGGCAGCCGCACGCGCACGTCGGGCAAGCAACTATCGTGTCGTTGTAGAAAGATGAAAGCGATACGCAACACGTAGGAGTCCTTTGAGCAAGAAACTGGGAATACGTACATGTTACGTTCCACGTCACTGCAGCAGATGAAATAAGTTTGGTCGATTCCTGATGAGATCAATAGTGATAAATAAACTGTAAATCTACAATTCCGGCAACTTACTTAGGGCTTGTGTGGTCCTCCTCCCGTCCGGCGAAACAAATTTGCTCGGCTTCACGACCTTCGCAGCACCGCAAGTGTACCCCGGCCCCGGAGCTCTCAATGTGAAGTTCTTGGGCACACGGACAGTCTTATTAGTGGTCCCTGCCTGACCCACAATGAGCTGGAACGAGCTCGCGGCAGTGGCCGGGTCTTGGACCCAGGAACTGATCACTCCTCCTCGGCAGCAATTGGCGATCTGCATGTTGTAAGGGGTTCCGGGCAAGAGGTCGACGATTGTGGTGTCCCTCTTGCAGCAATGCGGGATGCTCCCTTTGAACTTCGAGCAGTCGCCTTGCTCCGTCGCTTGCCCTCCGACCATAGACCAAATTATTTCTTTCTTCGCCCACGTCCATCCAAGAATCCAACCGGGGGCTTGGATGTGACGGTATTGCTGGTAATTGTACATGGTAACAACTGCCTAAAAAATTTATTGCACTTCAGAAAACTTAGAAAAGTAAAAGAGAAAGAAAGGTATATATTACATGAGAACTAGGGAACAATTATATATAGATTCAAACGATACACGCACAATCTCAAAAGTAGGCAACTGCAGTTCATACTGATGATTTTTCAATACATTGCATCATGATATTGTTGCGGAAGAAGCAATTTGGTCTTCAAAAGTTGAAAAATGGGCTAAACTTGCCACACACACACAAGAAAAAAGGGTCTAGTCTTTTTACAAATTCAACGAAAAAATGGATTTTGGCCAATAAGCCTTCTAAAGGAGTTGAAAATTTAAAGGAAAATTGATTGAGACATGGGTGGACTTTGATACTCTGCTGGAATTGGTCATTACACTTGTTTTATAATTTTAAGCGGCTAATCGAAATTAGTGCCCGTTTCCAGTTCTCTTACGGCGTAAGATCATGCAAAGGATTATACTTACAACATATCCATCTGCGGTCCACTGCATGATATCCCATTTGATCGTAATGTTACCGTTCGGATCAAGCGAATCGTAAGCTTCTGCAGAAGATAGAGGCCGAAATGAAATTAGCCGTACCTCAATTATTCTCGATATAATTCCGAAAGCTGAAACTTATATATGTATGATAATTTGTAGAACTGCAATACGAAAACTTTTCTTACGAGAAAGAAAAGGTGCAAAGGTCATTGTGCAGCAAATTACAATGCACTTTTTTGTTTAAAATTGGTCACCTTGAGAAGGCACCTATTCTGAATCTACTGATGGTGTATGATAATTAGTATGAACTCTTAAAATTCATCACTTAAAATGTAAGAATTACTTTAAATTGAGAAAGCAGAATAAACCTCAATTAAGAAACTAGAATAGATCAATACCAAAAAGAAAATGATGATGCTCAAAAGATCATCATATGCTTTTGATGTCGCAAAAATATAGTGGCATAGAATATTCCCTCTTTATCTAATAAACAAGTTCTGCATCTATATGTTCTCTTTAAAGATCACAAGAAAAGCTTTTATTTTCCTATCAACTACAACCAAAAATGTCTCTTTTCATGAGATATTTATTTATATATTTATATTACAATATGACAATCCATGCTAAACCTAATTGGAATTGATGTGCAATAGCCTATCAATTTAAAATTAGTCTTCTTCCAAATCCCCCTGTAGCCCTTAATCCAATATTAGACCCATTCACAAAATCCAAATCCAAAGCATGTAAAAAAGTCAAAAATATGGGTTCTCCCCAAATACCCATTTGGCCAAAACAAATTGAAAAGGGATGCAAGAGATCAAATTTTTGGAAGCAATGGAGCAAAAGCACAAATACAGAACTCAAAACAATGGATTGGCCAAAATAGATGAAAAAGGGCCCAAAAGATCAAAATTTTCACAACAATGGTGAGGATGAACACAGAAACTAAACTGTTTTTTATGTCAGAAAAGAAAACATAAAAAATAGCACCAAAAATATGCCCAAAGGTATAAACTTTTAAGCTTGATAGGAATCCAAATCCAAAGCATATGGAGTTATTTAAAAAAAGGCTTTTCCCCAAATACCCATTTGGCCAAAACAAATGGGAAAGGGACCCCAAAAGATCAAACTTTTGGAAACAATGGAGCAAAAAACACATATCCTCATTTGGCCAAAACAGATGAGAAGGGGCCCAAAAGATCAATTTTTCTCACAACAATGGTGAGGAAGAACACAAAAAAAAAAATGAAGAGCTGGGGGGACTAACCTGTTTTTGATGTCAGAGAAGAAAACATCAGAAATAGCACCAAAAATATGCCCAAAGGTGTCAACTTTAAGCTTGATGGGGCAATCGCCATTGCCAAATATTGGAGTAAACAAAAATAAATGTCACAACTTTGTAGTACATATGCAGAGAGAGAGAGAGAGAGAGAGAGAGGAAAAAAGAAAAAGAGAATTGTTTTGGGAGGTTTTAGAGGAATACTTTATGGGAGGAGGAGACTGTAAGGTTCTTTCTAGAGAAGCCTCTCTAAATTTTTTGGTACATTTTTATTTTTTTTTAATTTGGGCTTAGGAATAATTGTATCCGTTTTTAATGTGATCTATGAGCCCAGAGTCAAAATAGGAAAGTAGAGTACCGCCCTTCGCCCACTGTGTAGCCAATAATTTAAAAAAAAAAAAGAAATCCAACGGCTACTGATGCTCTTCCCAAAATACCCCTACAGGTTTCTTCAGGGTGTTTGATTTTTCGCAAAAATGCAAATAAAACTGTTATGCAAAAAAACTTATTTTTCATGAAAAATATCTTTTTCAAAATTGTTATTGTTAAAAATATTTTTTTTTATAAAATTGAAAAAAGTTTTTAAACTCATTAATTTTTTTAGAAACTACAAAATAAAAATGTTTTTATATTAGGAATATATTTTAAGAAACCAAACACCTTGGACGGAAAAGGAAGAGTCAAAAATGTACTCAAGAGTCCCTAATTTTAGGCCATTTGAAATGGTCCTTTCAATTGGAATTGATATTTTGTAGTTAGGTGAATTAAAAAATTCTATTAAATTTAATAGCCTTGTTTAATCATGAATTTTAAATATTTACTTAAATTTCATGCATAAAAATTATTAAAGGCAGATAAAAAATATTCAAAACTGAAAAATAAAATTAGTCGAATATGAAATAATAACCACAATTTCTCTCCAACCAGCCACGGTGTAAAAAAAAATATTGCATATAATTACATTTTTCTATAATATAACAATTCAGCTGATTGTTACTCATAATTTATTATATTTAAACCATCGACCAATCGCAAATCATCGATATTTAATCTTTATCTCCTGCATGCTAAAAAAAAAACTTTTTGCTATGCAAGACACCAAATCGAATTGTGTAGAAATATGAAAAAAAAATAAATTTAAAGCACTGTCTTGATATCATAATAAATTGTTTAAGAATGATTTATTCCTTATAAAGGTTTTTTTATTATGATTATAAATAAAAAATTTAATTTTTGTTTCTTCAAAAATTTTGTTTATTTATAACTTGATAGCAAAGGCATATTTCACATACGAAATAATTAATTTTATAAAAAATAACTCGAAGGTTGAATATAACATTCAATTCTGGCCATTTGATTATACTCTTTATCAATCTATTCAAACGTATAAATTTTTAAAATAAATTTAAAAAGATATGCCAATAAAATATTTTTATATTAAAACTGAGCATGAAGCGCATCCTGCTTCAATAACACAGATAACTCAAAAAACTTAAACAGAAGCTTAAAATATAATAATATTCAACAATTATCAATGTATACACCAAAAAGAAGCACTTGAGAACGTGATCGACACCATGTTATGTAACGCCTTTATTTATTTATTTATTTAATAAAGTTATACGTACGTAACCACATATTTATTGTTAGATAGTGTGGGGCCCACTGTCCACATGAACTTAGCGTTCTCATAAATGTTATATTAAATTTTAGAATTAATTTTATACATATCCCTATAAAATTTATAGTAAATAACAAATATATTTTTATAAAATATAATTTTTATATATTATCTCTGTAAAAATTATAATATTTTTAAATATATTTCTTTATTTTGTTACCGTTAAAATAGTGTCTATTTTATAAGTAAAATAATTTTTTTACCATCATAAATATACTCCTGAGATTAATTGAAGAGAAATAAAACGGCCAATTTATCTCATTAACTAACTGCGGTTAAGTATTTGATATATGATTAACTAAAATTTTTTAATGGGTTCTAACGTCAGGAATATATTTAAAAATATTAATATTTTTGTAGGAATAATATATAAAAATTAAATTTTATAAAAATATGTTTATTATTTATTATGTTTGTAGGGATCTACCTGCAATTAATTCTAAATTTTATTATATTAGATGACCAAATCCTCGCCTCCCAAGCAACAGCTTAGATCCAGCTACAAAGCTCACAACATCGACGTTCGCGGTTCGTACAACCTGCAAACACCCACCAATGATATCGCTCCACGTGCCACTATTGTTAAACCTTGGATGTTGATTGGGCGCGTTTGGTGTTTTGTGTTTTGGGGGTGCGGAGCGCGTGGGTTCGGGGGGTTTTGGGGGTGAGTGAGTTGGAGTGCGGATTTGGACAAACATTCCGCGGGATTTATGAGCCGAGGCGAGAAGTTGTTGTTTGTGATAGTCAACATCAAGGAGAGCAGTTTGTGTCTCAGCCTCTCAGGTGTGTTTCATAGACTATTAATTTCACACATGCGCGGCATCATTCACCGTCCCTAAAACAAGTGGCAAAAAATTTGGTGGTTAATATCCGAGACCCAAGTTCGAATCCTAGTTGATTCACATTTCCAGCTAAGTTTATTTTTAAATGAAATAAACGAAGCGGGTAGCGTGCTACCTATCTCTATAAAAAAAAAAGTGCTTAAAGATATATATTCATTCTTAAAAATGACTAGCTTTATGAACACATATATTAAAATAATTATTTGAAAATTATCATGAACGTAAATTGTGAGTTATTATCGTGTATCCTGACGCCGTACAAAAATCGGAGAGACTCTATCCGTGTGGACGGAAGAACTTTATATTTGTGGCGAGTTTGTGCGTCACGTGGATCATACTATTTTTTTAAAAAAACATGTTTTTCCGCAACTCTGGTTTTTACAATAGCACTAAATAGACCCTGAGGCGGGACAGATTAAGATCTCCGATAAATATATTGAATAGCAAATATATTCGTACAAAATTCAACTTTTTATATTTATTTCTGCAAAAGTTTTAATAATTTTAAATATACCTCCGCTGCTAGGATCCGTTAGAAAAATATAGTTAACCATAGATAAAATATTTAATCATGATTAGTGAACGAGATAAATTAACCTTCTTACCCCGCTTATATAATTTGTGATGGTAGGAAAAAGAAGATGACCGTTGAGAATTTTTGAAAGGACATTTTTGTATAATTCTAACAGTTGGAATTTTTAGAAGGACACATTTGTGACGCAAAAATATCATTTTATTTATTTTTTGTTAAAAAAATAAATAATATTTTAATAGTAACAAACCAGAGGAACAAATATAAATATCACTGGACTTTTTAGGAATGAATATGAAAAGTTGAATATTATATGAATATATTTATATTCGATATGTTTACATGGAGGTGTATAAAATTAACCCTTTCATAAATAGGGAACAAAATTTTTTGATTTTTTTAAGGAAAGATAATGTTGAATCTGATCAAATTTAATCAGAAGTAAATATTTTAATTCCTTTTCGTCTCAACGCTAAGGATTTGTTTCATTTGAATTTGAATTTGAATTTGAATTATGGACTGGTATTTGCAAGGCCCACTGGGCTAAGCAATGTCCAAAACGAGGTGAGCTGGGCCAAATTAATCAAAGAGTGAAATAGGTCACAAAATGCTTTTGTGGAGATATGGAAACTTAAATATTTTTAGTTTAGAGGCCGATTTGATGATGCAAATACCTAACTCAGATGCTTCTCCAAAACACTTTCAGATTCTTTCGGAAAATACTGAAGCATAAAAAAGATTGTAATTAAGAACGCATCCTCGAAGAAGGCTTAATGCTTCTCCAAAACACTTTCAGATTCTTTTGAAAAATACTGAAGCATCAAAAAGATTGTAAGTAAAGACGCATTCTCGAAGTAGGTTTAAGTGTTGCTGCTCTGCGATAGGAAGTTCAACTATATCTAAATCCTCTCAAAAGGAATATTTTCGCAATCAAAGTTTTACCATTGCGATGTTTCAACCGTAAGTTTGATTTTACTGCCTAATCTTCTTTCATTACTTTCGAATGTTGTGTCGAAATGGAACCAAAGATTAGGCAGTAAAATCAAACTAATACACATTTCAAATTAAATGCACCATTGTTTAGGCAATGTACTAAGCTCGCTTCATTTTTCCACCAACAAAAAGATGTAGCTCAAAATAAGAGGAGAAAAAAAAGGGAAAAAGGAAAGCATATAGAGGTTCTCAGAAATGGTATTCATTACTAAATGGCATATGGAGACAGATTAAGACCCTCTTCTCACCATCAAATACTCTTTTGTATCCTCAATACTCTTTTCGAAGGCCCTCAAAACATGTTGAAACCAACATATAATCTCCTTCTTTAACTCTCTCTCTCTCTCATCATACAACAAGAGCAAGCAAACTATCCCTCCCACAAAACAACCACCACAACTAAACATAGAGTATATGTCAAGCTACAACAAAATGGAAACATTTCCGATCATATCTCGCCATCTACACGCACGCACACGCACAACTCGATCTAGAAAACGATGCAGAAAAGCTAAAGTTAGTGCATATGACTCAGGTGTGCCCAAAACCATCAGTACTCGCCTCAAGTGCCGACGCCGCTCCCTTGTCCAAAAACCACATCAACTTCCCCTCGATCGGCTGAACCCTCTGCGCGGGCAACATCAAAGAAGAATCCAATTCTTCGATGCTGTTGTTAGTGGCGATTCGAACCGCCGCTGCTTTTTCTTCGCCGGTAACCACTAGTGCTACATTTGAAGCGGAGTTTATAACGGGAAGGGTGAAGGTGATCCTCTCTGGTGGGGGTTTCGGCGAGTCGGTTATGTAGGTGACCCACTCCTCTTTGAGCTCGAGCGTGGGGTGGTTGGGGAATAATGAGGCCACGTGGCCATCTGGGCCCATGCTGAGGAGGATTAGGTCGAACTTCGGGCAATCGTTGGCTTCGGACACTGCGATTGTGCGGACCTTCACTAGCTGGCGGATGGTGAACTCGTACTCGGATGCGGCTTCTTCAACTGTCACATTGTCGTTGATGGAGTATACATGGCTATTGAGAATTGATACCTGGGAGTTCAAGGACGAGAATCGTGTATTCGAGTCATAAGAAAGATTAAGGTGAAGAATATTTGTTAAAATCATGATAAGAAGCTTGAATTCTTGTTTGAAAATAGGACCATGATCGTATATGAAAACGATATGAACAGCAAAAATGCAGTTTTATGAACTACCGATGTTCCTAATCCTGTTAAATCTCACCGCATTCAATTAAAGTCATTTTGGGTCTTTCTTTGCCTGATGTGTCTAAACCACACGGACGAGAAATGTTCATCTTGTTCTAAATTGGCATTCTTCTCATAATGCCAATAATGTGATCAGTTCAAATTTTGTATTAGTAATATCAACATCCTCCACGAATCTACCAACTCCGCTAACATGCTGATCGATAATCAATGGTTTTCATGCATCCATCTTATCTTGTTAGAAAGTTTTACGAAGTGAAGAAAAGTTATTTTCATTGCTTTCTTAAGACTCCATAACAACTTAATCTTCTTAAATAATTATTTGTGCGGCGTCATTCATAAATATTGTGATGGAAAGCAATTGTCAGCACACGGTCTCCTGATATAATTATGCACTAAAATTGAACAGGTAACGATCTGTTAATATTATCCTCTGAGAAGAAAGTTTCGCAGAAAGGTGAAATTAATTGAGGGTGGAAATTCGCATTACTCTTATGGATTCTCTGTTAATGTTTTCATTTGTTGTGTCGACAAAACCTCTAACATGTAAACAGTTGTTCAATCCATTTTTCCGAATTATGCAGGGAAAGATTCTAACAAAAAGAAGGTTCAGGCAAAACTGATATACGTAAATGAATGAACTTTGGAAGGACGCGAACAAAATTTTGTACTAGTATGAAAACGTTCTTCAAGTGAGACTAAAAAGGTACAAATTGAAGTCTAGATACTCCAAATGAATGTCACATCATCTTTAGAATAATAATTTGACAAGATTGAAGCTGATTATTAACAGAGAGTTTTTGTCCTTGTATTAGCCTGTTAATAATGTTTTTAAAAAAAGCCCCTTGTCATTACTTAGTTACTAAAAGAACATTATGTACTATGACAGATCAGAAACCAATCTCAGCTGGTTAAGATTCAAACTAGCATAGATCATAAAAGGCAACAAAATTTGTCCAAATATCAAATACCTTCGAAAGAAACCCTTCCTTTGTTTGTTTGTAGTTGCTTTCTGCATGATTCTTCGCCACGGCACGCTCATCAGCCCAGAAGACATACCATTTTGTCCAGTCCAAGGTCTTGTTATAAGGAGCTTCGCAAAGTTTCCTGCTTTACAAGAAGGTTATGATTACAATCATTACAATCAATACGTGTGCATGCATGCGGGGATCCAAACAAAGAATCAGTAGATTATGTAATTTAAACTGCGAATCTAAATACTAGAAGTAAAACCACCCTAGTAGATTGATGAGTGATCCTCCAGATAAAGCAATAGTAAAGCATCCTCTTTCCTTCACCGAAATCTCCGATAATTGCGCGACGTACTCAGCCAAGTCGGTAGCTAATTCAACTGAGCTTTCGAAAATCCGCAATTCACCTTTCTTCTTGGCTTCACAGGAAGTAGCCATTCCTTTCTATTTCCCCCCCTACAATTGTGTCACTGTGCAATTACTGTACTCCTACATAAATAGAACAGGCGAAAAAGTAAGAAAAATACGAACCGTCGAAAGAAGAAATTCTCATAGTAGTGCAAAACCAAAGCTATTTACAAATGGACATGGTTGGGCATAAAGCGAGACAAAAGCACAATTAATTGTAGCTCGATAAAACCTAAACATAAATAGTAGCAGAAACTGCGTCCATTTGTACGTGAAGTTTTATCCTGGCAAAGAGACAGAAGAAAGGGAAATCTTGTTTAGTTAAAATTGCTACACGATAAAACTAGAACAGGTGCGAAGGAAGATAATTTTCAGAAAGTCCAGAAATTCGTCAAATGATAACAGTTTTCTGCCACAAGCACGAGAGAAGCAAAAGACAAAAAAAAAAAAGAACCGTCAGATAGGCGAATCACATAATTTCAGATAAAGAAACTGTAAATATTATGGCACAAAAGTTAATTTTTGTTGGCTTTGAGTCAGAGAATTCGTTAAACTAAATAGCATCACTCTGTCAAAAATGTACAATTTGGATTATAAATGAACCATCCTGAAATGTTCTTCAAACAAAGAGAAACATATTTAGACCAAAATTACGCATAAAACAGCACATATTTTATAGAAGATACAGAATCATAACTTATTAGCGAAACAAAGTCCCAACTTTCTTTTTTTTAAAAAAAAATTTGAATAGAAGAACAACCAGTTTTAAAACCATGTTGAAACAATTCACATCTGAGAGTGTAGAGTTGAACGAAGTTCAAACAACTAAAACTCATTGCCCGAAGATAATTCCGAAGAATTTGATTGCATAATATTTACAACAAAATTCCATTTGAAGAAAAGCTTATCGCACGAAGCAAAACCAAAGTGCCAAAACTGTCTCAATCCTACCTTAATATCATTCCAAAAATGCAAGTGGAGTTGGTAAAGCTATCACTTTGGAGTTTTGGCATACATGAACTTCAACTAAAAACAGCAAGATATGTAAATTATGTAACCCCAACCACAAAATTAGGAAAAAGAAAAAAAAATCTGGTTACAAGAACCCTAATACATAAACTTCATATTATTTTTTTAACAATGGAAAGAATAAAAGGAAAATAAAGCAACTTGTCGGTGGAATTCGAACAGCCATCATTCCATGTCGAGACCAATTCAAAGATTCCAAACTTTACATAAAGAATTAAAAGAATAAAATGTCAAAAACCATAAAAAAAATTGGAAACAAGTTGATCTCTACAATTAAATTAAACTAATGATGGTAATCAAAGAGAGGAACAGTTCCACAAAAGGAGCCATTTTGATCATGGAAAAAGGCAACAGGATCAAAACCCAACTCTAAATTACCTTCAAAATTGAGCAGAAAAAAGAAAACCCAAAGGGAGCAGAGAAGCTGGGGAAAGAACAGCAGCATATCAACAACAGCTCAATGCCTTACAATCTAAGAATCTAAAGGTAGAAATTAATGCATACAACCAATCAGAAAGAGTAATAAAGGCAATCTCTTCACATGCAAGCAATCACACAAACCCAAATTATAACTGGGGGAAAAAAAATCAACACCCAGATTACAAAAAACTCATTTTTCGGCAACAGGGAGAAGATTCAGATCCAAAGCCCAACTGGGGCTCTCATTTGCTTCCTCCAAAAGCATAACCCACCAAAAAAAAAAAAGGGGGAAAAGAAGGGAAAATTATATATAAAAAAAAAAAGTTACTCACGAGGTTTTAGAGCCGAGAAGGGGAAGGGAACGCCGAAACGGAACAGAAACCGAAGGTGGGTGACATCA
Organism: Ananas comosus; assembly: GCF_001540865.1. Classification (NCBI taxonomy): domain Eukaryota; kingdom Viridiplantae; phylum Streptophyta; class Magnoliopsida; order Poales; family Bromeliaceae; genus Ananas; species Ananas comosus. Next base: position 2,175,743 of record NC_033621.1, read on the forward strand.
CGAAGCTTAGGCTTATTCTAATCCAATTTTGGGGAGATTAAATTACTAAATTAATCTCCTCTCGCCCATCCCCCACCTGCGCACACGTGCACACGCCATTAATCCTTATCAATTCACACACACACACACACAATTAGAGAAAAATATGGAAAAAAAGAGACCTTTTTGAGGACTCTCCCACACTCTACTCCATGATTATCACAATAAAGAAGCAATTTTGGGAACAGGGGAGGAGAGAGAGAGAGAGAGAGCTGTATAAGAGTATGTATATATATACATAGATGTATATATACACATAGAGAGAGAGAGAGAGAGGGGTTTCTCTCTCTTGGGTCATTTTAGAGAGAGAAAGGGAGGAGAGGTCGGAGGAAAACGACAAGGACACGTGTGCAAATGGGTGCGTGCCAAGTGTACTAATCAGGTTAATTGAGTGTAAAAAGCACTTTTTTTTAAAATGAAGTTTTTTTGTGTATTTGTTAACGCGTCGAGTGAACTGAGGGAGAGATTACAGAGAAGAGGGGGTCAATAGCAATTAAATTAAAATGGAGGAGCTTATTTGCAAATTTGCTAATCAAATATTTTCTATTATGTAATTAGCAAAAGTTCCCAAAATAATTAAATTGCTTTAGGTCCTTTGTTAAACAAATGTACAGGAACCCTCTGAATTATAATCTATGTTGAAATAGTCCGCTAAATTTTTTATTTCATCGGAGCTGATTGATTAATAGCTGCTCAATTTTTTAATTTTATTTTAAATTATTTTACTGGACGGATTAAAATTTTGTTAAACTTAACGGTAGCTCGACAGCTCTACCTATCTTTTCAGATTATAAAAAATAATGATTCTATTTACGGTCAATAGTCGCTTACTAAGAACATTTCAATCTATTATAAAATATTCTGCAATTGAGCTTGTCACTTTACAAATTTGTCCTCGAAATATATGGATATAATTTTTCCTCCTTACCTTTACTATCTCCATCATTCCACAAAATCAGAATTTAAAACATTAAACCCTTTTTTTTTTTCTTTAGAGGGCTAAATACTCTAATTTCAAAATTTTAGTGGATAAACATGCATAATTAACTCTAAGGAGATTGTTACATAATTAAGTAGTACTATGTTTTTTTTAGGTATATAATTGTGAATGCATATCCCACTGTAAAATAAAAAAAAAGAGAAATTAATTTTATTTACACCTACTCATATCCATCCATATTAGTAGTCATTCTCTAATTTAATTTTTGGTTTGACTTGTTTCTTTTGTTCCAACTGTGTTTTTTTGGCTTTATTTGGGTGAATTAAGGTATAATTTAGTTTGTAAGGTGGTCCTAATCACTTGTAGCTTTAATTTTGGCATTTTGCTTTAATGAAAAAAAAAAGTTAAAAGACTCTCAACATGATCTAACGTACTCGGATTATTAAAAAAGTTATTTAATGAGTGAGAAAAATTTATGATAAATAACGTTTTCGGCTCGGGAGTTGTATCGTATTTTATCTCACTCAAAATAATCTGGATTACATTACATTTTGAAGATCTTCAGACTATAAGACGGACGACATTTTGGTATTTCTGACTAAAATCTACTAATAAGTTGATCAGATTATGATGCATCGCTGGCACGAAAATAATATGATATCTTAGTCACTGGATACCGTTATCACGCATAATAACACTGTCAATTTATTTTCATATTATCGATACGTCATCATTCAATATGTTAATCTATATTGTAGTACTTAATTGCAACAATCGAGCAAGTTTTAAAAAGAGATTATAATAAATTAAGGATTCGGGGTCGATCAAATGAGGACCAAAAGTATAATTTAGCTAAAATTCTACTCACAGAACAAAATCCAAAAGTAGTTACATCAGATAAATCATAACCTACATGTATGACAAAAATAACACCAACACAGACAACTGGCGTAAATTTACGTCATTGTAAATAGCGATTTGTGAGAATCAAACTATTCAACAAGGAGGGCTGGGCGAATAGAAGTGTTTATTGATACCGCGTTAGTCAAAATATTAATTTGATAAAAAATAATTCAGAAATAATTTGAATATATCGGATTGCGTGTTTCACCAAATAGAAAATGATTCCGAAACAATCTGAGCACGCTGAAGCAGAGTGTTTCACGACTAAGCCGTTGATGTTTAAAGTATGATGTGCTACTCCATTTTGTCCTTTCTATTGTGATAATATTTTTTTTAGAAACAAAATAATTTTTTTGTTTTATTTTATACATCTGAACATATCATAAGAGACGAATTAGATTGTTATTTTCGCAACGTACCTCCGCTCGTAGCAGTCACTATCTTCTTTCTGTGGAAAAAGATGGAATTTTTGCCCGCATTTAATTGAGAAAGTGAGACATGGTACCCAAGAATTTGTTATAATTTATCACATTATTATTATTATTATTTTAAAATTAAGATAATTAAGTAAAATTTTAAGTGGAATGTTCAATGCTATGAACCGGATTGGATCAGATAAGACGAGAAAATGATATCGGAGGAGATTGAGAACTCATGGCTATCGTGATCGTGATGAATATTGGGTCGGTTCGGTGAGATATTGTATGATTTTTCGAACGTGGTCGTGTTTAGTTCTAAGCGGAGATAATCTAACTCGATTCGATAATCCATCCTTTTTTATCAAAATTTTAAATTAACAGATGAAAAAAAATTTCTCACATTGTATACAACCGAGAATTCTAATTTATTTTTATAATTTATTTTTACTACAGGACAAAATAGTCCAAAAGATTCTTTTGGAAATTAAAAAGAAAACAAAAAACAAAAAAAACTGATGAAGATGATCCCAATGACAAAAACTATATAAAACACGAGAAAAGAAATGCGAAATGATTTTACGGCTTCTGTTTTTATTCAATTGCTTTCTTTGAGCTTATTCGTTCGCACCTAACGGTGATGGTGACGTCCAAAAAAATACATTGTAGTCTAAATCCATGGTTTCTAATAATATGATTGTCTCTTCCTCTAGAAGATTCTTTGATTGAGTGATGGAATGAAATTCAGGTTTATCCACACCATCTAGATTCTTTTCTTTTTTTTTTTAATAAGAAAAAAAATTATCATGTTGATTTAGGAGCCTTTCATCTGAAAATTCCGATAGAAATATACAACTAATTCACTTAAAGCGTATAGATACAGCGCCCACGGATTTCGATTGTGACTCGGTCCAATCGACCTCACATCATTTCGAACATGACTAGGCGTAACTCAGCTTCACGCTATTTCGAATATGACTCGGCTCACATGACCTTCCGCCACAGGACAGCATGCTGGTCTATTTAAGCCAACATAGCTAAGTTAGTATTAGTAACATAGTCTGACGGGGATACCATCTAGATTTTTATTAGGAAAGTAGTCAGATAGAACATAGCATGTTGATTTGTTTTTATAACATGTATCTGCTTCTGCCTTTAGATGCATTTGCATCTTGTGGAGCATCAGGAAATAGTGAAATGTTGCATTTATGTTGTAGTGAAAAGTTGTGTGTCTGAAACCAGAAGTTGAAATGCACCTCATACAAGGTTTTGGCACAGTACTTTTTGTAAAAGCACTATTTACATAATTGAATAATAATATGGCCTACTGATTGACCGTGTCTAGCTGTCATGGTCACGGACTTGATAATTAATATTTAACGTTTCAGATTTGAAGTCTAATTGCTTCACATTTCTAATGAATGACAGAGACGAATAGGTTCTAATATAGGGGCCGGAATGGAGAGCTCTTTCCTATTTAACATCAAGTATGGAGCAATTAGGTATTACCAAATTTATGGCTTCATCTTCTTTCTCTCTCCCAACAAGTGAGTTATGTAAAATTGGGTTCTCAAACTATGAGGCACGTGACTCAAATTTTTAATTTATTGTAATTTTATTTCAAAATATCAAGTCCTGAAGTACAATTTAGTTAACTGAACGATTATATATTATTAATGTGGTGATACTAATGTGGAAATATTATAGCCAATGACGTGATAATGATTAAGATGCTTTACTGTCAGATTAATGAAACACTAGCTTCTGGCCAACTATATTGAATTGTGAGACATAGTTGAACAATTTGCAAAGTTTGAGGCTGATATTATATTCAATAAAAATTTGAAAGACTAAAATATCATCCATCTTATGATTTGAGGACCAAAAGTACTGTAATTTATCCTAGCAAAATTACTGCCCATATAACTTATCTCTCTCTCTCTCTCTCTCTCTCTCTCTCTCTCTCTCAATCACCATATAACTCTGAGAACAGAAAAAAAAAAAAAACTGTCCCTTAAATTCTGAGCAACATCCAAAAAATCCCCCAGTGTCAGATCATTTCACCAATCAACTCCCTCTTCTCTTGGACACAAGCCAACAATATTTTACCACCTAACACCCTTCTTTATTACAAAAGCCCCTTGCATGGTACACTCCACCAGTCCAGTGCACATGCAAACTGTTTAATTGTTTGTAAAAGTGGCTCCAAAATTCTCACCACATCTATTGCCACCTTGTACACTGTTTTCTCTCTCTAGGCACTGTGACAAATATTATATAAGAAGATGATACCAAAACTTTGCTGGTGCCCACCATTTCCATTATCTTAACTGGAATTAAGACTATGTGCAATGGCCTATTACTCTATCAGTGTGGTGCATTATTGGAAGCTTCATCTGCAAAAAATGAACTGTTCCCTTTGCAAGGAGCCAAAGATGTTGATGAAGAGAGAGAGAGAGAGAGGATGTCTTAGTGACCATTGATGCAGATGGTAACAGTGAAGCCAGTGGCAAATCCATTTAATCTGGTAGGTACATGCTCGACCTGCAATTACCTTCCGAAACAACTACTGTACTCGAGAAGCAACGAATAGATATTTCATAAATAAACAATCTAGAGTTTTTGGCATTGTAAGTGAAAAAAAATTTTAATGTTGAATACACGAGAAGTTGCTGAAGGAATTTTAATACAAAAAATATTAGTGCTTCTTCAAACAATATCTGCTGAGACCGATATTACTTGTTGTTTTTAATGGATGCTAATAATTGAGCCTCATTTGAATACCCAGCACAGTTCTTCCAAATAATTTAACCACAAACCATCAATACACTCCATAACTTATTCCACGTATTTTGTCTTAACCTCAAACAATAAATTTATCCCACCATTTATCTTCTTCGCACGCCTCACTTTTTGTACTCATCTTAATTTTTTTATCCGGAGAACAATTAAATCACTTAAATTAAATAAATTGAAAGATTGTATAGTAAAATCAAAATTTTGAAAGACCAGATAATCGAATCAAATGGTCCACAGTTCAGATAAGTTTTATATGTTTTTGATTTTTTTTTAAAAAATAAAAAACTCCTCTCCACATTACTGCCCACTGAGTTTCTTATATGGGGTGCAATTTTATGGGTGTGATGTCATCATCACCCTATCATTTTCTGTAGTTTCTTGTCCCACCTCCACCACTGAATTGAAATTGTTATCTCATCAAAGGGAGCAGTGGAGTCTCATCCTCTGATGCTTACTTTGTGATGTTGTTGAGAGTAACTGAGGTTGGTGGAAGTGGTGAGCAAACCAATAAAATCAAGATCCACATCATGCAAGCATCATGAGGACCCCTCAATTTTTAGGGCTCAACAATCAAAGATTTAGAATTTCAAAGTTGGCACAGAGAACGGCACTATCTTTTTGCAGAAATTATTGGCTGGATTTGATCAGAAGAATAGCTCTCCTTTTAAAACTTTTTCTTAACTACCAAAATAAACTTTTTGTACCGACAAAAACCGATCGAAAAGGCGTTTATATCTTCTTCATAATCATTCACCGTTTTCTTCGAGCTACAACAAAAATATTCGAGTATGCTTTCGAGAGACTTTTGGTCTGTTTGGTTCTACTTTCAAGGTCCAGTTGTGTTGGAGTACTCCTTTAGTTGTGGTATTAGAAGAAGCACTAAAGTTTCTTTAACAAATTCTCCTCACGGTAGGATTAGAAGAAACATAATTAAGCTTCTACTTTTGAAACTTATAAGACATCAGCGAGCTCCATTTCAGTAAAAGTTTCAAATCCTTCTCTCCGCCAAAAGCACTAACTAGAGCCTGCTGCTGTCAAAAGCAGAAGCAAAAAGTGGAGGCAAGAATGCAAATTCGTTCTGTTATTACCTCCACAAGAAAAGCTCTAGAACTTTTGTTTGCTAATCGCCATCCAGTTGTTACTTCTCAGAGTAGAAAAAAAGCTGTTTCAAAAAATTGGCCTAACAGCGCAAAACCAGTCACACACACACAACAAGTTTCTCCCTGCACTGAGTGAATCATAGAATAGCTGAAACCTCATCTGCAATCACCAGTTCAAGAAGAAAGATATCCATTAAGCAAAGATCTTTTCTTTTTGTCATTTCACTTTGTTACCTTTCACTTTTTGACCCCCACTAGGTTTAAGGATCCCAGAAACCTCCACTCATGCAAAAGCCTCAAGAAGCATACACACACAAGTAGGCATAGGATTCTGATTCCCATCATTGTGATGTTGAAGGAGAATAGAATTGTGGAATTGTGGTGCACAACACTGTTACTAAGTGGGAAAAAAAGGCCTGATGTACATTATCTCTTCTTATCTACAATCATTAGCATCTCTGGACATCCATTCTCTTGTGTACCATTGAAAAGCACCTCTACTTACTGTACAAGAACAATAAGTGGTACAACAACAATGTGTGGTACAAAATACAAAATGTAAGCCTCTTAGAATGCTTAATAATTCTTTATTTCAAACTGTTCTAAAAATAATAATAATTATAAAATCCTAAATATGAAATAGTTAATAACACTTGGGGTTTGTTTGGTTCACTTATTTTAAACTCTGAAATCAAAATGGAATTCACTGATTCCGATAGCTGTTGTTTGTTTTACAAGAATTGAATTCTGATTTCAACTCTACTTTGGAATGGAAATGACCTAATCCATTTATGTGATCCAATCTGGCTTTGAATTTTAGATTGACTCGATCCAAAGTAAACTACTACTCTCTCACAAACACTTCCCCCTCCTCTCCCTTTTCACTCTCCTCTTTTTAGATTGACTCGTTCCAAAATAAACTACTACTCTCTCACAAACACTCCCCCCTCCTCTCCCTTTTCACTCTCCTCTTTTTTGACCAAAACCCTTCTTTGAAAACCTTAGATGTCCCAATTGTCTATTCCGATTTCCATTTCAATAATGAACCAAACATTTTTAGATGATTCATTATTTCATTTTCCATTCCAATGCTATCCAATTCCATTTTCCATTCCGATTCCAATTATAAACCAAACATGCCCTTAGCCTCTTTGATGGTAGGTACTTGTCCAACGATGAACTTGCTTCCACACAACATTTAACATAGCAAACAAATTTGACTACTAAGATTGGATATCCAGACAAGGGTTCTAAAGATATGTAAACCTAACGCATATCTCACATCAAGACTTGACTAATATTTTTGGGCTCTCTCTCAAAGAAAAAAGCTGAATCGGACAGCGAAATCCATTGTTTTTGTTATCCTTCTCATATCCTCTTTGGATGTCACTTCTACTATGTGTTTACACTCATCACATAAAACTGAAAAGGAGAAAATAACAAGGAGAAAAGATAACTGCAAAAATCCAAATAACCCTTTTCTTAAGGTGATTATAAGTTACTGTTCAGAAAAATTAGAACCCAAAATAGATACATATGAAGCAAGCTCACAGGACCACCTCAGAAATCGAAGTAAATTAAATGCAGCTTTGTTAGGAATACAACAGTAAGTAATACCTTTCTCAAGGCATTTAAGCTGTGGAGGAGCACCAGTTTACTTCACCTGGAGCAAGATCTTCGGATCTGTTAATGTCAAAGAAGTATTGATGAAAATTGACCCAGAAAAGGAATCAACATTTTCATTGATACAATCATCACTCGGCTTCTCCATCCACAATTCAAAAGAAAGGAGGGAAAAAAGAAAAAGGAAAAATCCACCAAGTGCAGGCCGGTGAGAGGATATTCATGGAATGTAGCCACTTCCTCCACTCTTCTGATCTTCAGTACATGTGGATTTCAACAATAGTGAAAAAGTTCTAAGCCTCTGAAGATGGAATAAGACGACAAATTGAAATTGGCAACTAGGGCAAAATTAACATCTAAAAGCTTTAATCAGAGCAAAGGGCCAACTAAATCAGTCTCTCGCATAACCAAAGGCCGCCTTTCCTATATAAAGTGCATTGTAAGTTGTCCCAAGTCCAATGGCAAAGCATAATCGTTATATGCGACAGTATAAAATATTAGACAAACCTAATGAATGCATATTTGAAGAAGACATGATTTGGTGTATGGTTAGACATCATAGCTCAAAGATCAAAACTCTTATACAACATATAAAAGAAAACAAACAAATAAAGCTCCGTGCCACTGGCACAGATTGCATATAACACATATCATAATTAAGATTTTCACATCAGGAACAAGCAAAGACTAGAAGATAAATGTTAATATAATTACAACAATGATGGACATTGCTGGAACAGTAAGGTTGCTTCATTACGACCTAAGAATCATGAGCTTGAATCATGAAAAACTGCCTCTCTGCATGTGAATGTAGAACTGCAAAGTTTGACTCTTTAAAATCCCACGATAGCTAGACCCTATCTGTTTAGCACACTCTCATAATATAGCAATGGCATCACCATCCACCAAATTAGTTTCCTTGCAAATCAATATGTCAATCTCTCAGTTGATGAAGTTTAATGCCATTATTAGCCCTTTATAGGGAAATCCATTTGACGGATTAAATTCAAGGATCGTTAAGGTAATATTAGACTTCAAAGCTTTGATAAATCAGGTTCAACACCTCGTATCAACATTAAGGGTGTGTTTGGTTCGCTTCTTTTTCACCCTGGAATCGGAATTGGAATGGGTAAATCCGTTTGTGGGTGTTTGGTACGCGGGAGTCCCATTCCGATTCCGATTCCGATTCCCGAGTGGAATGGGAATCCCCCAATCACCTTTTTTTCAATCCGGCCTAGGAGGCCAGATTGAAAGTTGAATCCAGACGGAATGGATATTTATTCGGATTAAATTTATTTTTTCAACTTTTTTTAATTAAAATATGAGTTAAAATTTAAAAATTAAATATATAATTTTAAATTTTAATTTAAACTTAAATTAAAAATTAAAATTTAATCAAGTATTTCGAATCTAACTTATGAATTTGAATTTAAATTAAATTTTAATTTATTTAAAGTTTTATTCAAATTTTATTTCAAACTTAAATTAAATTTATGGATTCAAATTAAAATTTAAATTGTAATTTTAAGTTTGAATTTGAATAAATTAAAATTTAGTTTCATATTTTGAATTATCCGCTCAACTTCAAAGTTTAATTTTTTTTAAAAAAAATAGATTTAAAATTTTGACATTATTTCAAAGTTTTGATGTAAATTTTTAATATTTAATTTTTAATTTGAATTTAAATTAATATATTATAAAGATAATGTTAGTATATTAATTTGATTACGTTTTTTATATCTATCTGAACCAAACACCGACAATGGGAATGATTTATTCCGATTCCGATTCCGATTCAGGTGATAAACCAAACAGAATTAGGTAATGAGTCATTCCGATTCCGATTCCAGCTTATTTTGATTCCGATTCCGATTCCGACTTCGAACCAAACACGCCCTAGCAATAGATACCGCAGACTTCTAATACTGAGATATTCAGACATAAACTCCAGAGCTGAATACTACTGTTTCCTAAGTTTGTGCCACAATATTTTAATAGAATGGTAACCCAATACATGTATTTGAGAGATAGATAGTAACATAGCTCCACGGGCGCTTTGTTGCAACAATAAGGTTGCTCCATTTTGACCTAGGGTCATAATCTTATGGTATGCCGCAGTCTTCAACCACTGCAATATGATACAACTATTCAAAGCTAATTATGAACATCTAGCTGCGTGTCGAATTTTTCAAAAGGCCAGAGCGGCAAGCAGCACGCCATACCATCGAAGTGGCCAGAGTACAGAATCCCGAAGAAAACAGGCATACCTATTGAATTATGTAGCTCATGTCCAAGAAATATGCAGGTGAAAATTAGGGCAGCTCAACAACTCAAGCTTTTCAGACTTGTCCCAGCTCCCTGCAGTACGCACCTCACGTGGAACTGAAAGCATATCTTTCTAACCACTTGGACGATTCAGTGGGAAGAACAGTGAGAACCATACTCACCTAGTGAAGAATGATAAGGTCCTATAGGCCAGTTATTGACATGATAGTACCTATGGGGGAGTATTTGACAGTGCATGAGCTCAAGCAGCCAACTAAATTAAAACCATGTCGTTAAATCAAAATGGGACTATGATAGTACCTAGGATGTGGGTTGCTTAGTTTGTAGCATTGAATTCTACGTTTTCGTGCCTATATTTATCTTCACATCCAGCAAAACTTCCACGAATAATCCTTAGTAAACCTTGCAGAACTGGAAACGAAGTTGACGGTCACAACCTGTAAAAGCTAAACTACATGCAATTCATAGGAGTTACCAACACATCCTTGGTTTAATGCTATGATGGTAGGTAATTTTTTCTTTAAACATACTAAGCCATTCAAGTGGAGGAGCCTTTGTATTTTGTTCAAGTCCAGTTTCTCATTAATAACACAAGCTTCTCAAGAAACAAGAGAAAAGGCGCCAAAACAACAAGGAATGAAGCAAGGGTAAATGAAGCAAATGCCCATACCAAAATTGGCAATCAAATAACTCTTCTTAGGGATCGTGGCTTCCTCACGAAGCTCAACCTGAGCTTCTTGAGCCGCCTCCTCTTCATCGCCATCTTCTCCGGCAACGTGAGCCTCTTCTTCACCTTCTTCTCCTTCTTCACCTTCACATACCTCTTATCCACCTTGTACACCTGTGGCGTCACCGGCACTCCCCGAGCCACCGCCTCATTGAACATCGCATTCGCCCTATCTCCCTGATTGTGCGTCGCCAGCTTCCCTATCAATAGATTATAGGTCTTAATTCCCGGAGCATGCCCGTACCCCTTCATCATCCTAAACACCTTCATCGCGTGCTCCACCCTCTCGATCCCGCATAAGATCTTAATAAACCCAAAGTACGCCTTCCTATCAAGCCGATCACCAAATCCGGCCGATCTCATCCATCCGATCATCTCGTCACCCTCCGAAACCCTAGCGGCCTGGTACAGGCTCCGGATTAGAGCAAGGTACGTGTCCGCATCCGGGGAACAGCCCCACTCCCCCATCCGGCGGAAGAGCGTCACTGCGTCCTCGGTGCGCCGGATCTTGCAGAGGTTAGTGATGAGCACGCGGAAGGTTTCGGAATCGCGCGGGATCCCTGTGGCCTCCATGTCGACGAGGAACTTCTCGGCTTCGGAAGGAAGGCGGAGGGGGTCCTTCTTCCGGCAGAGGCGGCAGATGCAGTCGAGGATGGAGTTGTAGGCCGGGGGGCCGAGATCGAAGCCGCCGCGTNCACACAAAAGGGGAAAGGCTAAGAAACAGAGCAGAAGCGGTTGACCCTTCAATGGAAAAATACGAGCAGCGTTGAAGAAATGCAACTAAAATGATTGCAAAACTCTTCCAAACCCTTAGCATAATACAAAAGTTGACAAATATTGAGAACTGAAGCAATGCAGCAAGCATATTATTAAGCATTATTTGAGAAGCATCACAATTTGAACATTCTGACAAGGAAAATTACCAAAATAAGCGGAAATACATGAAAGTTTCCGCATCAGCATGTCACACGATATTTATACCGGACATCAAGCAGCCCTAAAACCTAACTGATAATAATTCAAGTAATTTCCCACCAAAAGCCCTAATTCCTTACACTATCTAACCAGTAGCCGAGCAACATCCAAACAAAAGAGAAGCAACATTCTATAGATCTTTATTTGATAGAGTTCTAAGAACTATACCATGTGAAACAACTGATTTTCTGTAGCATCTTACAATAAGAGTTCGAGTGATTCACCAGTAACAAGCATTATTCAGTAACTATGCATTACTCAGTTAATATGAAGTGAACAAACGATCTAAAGCAACATCTGAATCAAGAGAAGGGGCATCCTATAGATTTTTAACGAGGGAGAAGATCCAAGAATTACACCTGCGTGCCCCACTGGCCCTTGACGCAGGAATCGGGCGAGATCCGGCCGTCCCTGCCGCGCATGAGCTCGCGGAGGCCGTCGATCTCGGCCTCGTCGTAGACGTAGATCCGGAGGTCGAGGCGGGGCCCGTAGCCGCGCTGGGGCCACGCGAGGGCGCCGGCGCCGTCGAAGAGCGCGTCGGAGGAGGAGGAGGAGGCGGTGGCGGTGGAGAGGGATCGGGAAGGAGGGGGAGGCGGCGGAGGGAGGAGGCGGAGGAGGAGGTGGCGGAGATGGAGGGGATTTGGGGGGCGCCTCCACATGGCGGTGGTGGTGGTAAATTAGGGCGAAAATGGGAGTGGAGAAAAGGGGGGAAAAGGTCGGAGCTTTATTAAATTAGGGTTTTAAGCGTTCCATTTCCATTGATCAGGGGGATGATGATGGTGAAGTAAAACCCTAGCTAGACGAGCGTAAGCGTTGCACGACTCGCTCTATCTATGTGACTCATGATCGAGCGTGTTCACCATTCTCTCTACACGGTTGCTTACTCATGAGTGTGAATTATTTGTTGAGATAATTTTTGCCTTAATTACACTTGCTACCCTGAATTTTGCAATGGGCTTTTTTTTGCAAATAGCACCCTCACAATTTTTTTTTTAAAATTGGTCCTGTCAAAAATTTATTTACAAAAATGATTCTGGTCCCGCCACGCAAGCGCCACGTCAGCGCCACGCGGGCGGGGCTGTGCCAGATGGTTAAGTTGAACACGGTGAACCATTCACCGTGTTCAATACAAAGTTTTTGTATTGGACACGGTGAATGATTTACCGTGTCCAATACAAAATAGTTAAGATCGAAATATTTGTATTGGACACGGTGAACCATTCACCGTGTCCAATACAAATAATTGGACACGGTGAATGATTCACCGTGTTGGACACGGTGAATGGTTCACCGTGTCTAATACAAATATCTCCAACTTAGTCATTGTTGGGGTATTTGTATTACCGTGTCCAATACAAAAATCTTGTATTGAACACGGTGAATAATTCACCGTGTTCAACTTAAATATCTGGGCCCGCCCTGCCCGCGTGGCGCTGATGTGGCGCTGACCTGGCAGGGGTAGGGCCATTTTTGCAAATAATTTTTGGACGGGGCTATTTTTATAAATAAAATTTGTCAGGGGGCTATTTGCAAAAAAAACCCTTTTGCAATTATTCTTACGGTTTTTTATGTATTTTATACTTTCAAATATATATATATATATATATATATATATATATATAGANCCGGCGCGGGCGAGGCGGGAGAGGGCGGCGGAGAGGGAGAGAGGGCCGGCGGAGGGGCGGAACTCCGAGAGGAGGGCGGAGACGGCCTTGAAGTCGCGGCGGCGGGAGAGGTGGTGGACGAGGAGCGCGAGGGAGGCGTCGGAGGGGTGGAAGGAGCGGCGGCGGACCAGGTGACGGTAGAGGTCGGCGGCGGCGCGGCCGGAGGAGGGGGAGAGGGCGAGCACGTCGCGGAGGAGCGCGGTGTCGAAGCGCACGTCCGAGAAGTGGAGGGAGAAGTGCGCGTCCAGGTCGAGAGGCGCCGCCGTCGCCGTCGCCGTCGCCGTCGCCGCCGCCGCCTCGGAGGAGGATGAGCGATCGGCGGAGGAGAGCTTGGTTAGCTCGGCGGCGATGGAGCGGGCGACGTCGGAGGCGGCGGCGGCGGAGTAGGAGGAAGCGGTGGCGGTGGAGAGGGATCGGGACGGAGGGGGAGGAGGCGGAGGGAGGAGGCGGAGGAGGAGGTGGCGGAGATGGAGGGGATTTGGGGGGCGCCTCCACATGGTGGTGGTGGTGGTAAATTAGCGCGAAAATGGGAGTGGAGAAGAGGGCGAAAAAGGTCGGAGCTTTATTATTAAATTAGGGTTTTAAGCGTTCCATTTCCATTGATCAGGGGGATGACGATCGTGAAGTAAAACCCTAGCTAGACTAGCGTAAGCGTCGCACGACTCTTATCTATATGACTTATGATCGAGCGTGTTCACTATTCTCTCTACATGGTTGCTTACTTATGAGTTCGAATTATTAGTTGAGATAATTTTTGCCTTAATTACACTTGCTACCCTGAATTTTGTAATTATTCTTACGGTTTTTTATGTATTTTATAATTTCAAAAATATATATATGTTTAAGTTTCACAGCAATTTCTATGCTCACATAACTAAAATTAAATGACCTTTTTTTTTTTTTCTTCATCTAAGGATCCATTTGATTACATGTAGTTACAATTGTACGGTAATTATAATTACATCTAAATATAAATTTAATATTTATTTTGATATATTTAACTTCAACTCTGCAGGAGGAGCTCCAACTACTGCAACAGTTAAAATTACGTTCAAATTAGCCGCAGTTTCAACTGTGAAAAACAGTTGAAGAGAACAACTTTAAACACTTTAATTATTTTTAAATAAAAAAATATATTGGAGATGATCTTATAATCATATATATAAAATGATAGAATTTTAAAAATTATTTCTCAACTGTATGCAACTAAACAAATTATTTATAATTGCAGCGCTTTTTATTGCATCTAACTAAACAAAATGCATATAGTTACAACTACTATATTATTAACTACGTACATTTTCAATTATACTGTATTTATTTATAATTACGACTTGTACTCGTGGACATAATAACAACCTTAGTGGATCATGAGACTTATCAAATTCATGAATGTAATCCAAACGACTCCTGGAGTTTCAACGTGACTAACTCACTATGCATTCAAACAGCTCCTAACGTTAGATGCATTTAGCAATTTAAATTTGAATTCAATTAACAAAATGAGTTTTTCTTTTTCTTTGAACAACAATGTTTAATCTCGGTCCCTGCTCAACAAAATAGGGGGAAAATTTCTCAAGTCATTTCTGAAGCAACAAAAATGTTTTTTAGTTTCACTTGAACTCCGTCGATGTTTTTTACTTCGAATTTTTTTTTGAATTTCGTAGGCGGATATTTTCCTCGAAAAAGTTCTTTTAAAAGGATGATATTGCATTCATCCCTTTTAATTGAAATTTGAAAGCATGAAAAGAACAGCGTTTTTGCCTCAGAATATAAAGAAAATCAAATTAAAGTTATGTGGAGGCCAACCAATTAATCTAATAATTTAAAAGAAGAAGAAATTTAAAAGTAGTTCTAAAAGATGATTAGCCCAAACTAAGCCCAAGTTTGGCCCAATAAATCTTTGGGTGGGCCTAAGCCAAATTTGAGACTTGGGTCAAGGCCACCACCAACCCCATATATGTCAGAGGCATAAATGATTTCTGTGTCTACCCGAATATTCAACTAATGTTAGGTGTAACGNTCTTCATCTAAGGGTTTATTTGATTACATGTAGTTACAATTGTACGGTAATTATAATTGCATCAAAATAAAAATTTAGTATTTATTTTGATGTATTTAACTTCAACTCTGCAGGAGGAGATCCAACTACTGCAACAATTAAATTACATCCAAATTAGTCGCAGTTTCAACTGTAACAGTTGAAGAGAGCAATTTTAAACACTTTAATTATTTTTAAATAAAAAAATATATTGAAGATAATCTTATAATCATATATATAAAATGATAGAATTTTAAAAATTATTTCTCAACTGTATGCAACGAAACAAATTATTTATAATTACAGCACTTTCTACTGCATGTAACTAAACAAGATGGATGTAGTTACAACTGCTGTATTTTTAACTACATACATTTTCCACTATACTGTATTTATAATTACGACTTGTACTCGTGGACATAATAACAACCTTAGTGGATCATGAGACTTATCAAATTCATGAATGTAATCCAAACGACTCCTAGAGTTTCAACGTGACTAACTCACTATGCATTCAAACAGCTCCTAACATTAGATGCATTTAGCAATTTAAATTTGAATTCAATTAACAAAATGAGTTTTTCTTTTTCTTTGAACAACAATGTTTAATCTCAGTCCCTGCTCAACAAAATAGGGGGAAAATTTCTCAAGTCATTTCTGAAGCAACAAAAATGTTTTTTTAGTTTCACTTGAACTCCGTCGATGTTTTTTACTTCGAATTTTTTTTTGAATTTCGTAGGCGGATATTTTCCTCGAAAAAGTTCTTTTAAAAGGATGATATTGCATTCATCCCTTTTAATTGAAGTTTGAAAGCATGAGAAGAACAGCGTTTTTGCCTCAGAATATAAAGAAAATCAAATTAAAGTTATGTGGAGGCCAACCAATTAATCTAATAATTTAAAAGAAGAAGAAATTTAAAAGTAGTTCTAAAAGAAGATTAGCCCAAACTAAGCCCAAGTTTGGCCCAATAAATCTTTGGGTGGGCCTCAGCCAAATTTGAGACTTTGGTCAAGGCCACCACCAACCCAATATATGTCAGAGGCATAAATGATTTCTGTGCCTACCCGAATACTCAACTAATGTTAGGTGTAACGACCCGACTCACTAGTTTTTATTCGACCAA
Source organism: Ananas comosus (assembly GCF_001540865.1). Classification (NCBI taxonomy): domain Eukaryota; kingdom Viridiplantae; phylum Streptophyta; class Magnoliopsida; order Poales; family Bromeliaceae; genus Ananas; species Ananas comosus. Next base: position 2,192,379 of record NC_033621.1, read on the forward strand.
AACCATCGGTCTAGTATTAAACACATTTTCCCTTCTGTCTGATATTGGATTATTCAGGTATTACTTTATTACAAACGGCTTTCCTGAATCATGAGATTTTTACTGTTTCGTGGTGAAAGATTATTCTGTATTGCCTAAAATAATAATAATAATAATAATAATAATAATAATCTGTAAATACTGTAGTGTGCGTGTGTGTAAGAGAAATAATATGATTTACAAGAATTATGAGTAGATTATGCTCAATATAGTTTGTTTTGTATCCTATTACCAAACCAACCAATTTGGTATCAATTGCAACAATTCCCTTCAATTTGAATTTGGATAAAATTTCGGATACCTTTGTCTCTTTACATGTTTGCAATGTCTCTTTACATGTTTACAATTCTTAAGATGGGTATCAAAATTTAAGAACCACAATATGGCCCACAGAAAATATTTTATATTAGGTTATAAATTAAAAGAACTATTATATCGCACACAATGTACGAATTTAAGCAGTATGAATGATTGATCAGACCGTCTCTCTCATCTCATGAGGAGATTCATCATATAATTTTTCTCTGATAAAACTACTACACACAAGGGCAATGTACATGGGAAAAACCAATGTGACTAGTAGTACCAAGCTTTAATAATCGTGCTCAGGGTTCCCTGTTGCTCCTCCACCCTCCAGCATTGTCCCTTCCAAGCTTTGGTACTTCACATCCTTATCAAATATCTCCATCATATATCATAAATAAATCATTAAAGAAGTAGTAGGTAACACACCAGCATCATTAACTCATGTCCAAATCCCAAATCTTTAGAATTGGTAAAGATATTTGTATTGAAATTGCCCAAAAAATAATAATAATAATAATAAAGAGTCTCTCTTAAAATTGCCACCTCTCAAGGTGGAAAGAGAAAGAAGAGTTATTAATATTTAGTCAAATCCAAGGAGGATCAAAGTTTAAAAATAAAGAATAAAAAAGAATATAATTTGGAAAAGAATATAACAATAATTAAGGTCGTAATATAGATTTTTAGCTAATCTTTGAATTGATACGACTAATGTAATATTCTATAGCATAATTTTATACAGTTTTGTTGTTCGATATTCACCTCTTTTTATTTTTTGACTGTAAGACACAGAATGATTTTTTGTGTTACACAAACATAGATAATAGCCAATCTTCTAAGTAGCCATTTTTTAAATAACAGTGATGAATATTCGTTAGTAATTACGTATAATGATGCAACATTTCCCTACTTTGATAATGATGCATAAATTTTAAGATTCTTTAGAAGAGGTTGTTTGATGTCTCAGAATAGTATGAAAAATTATTTTTTAAAAAAAAATCTATGGAAAAAACTTTTTTTTCAAAATTTTTATTTCTAGAATAAATTAATTTTTTTTAGAAATAAAAATACTATTTTTCTCATAAAATCTGAAAAGAATAATTTTTTAGAAAAATAACTTTTTCTAGGAGCCAGACGAGTGGAAAATACTTTTTCAAACATTTTCTATTTGGGAAGCATCAATTTCAACTTTTTTCATTAAATGCACTAAAACTTATGAGTTTGAACTAAGAAATTTGTTATTCTAAAACAATAACTTTTAGTAAAAAGTTAGGCTAAATATTTTGTATTGTTAAAGTAATTATGATATAAATTAGAAAACCAAACATGTTGAAAGAATCTTCCTATATATACTTGGGAATCACAAGCTAGGGTTGTTGCCAAATAAATAATCTATTAATAATGCTCATAAGTCACAACTCATGCATAAAAGTACAAAATATCTCCTATAGCATATGTTGATGCTTCAATTATTAAAGAGGTTGGAGTTAGGTGAGGGGGTATATATATAAGAGAGTAGATTAATAATTTATTTATCATTTTCATACACCATTTTCTTAATTCAATTTAATTATTGCAATCCAGCTAGCAAATCCATGTGCATTTTATCTTAAGATAATTTAATTTTTAATTTATTTCACATTTGAAGCCAAAAAAGCTCAATTCTAGAGATGTTGACTTGACCCAAAACTGCTTTAGAAAATTATTGCTTACACTATGAGTAAAGACACAAAATCAAGTTTAATTTACTAAATATGTTTTTTTTTTAAAAAAAATAGAATAGTTAACATCTCTAGAATTGAGCTTTTTTGGCTTCAAATGTGAAATAAATTANTATGAGTAAAGACACAAAATCAAGTTTAATTTACTAAATATGTTTTTTTTTTAAAAAAAATAGAATAGTTAACATATTCTTATGGCTTTCGAAATATCTACGTATGAAAAATCGCAAATCGTTGATTTATTTAGACGACTTGATATCTAAATAATAGTTTTTTTTTTCACTCTTTATTTGTTACAGATTATATTTATCGAACTACATTTTTTTTTTAAAAAAAATATAAGATGGTGATAGATGTTCACATATGTACATAGGGTGCATGTAATAAGTTCCGCAAATCCCGTGAGTTGAGTTGAATTAATCCCCAAATTAAAGGTTAAAAATTTGTGATTAAACCGAGGAGTTTACTTAACAAAGTCCATGTAATTAAAAGTCGGCAGCGTATTCAAAGCCGCCGCCGTATACACCCACTCGCGGGAACACCCTCACCGTAGCCGGTTCCTATACGTACCCCACAACTCCAAACACCGTACAACAACACTATCCGAAGGCCACGTGTCAATCGGAACGGATCCACAGTTAACGTCGCCCAGAAATGTTACCCGCAGTTTGGATCCGTACGCCGAATCTTGGATCTGCCTTGAGATTCGTGCTCCGGGATCACGGATCCTATTATTATTATTATTATTATTATTATTATTATTATTATTAAATTTTATTATAATTTTGCTCTTCCAATTAAAGGGGTTTGGGGAGGGAATGGGCGAAGAGGTGGAATAGGGAGTAGGGCGAAGGTGAGTTTCTCCTCTTCTTCTTCGCCTCAATCTCTTCTTACTCTCCAATTAATCCCATCATTACCCGTTCGGGGCGGAAATGTGCGATTTTGATCCGATTTTTGCCCAATTTTAGTGGATTTTTTTTTGGGGTGCTTTTAAGGTTAATTGAGATGGATTTGATCTTATTTGAGTTCGATTTAGTTCGGAATTAGGGTTTCTGATGCTCTGTTGTTGCAAAAACTCAGATTTGAATCGTGGGTTTAGTCTGGGACTTAGGGTTAGTCTTGTAGTTCAACTTATAGATGGTCGGATGAGTTTGATTAATGATTATAATCATAAAAAGATCAAATTTTTAGTTTTTAATATTCAATTTTATTGTACTAATAAGTAGGTTATAAATGCTCCTACACAGGTTGTTACTGAGTGCTGTATCATAGAATGGTTTACTTGTAATGTGAAATGAAAGGTTGTTATCTACCTACCAATGTATACTTTTTTCCACAGCGCACATAAAACTTGTTATCTTTTGATTGTACTATTTTTTGTTTATTTTTATTTTTTAAAAATTGTATGATGCTCATATAAAAAAAGTGCTTTTATTTGATGCAAGTTTGGTAACATGTCATTGTTGCGGGTGCCAATCTTTTAAAATCTGCTTACCTCATTAAACTAATTTGATAAGTTAAGCTAAATTTATAAATTATTATGTACTTATTTTGCAGGTTTTGGGGTTTATAGAGCTGAAAATTTCCTTCTGACTACTTCTTGAAGAGCCAATTAACTCAGGCTGGTGGCAAAGAGGTGTGATGGAATAAAAATTTCACAATTATTCAGAATATAGTGCAAAATTTGTGGGGTTATATAATAAAAGAATCTTAAAGTTTTGTTTAAACTAATAGTTTCATTAATTAGATTTTGTCTTCTTTGACCTGGCCCTACTGGCTCTTTTAGACTTGCTCTTATTTTTGTTTTATCCCCATATGTTTGATTTTTCTAATTTTACTACCAGAAGTGCTTGTGACATGATCCTACCACATTGACTTTTATATGCACGTGTTTGCACGTATACTTGTTTAGCCTATATGCTTCATTAAGCTCTTTGTTAGGATTAAAAGTTTTCATCTTGTTCGTCTTCTTCATCCTCTTACTTGCTTTCTAGCTCTAGATGTTTATATCTCTAGAGCTTCTATGAGAGCAGATTAAGTTCCTTTTTTTCTCTTTCTCTCTCTCTCTCTTTGCCTTGCTCTTCTTTGTGATTGTTGTATGGCAAATCCTCGTGCGACCCGTTTCAAGGTATGGATCTGCAAAAGTAGGATACCAGCAGTCTATTTCTCAGGGCTTTTTCGTTAGAATTAAGTTCTGTATCTTTGTTATGAATTGTTTGTTTTGCGCTCCATAATCAAATCCACACAGTTATGGATGTGCCTTGATGGTTTTGTTTCGTTAATGACCTAAAAGTCTAGGAGTAAGAAGAGGTCAGCTGTGTATTTAGTTGAAAATGTTCTTTCTTGTCGTATGTCATTTTGTGTGATTCTCCTCTCTCTGTAAACATTCTCGTCAGATTAGTCATTCACAGGGTTAGTTCTGCTTATACAACAAGTTTTCCTTTTTTGTGTTCTAAAATAGAACACACCTCACTCAGGAAGCTAGAATGAATCCAAAGGCCCATCAGGAAGTGTAAGATATGGGTAGGATTTCTAAAAGAGCAATATAATTCGAAGAGAGCTATGTTTTTAGAAAATTTTGTTCTATATATTGTTGATACTGTTTACAGGCTCCTCATGTTCTTCTGTAAAGCCTTGATTGAATATGTTTTGTGAATTTTGTTTTATTTCCATGTGTATTACCTGGTTTCTGATTCCACTATGCGACATCTTCTGTATCTAAGGATTAAATATCTTAGGCGATTTCGATTCCATTTTTATTTTTTTAGCTTAACCTGTTGCCTCTCGCAAATCTAGTTTCTACAATCACTTTTACTTGTACCAGTTTAACATGTAGACTCAGAAATTCCAGAGGTATGTAGATACAAAATTTACCGTATAAAAATTTTAGCATATGAGATCTTTGGGTTACAACCATGCTTGTAAATATGCTTTTTATAATGCACCAACGCTTCACAACTGATTTAATTTAGCATGGGCATGTTGAGATTAACTCAATTGTTAAGGGCTCAGGTTCATTTCAATTGAAGTCTGCACACAGTGCCTCTTCTATAAAGCATGAAAGCACGACACCTGCGATTCTGTTTCTTCACAGCAACAGTAGAAGCTAGAAAAATAGGAATCTTTAATTCCTCTTGCTTTATCCAATTTTCTCTAAAACTACTCTTCTGTGTTAATTGAATGCATAAACTACTCAAAAATGCCAGAATTCTCTTTCATTTATGTTGTTTTGGTCATTCTTGATTTTGGATTCTGTGTCTACATACTATTGCATTTTTCTTTTTCTTTTTCTGTTATTTGCATCTCCTTAACCGAACGTTGCTTTCCTGCAGATGCCTACTACTTCAGAGACCTCGAAGGAAAACCCTTCCTCTAACTTGAGTGACGCAAATCTCACGTCAAAAACCGAACTGCCCTGGACTGACATTCTCGCAAGCCTAGCCCAGAAAGCATCAGTCTATGGAGTCGCTATCGGCTACTGCCTATCCGCCTCACTTCTTTCCATTATCAACAAATGGGCAGTAATGAAATTTCCCTACCCAGGTGCCTTAACTGCCCTCCAATACCTAACCAGCGTTCTTGGAGTTCTCATATGCGGACAGCTAAGGCTCATAGAACATGATTCCCTTAATCTACGAACGATGTGGAAGTTCTTACCCGCTGCTGTGATGTTCTACATTTCGATTTTCACAAACAGTGAGCTCCTCCTCCATGCCAATGTTGACACATTCATCGTGTTCCGTTCTGCTGTCCCCATTTTCGTGGCCATCGGAGAGACTCTCTACCTTCACCAGCCGTGGCCCTCATTTAAGACATGGGTCTCTTTATCCACTATCTTAGGAGGCAGTGTGATCTATGTTCTCACCGATTACCAATTCACTGTGACGGCTTATAGCTGGGCGGTGGCTTATCTCGTCAGCATGTCGATCGACTTTGTGTATATCAAGCACGTGGTGATGACCATCGGGCTTAACACGTGGGGGCTTGTGCTATACAACAATTTGGAAGCACTTCTGCTTTTCCCACTAGAGCTTCTTATAATGGGGGAGTGGGACAAGATGAAGGACGATAGTGCCAAAGTTGCAAATTGGTATTCTTTTGAGGTGATATTGCCTGTGGGCCTTTCGTGCTTGTTTGGCTTGTCGATTTCTTTCTTTGGGTTTTCATGCAGAAGGGCTATTTCGGCCACGGGCTTCACCGTGCTCGGGATAGTGAATAAGCTTCTAACGGTCGTGATTAACTTGGTCATTTGGGATAAGCATGCTTCCTTGGTGGGCACCATCGGGTTGCTTATATGCATGTCCGGGGGCGTTCTATACCAGCAATCGACTACCAAACCAAAAGCACCGAAGGTTGAAGCAAAAGCCGAAGCTGATGATGAGGAGCAGCAGAAGCTGCTTCAGATGCAGTCGAGCGGAGAAGCTGATTCGACTAAGAAGCTCGGTGTTGTTTCTGAAAGCCCCAAGTGATGGTTTCCTATGAGGGATTTAATCCATTTTTCAGCTTCTCAGCGTGCGATTCTTTGAGGGTCATCTCATCTGTTTTTCGATTCTTTCAAACGTCGAGATGTATTTCTTACAGGAAATATTATAGAAGAAGATTATCTTCGAACTACACAGGTAAAATTTGATGGAGAATACGAAAGATCGAAATGTTAGTGATAAGTTACACGATAATAATTGTCTCTTTAGTTTTTGCTGAAAGTTGTATTAGTAGATTGAGATCTCTTCTCAGATATATTTTCATATACGAAAGCTGTTGCCTATTCATAAAGTGAAAATTTCCTTTTGTCAGATAATAGTATGGTTGCATTATTGGTAAAAGATCAATTTTCAGATCTAGAGGAATCTTATTGGAAATTCATATGTAATGTAGATGAACAACATGTGCGTGCACCTTATATCCTAAGTATAATAACATATGCAGTGGTTGCACACACTGGCAATTTCCTCAAATCTTAGGTGTCGGCACGCAGAAGGGCATTATGGTAATTTAAGCTTTATGCACTGCATATAGATAGTGTTGTTGATTGAAGTTTTAGATGACAAGGTATTCACATTGCACAGTCATATCATTATATAAATGATATGTATAGTATGTTACAGGAGAGGGAACCACTGTTACTTATGTTCATTTGTGCGTCGCCATTGGAACACACTATGCTTTGAGTTACGCGAACTCGACACATTATGCTTTGATTGACGCGAACTCGATGTCGTATGCTTGAGGCTTCGAGTTACGCGAGCTCAACATTATACCCCACCCAAGTGACAAATGCTCACTCCATTTAGTTTGATTGGCCCTATTTTTGTTTCTGCTTTTAGCTACAATCACCACGGTAAAGCATTTGGCGAACAAAACAATTTGAAATTTTCGGCAGCACGAAAGGCTTAAAATGAAATTACAAGAGCTGAAAGCAGAAGCTGCAATTGGAGGTGACTTCTGTTGCAAAATTAAGCTCAGGGAATTGTAATATATAATACTTCTAATAATACTATACATTTGATCACAATTCATTTGTTGCTACCGACAACTAAATGCATCCGAGTTTCACTTGAAAAAATTAAGAGCCAAAATTCTCGAAGAATTTGAGGGAAATAATGCACATACAAGAATAGCTGAATCATATGATCACCACAATGAAGGTTTTTTTCCGACAAAATGAATTGATTAAGCTATTATTATGAAGAGGATAATTGAATGAATATGTCAAATGAAGAGGCACATGAATCAATCATACCCAAAGTCAAATATCAGAAGCAATGAATCAGATAATCTCCAAGTAGAAGCACTTCCCCATAGAATGATAGACATTTGTCACACCCAAATCAACACAGGACAAAAGTGCCAAGACGACATAACCAACTTACAAATTAAGATGTTTCTGTCACATAAACGCGCAAACAGAATGATGCCCAAATGAAGTCACATAACATACAATGGAAAAAACACTTCTACTGATAGGAAAATAAAATCCATTTGTTCATCTGGAACATAAGAGAACGGCAATCACCATTGCCGGTACAATGTTTCTCCTGCGTCAAGCAGCAAGATTTACATCAATTGCCGCCGAAGAGGTAGCCAAGGGAGGAGCCACCGCCAGGAGCAGCATGCACCTTTGTCGAAGGTCGGTCCTGCAAGAGGGAAAGAAAGGCAATTTACTGTCCATATGTTTGATTCAGCATAAAGGCAATTGTGTAGGAAAAACAAAACGGAAAGAGAGAGGGAGAGGCTTTCAGTTTTCATTTTTTCTTTCCTGCACGAAAAACCTGGTAAAAAAACAGAAGATTTCCCTGCAATATGCAAAAAATCACGGAACCATATACTGAGAAAAACTCTCTTTGCTCTGAAATGTTGTTACTGGGTTTCTTTTACGTGGAACCAAACACTGCTACATTGAAAGAGAAACCATGGATAATGTAATAACACTATCAGCCTTATTGCTAATTGAGTTACAATGAGTTCATACCGTGATGAAATTGCCAGTATTCTGGCCATCTGCACGGAAGTAGTTGTTCGCCTGGCTACCTTGGACGCCAGCTGGGATCTGCTTGCTGGGATCAGCTGGTGGCGGAGGAGCCGGTTTCTCAACCGGCGGAGTATTCTCAGGAGCAGGTTGTTTGGGAGCTTCACCACTCCCGAAAAGGTAGTCCAATGAACTTCGACCTCCTCCGCTGCTCACCCCACGACCCATTTTATACAGCTAACACGGCCTACTACTTGCACATAATTAAGAAGTAAAGAGCTTTGCATAAAAAAGCAGTTCCAAATAACTCAATTTCTGAAATAAACGAGATCTAAAATACCAAAAATTCACCAATGAGGAAAACTTAAACGCTTAACAGTGAGAGCATAAAGGATCAACTGATGCAAATTGCACAAGAGGCCAAAGTTACAAGGGAAACCAAACCAAATTACAGAGTCACCCATCTTGTTTATCAGATAAAAAAAGAAAAATATAGCAAGCAGGCCCTCTTTCTTTCGCCGACAAATGTAAGCATGAGATGGGAGTTACTGAATTTTTGGGCACACCCAGAAAGCCATTATCTGATCTGATATTTTACAACATGAAGAGGCATAGCAAACCAAAAATTATGAAATAACTTGCATGGTAATTGTCGGGTAATTGATTGATAATGAGGGGAACCAAGTATTCAAATATCACGGTCCGGGTGAACCAGACCCCTTAATTCAACGGAAAATACCTACATTTACATGAAATAGCGTGGTGCAGCACAGGTATAAGGGTACTGCAAAATGAAACTATATTCATTTATCTCCAGGGTTACCAAAGGTTCTTCACTTAAAACAGTTTTGATAACGAGAAAACGAAGGAGAACAAAACATCATGAGAAGTTTATGATCCGAAAATATGATTAGAATCTAGGGAAAGTAATAATCAGTCCTCTAAGTAGCAATCAAGTGAACACCTTTGTAGGCATAATCCTCACAATCCCTTGCCAAAAGATGCAATTTTTCTACCTACAACCCACTATTATCCCACTCTAGCAATGCAAATTAACAACAAATGCGCATTAAAAAAAATCTGTGGATTCCACTCCATTAAACGCCAAATTGGGTTCAAATTAGTATAAACTAGTACAAAATCCATCACGGAAACAGGTCTCCATGGAAATGTCACCATGGAACATCAGATCGAGCACAGATTACACGCACCAAACGATTTCGAGCCCCGATTTAGGCGAGATCCAACGAGAAAAAGGCGATCGAAGGAAGAGAAAGCTANCGCCGCCGCCGCGGAGGGCCCAGAAGGGGTCGGGGCCGAGGGCGGGGCGGGAGAGGAGGGAGGAGGAGAGGGGGTGGAGGAGGAGGGCGTCGACGGCGAGGTCACGTCGACCTCCACCCGGTTCAGGTTCATCAGGTCGAGGATCGCGAACCCCGCTAGATCTAGGGTTAGGGTTAGGGTTTCGTACCTCGGATCGGATCGGATCGGAGAGGAGAGAGAGGAGGAGAGCGCCTTCGCAAATGGTGAAGGGGGATCATCAATGTACTACGCTATTTTAAGAAAGGAACCGGGGGGGGGGACTTTTTCAGAAAAGTACCAAAACGTTTAAAATTTACATTAGGTTCATAATCCACGTGTCGCTCGATGGTGCGCTAGCAGGAGTGAGCACATTTTTTTTCGGCCGTTGGATTTATTTCCAAATAGAGGTCTCTGTCGAAAGCTTTTTTTCAAAAAAAAAGCATTGCGTTTTCACTGGTCCGCGCTTGCGTGGTGGACCCGGTCTAGGAAATAATACATGCGATTGATCCGTGTCCGTGTGAAAACGACCGTTGCTTTTTTATCAAACGGTCCGAATTTGTAGCTCCCGTGGAATTAATGGGCCACCTGGCCCAGGTAGGCCCATTCTCTTCATTACCAAAGCCCATTGTAAAAAGGCCCGAAATAGGCCCAACACTTTTCACGAAAACAGCCTGTAAGTTAGCTTTGGCCCATTAAAAGCCGTAATCATCGGCAGATAAAACGGTCTCACGTTCGGCACTGTCCCCAGCAAACTTTTGTTTAGGGCCTGCCTGAGGATACTATATATATCCTGTCAATTCTAGGAGATGAGCGATGAACAAAAATTCGGTTGGGACGTTGGTTCCTAACGCGAGACCGTTCCATCCGCCGTCCGTCGACGGTGAATTACTGAGTCTATTCAGTCACTTCTGTAAGTATGTAGTGCTGTTTAATAAAATGACTTTTTAAGTTTTGATATCCGAAAATAAGTTCCGTCCAAATAACTTTTCTTCTGATAAAATAAGAAGCTCCATATTGGAGTTTTCTTTCTTTGGATTTTAATATGATATTTTTCTGCTTTTGAGTAATTAATTAACAACAAAAGCTTTAAATTTTTTTTGTTTTCCAACCACTCTAACTTCAAATGTTCATGCATGTGTTGAGCTTGCGGTTAATCAAGTATAAATAATTAATACATCATTCTCTCATAACTTAAGTTTGTAAACGCAAAATATATATTTCCATATTAATTTCTGCTGGATATTCCAGCATGTAGGATTACAGTAAAGCCTTCTTAATTCTAATTTTTTGGGCTACATCTTCCATAAGATCTTATAGATGATATACACAGATTACTTTGTTTTATATATGATTTGATAACTACATATAGTACTTAAGCATAGGATTTGATCAAAAATTGGAGGGAACACATACGTACACCTTAATTATGGTAGCTTGAATCCTGTAGCACATAAGGTATATATATATATATATATATATATATATATAGCATGGTGGTCTACTGAGCAACTCAGCCTTAATGATAGCATACTGCTTTAAGTTGGGACCAAATATTCTATTTACACTCTGATGTCCTTGGCCTATATATATAACTCAATGTGAAACCCCAGACCCTATAGTGAGCAAGTATATAAACCCTAGCTAGATGGTTGGTGCATGAGAGCTGTGAGAGCAAGGACCACCATGTCCATGTTTCAGAAAAATCAGCAGATGCCCATTTCTAATTCATTGCATAACAACAAAGGAAGCTTTAAAGAGATCTGAAAAAGGAGATGCTGCATTTTTTTTTTTTTTATTTCTCTTCTCTTGGTGATGCATCACAAAGTTTATATAGGCTAAACAACCATTGGACCATTTTCTTAAAAAAGAAAAAAAAAATAGAAACCATTTAATTGGATGTGCACTACCCTTTCTCATCATTAAATATTTGCAGAACTAATCTCATGAATTAAGTTTGCTCCCTTTTAGAACACTTAATAAATGAAGGAATAATTTGTAGTAACAAACTATGTTTGATGTTGCTAGGAAAGGTTGGAGCTATATTTTGCTTTTCTATGTGTAGGTTTATGTATTTATGTAGCAATTAATATTTTCATATGATCCTCAGTAAGTTGTAATAAGAATCAGAGAACCAAAGAAATAGAAAAATTACAAGGAGAAGGAAGAGTCCCTTTTTTTATTATTTATCTTTAAATAACTCTATGTTTGGTCTTATTATAAGCTTATTCACAATGATGCATGCATGCAAGGGAAAAAGCCATCAACAACTAGCCTCAGATAAGTTCTTCAACTTGTTATGATCAACAACACATGAACCTCTTAACTTTTGTTGTAACAAATATCTTCTCTTAATTTACAGCCTCGAAAAATGACCAAGTGAACAATATATATATAGACACATACCACATGGTGAAGCTTAATAGGACTTACTTTTCTAAATCATAGAATGGAGCACCTTCACAACAAATCCTTTAGATGTTGTAGATAGCTATTGAATGCTATCCATGCCACGATTACGCGCATCTATAAAGCTCTATCGAAGATCTAGAGTATCACTATAATATCTAACATGCCTTGAATATTTGTTTTCTCGAACTCGACCTTAATTCCATTATTGGCATATGGCTTCCAATTTGCTCCCTACAAATTGTCCACACAAATTAAGAAAAATTGCTGGTTGTGTGGTCCTTTGGCATTACTGCGTCACTGCAAAGCGGTAAGTTGGTCCCTTAGCAATATTTTACCTTTCTAGCTAGGGCCTCTTCTGTGCATATATACATTTTTAAGCACTTTGTAGATAGATTTACACTAGTTATGTGAATTCCAATTCCCTGGAGAGTTAGTTTGAATTTGACATATTGATCATTGCTAATCACTAATCTTTGTTGATAATTATTTATTATGTCTTCTTTTCGTGTCTTTCCTTTACCTTGAATATTTTAGTATAGTTACTATGTATAGAGAGGGACATATAGATAAAATTAAACTAATCAGGTCATGATGAAGCATAATCTTTACAAACCTATCAAATGATTGTTTGTTTGCTTCCTATGGATGATTGCAAGTAGTTATCATCAATATTACACAGCTAGTATTTTCTTAATTGGCTTTGTAATAGTACTATCAAGAGAGGCACTTATGTATATACATCCATGCATGTATATACACATAAGTACACACCTATACATATACATACATATATTTGTGATTTTCTCTAGTTAACATGGCAGGTTACCATACATTTTACTTGAACTTGAAAAGTAGAGGAAAATTGGATTGTTGACACCAACCACAATTGCAACAATTAATACATTTTAGTTGAAACTGATCAAATACGCCTTTCATTTTTCTGTCTTCGAACCTGAGCTACCAAAGTTAATGACTTAACGATATTTTGCAATGGACGTTGGAGAATCAAGTCTACCGATGAAAAAAGGCACTTCCTAGGAAAGTCGTCTGTTTGACGGTAAGACCGAGTTACCCTTATTGATAAGGTGGTGGTCAAAAGAAAAGTGTGAAAATTGTAGGACAAAATTGACATAATAGACCACCAATTTGATAAGCATTGATGTGCTCCACATCTTTGTAAATGCGCGATACTTTTCCTTTCTAGGCTTTGTGCAGATTCATCATCTCTTCTATACCTAGAAGCACAACTTCTTTAGATTGGTCCTACTTCAGCACAAAAAACGGATCTAATTCGAACCACTGGCAAAGGACTAAAGCAAAATTTCAGATACATACATGCTTGCCCTCTTTCTCGCTTACTTCGGTGGAAGTAGCAATAAAGGATTGCAGATCTTAACAATTTTGGGAAACATCCAAGAAATTATTCTTCAAACCAGTAAGTTCACTTCATATATGTACTTTATTGTTAATTATTTCCTCAAGAAGAAACTTGAATTACTTTTAGTACTCTAAAGATCAAGGAATGATAGATCTGCTGATCTACGATCGATACATATGGGCAGTTATATTTCATTTAGTTTGTGTGAAAGGTTTATAGAAATTAGGAATATTATCAAGTAAGCAAGCAAAGCATAAAGGTATATTTTAATGGTGTAATCAGGGAAACAAACAATAGTTTAATTGGATGTAAGCTAGACACTAGTACAAGTTTTGTTTTTAATTTCTTGTTTTTTTTTTTTTTTTTCAATCTTAATCATCTCATGACATGTATAACTGAAGTTGCTGCAGATCAAAATTTGTGTGGAAGATCTTCTACTGAACTTAAAGTAAGGTAAGAAATTACCCCTCATGCTACTAATTAAGGAGGAATAGAAAGTGTAAAAAAAGAACAATTTTTTTAGTAAGAAATTTCAAATATAATTATCCAACATGAAGCTTTTCTGTCACTGTCAGATTCAAAATCGGCTTTTGCATGTTCAAAATTTACAGTTCTTTTGCACTTAATTTCTAAATCTGTACTTCGCGGAAACAATTTGTCACATATATACCTAATTATTTATGATACAAGATAGCTTCTTCTTTTCTTCATATTGTATACCTCAACATATTCTTAATTTGTTGATTGCAGCCCTATCTATATTATCCTCGAGCAAAGAGTGAGCGCACTTTTTATATGGACATTTACTACATACATGGTGAATGGGAGAAGCTCATTATTCAACTAGTTTAGCAGTGATAATCTCTTCACTTTTGCCTAATTGATCATGTTAGTAAGAGAAGGAGCTAGTTTAACTAAGCAAGAAAGTATCCTTACTGATGGTAAGGCACCGACAAGTACTACACAAGTATGGTTCAGAAACCCTAGAATTGTGCGGGTGTCGCGCGGATTCAAAGGCAAAGATCGGCACAGTAAAGTCACCACAGTGAGAGGGTTAAAAGATCGGCGCATAAGGCTATCGGTACTAACCGCTATTCAGTTGTATGATCTTCAAGATAAGCTAGGGCTTAATCAACCAAGCAAAGTTGTGGATTGGCTTCTAAATGCGGCCCAGCACGAGATCGACAAACTCCCTCCGCTCCAAATGCCGCCAGGAAATTTCATTCAGTTCCCTCAAATGGCTCCTCGCGAAGGTGGTAATTGCAGTACTCATGAGGCTGTGATTGAAACTATACATCAGCAGTTAACAGCATCATCTAGTATGGCAAACAACAGTTTTTTCAACAATAATATTAGTGAAGATCTCATGACAATATCGAACGGAGATGTTCGTATGGGGATCAAACCAAAAGGTAATTACATTAATATACTTGGAGGAAATGATACAGAAAATCAAATTGCTGAAACTTACACACCCTACCATCAATGGGGTTCGTCAGATGCATGGATGTCTCAATCAGGAAGCCATTCATCGCAAGAAGAATCAGCTCGTGTTTCCGATCAAGCACCGAAGTTCGCGTTAACTTTTGACGCGAAGCAGCATAACTACTTCCAGATAGCAAATCTGCAGCTGTCGCAAAATCTTTTCGACCACATAAACTTGAATACTTTGCAAGAAACCATGAAGAACAACTAGCAATTCCTGGAGTAAACAAAAGAGCGGCATCCTCAAATCCACGAAGAAACAATGGTCTAAAGGAGTATCTGAGGTAACGGGTACCTAATAATACACTTCTCATTTGATATGTAAAGGCGATAATATTTGGCTAATCAATATCACTAGAGCACTTTTTGTTATTGCCAGAGGAAAATAAGTCTAAATCCTTGTTAGATACAATGTATTGATCCTCGCAATATCAGAAAAGGCTGTAGCTAATATTTTTCCAGTGTTGTCTTTGATGCAAAACTTTTTTGGATTGGTTGCATGCAATTTTCTGTTGTCTTTTGATATTGCATGCCTATTCAGCTTGTATTACACATTACAAACTGCAAAAGAGTTTTGAGTGTTTGTGTGTAACATCCAATTCTATCTATCTTTTTGATCAGTAATATATAACTCACTCGTGCAAAACAGATTTTGCATGCTACATGTATTAGTTTAAGTTTTCTTCTGTATGTTTGGTTATTGTATAGGAAACATGCTCAACTCTATATGTGTTGAACTAGTTGGGAGTATACATGTTAGTTGTGTTACTTATATATATTATAATTCAATATATATATATGAGTAGCTAGGACTACTATGCTCTTAGAAGCACAACAGCCTTTATACTCCTAACTTTCTAATTATTCATCAATTTTGATGGATGATTAGGAAGAGAGAGAGAAGAGAAATTAGAAAAAATTTTAAAAAGAAGAGAAATTGAGACACCTAATTTTTCTTTAATTTCTCTTCTCTCTCACCCTAGAAAATTAGGAACACAAGGACTACTGTGCTCCTAATAGCACAGTAGCATCTATATATATATATATATATATATATATACCATGTTAATGAACATCTAAGAGTGGATATATATGTTCATTAGCTCCAGTAATTTCTTTCCTTTTCCGCTCCTTAATCCTTTTTTTTTTTATTTTTTTACTTTTCTCGTAATTAAGGAATTGTGTGTCATTTTTTTCATTCCCTTTTTGGTTGAAATGTGGTTCTTTATTTTGCTTTCATTGGGCCGAGATGAGAGTGGAGTAGCTATCAGAAACTGCGTAGAACCCAAGGAAAAGTAGCATTCACCCTCTACTTTGTGGTGGGTCTTATTATGGAGCCATAGAAAAGTGGCAGGTATGCTTATACATATTGCATGCCTTTAGATTGTTGCATTGGTCCCGCATAGAAAGGGTTGTGCATAGGCCATGGATCAGTGTCCATCTCCTGTGGTCCTCCCTGGTCCCATGGACCACGGCATTTATTCATTCGGTACCTGTTTGGTCTAGCTTCTGCTTCTGCTTGCAGCTTAACCATCTCTGGTTCTCGTTATGCGGAAATCTGAAATGAGATTCTGAACTCCTTAGATACAAAATGCTAAATAGAAGTACAAGTTAAGTAGATAGACATTTCCTCCAAAAGCTTAAAGCAATTAAGCAAGTGTTTTACATAAATAAAATTCAAAAATTCATTTTAACTTTCTGCCGCAACAAATATTTCAGGCCTTTTATTAGCAGTTGCATATATTACTGTTTTGTCAAAGGGCTAACAGTTACAGATCCTTCTATTTTCCAATCGTCTAGCTACTATTTTCTTCTGATAGTTAAGTAAATTTGTTTAAAAAGCTGGGCCAATTTGCGCACAAATTGTAACTTTATGATCATGTTCGGCTACTGTCTAACTCTTTTATCATTTTTGATAAACTTCTAATTTGCTAATGAAACCACTTACAGGTTTTCTCTCAAAAAATGAAAAATTTGCGCACAAATTAAGCACACTGCTAATTCTAATTAAGCTTCAAATCTACATCCAGTTTCCTCTTTTCTGTTTCATATAATTTACATCCATTTTCCTCCTTTGTGTTCCATATTTATGGGCTCACTAATTGTCCACTTTATGACCAACCAGTCAACAAACTGATCCCCTAGTTTGCACAAAAGATCTCCACAGTTAACACTGATCTCTCTTGCAGCTTCCAGATGACACCGAATTTATAACAAAATTTGGCCACTCTGTTAGATTTTCGTATACGCGGTAGCTGATTGATCTACTATGTCATTTCCAAGAGACAATTTGTCAAGATGTGAATCGATCGTCACATCACCTGTCAAGGTTATGCGACCGTCAATTTAGTTGTCATATCACCTCCAAAATATAAAGCGGCAACTGAATCAGAATCAGCCAAAAAAGTTGAAATTCAGAGCATCAATTGTAACAACTTAAAAGTTGTGTGTGCATATATTGGTGAATATGCTGCTTCAATCAAAGTAATCGGTACCGAAATGGCTCAAAAAAGGGCTCAGCTCAATTTGTGCTCAACAACAACCAAGCCAACTCCGAATGTGCCATCACAATCTCATATTCAACTCAATTGACATCACACAGATCATGAGACGAAAACAAAGATCACATATAACATTTAAGACTAACACAAAACCAACAATTATAGCCAAAGTGAAACATCACAGAGTATTTTTAAAGGACAAACACCATTGTGCATATGAAGTTTTATCTATTTAATCCTACGGACATAAAGCCAACTTCTCTGTAGTAGCTGGTTTAGAACAACAAAGCAGCTAATAAAGAAAGCTATGCGAAGTAGACAGGCCAGTTGTAGTAGTAGGAGTCCCTCAATGGCTTGGTCATGTACTGGTTCCACTGAAAAGAAGAGACACACGTATTAGCGAATAATAATTGTCAGCTGATTAAGTAAAATGGTTAAAACTTTGAAAGTTGTGCAAATTTTAACCAAATGGTAGCTGATTTGCTCTGAAGTTTGAGCCAACAATAAATCCAAAAGCCTAGATTTCGTTGGCCATTTTCAATGACAACACAAAATAATCATGTGTGTCCGTTTAGAGCACTCTAATTTTATAAGACTCCGAATATCATGTAGGTCGAACCAAATTCAAAACCATCATAAGTTATCATTCTAGTACTCTGGAATCCAGATCACGCGACTGCTCAAAATATAACGGTTTCAGCTGAAAAGGCAGAATTACTCTTTCCATATTCACATGTGAGTCCTCTCTGACAAGGGAAGTGTGTGTCTAGTACTCTGCTTTTGTTTCTAGTGTATATTGTAAATTCTGATTGTGTTTTGGTTGTTAATATCGGTTTCAGTTTGTAGTGNGGGGGGGGGGGGGGGGGGGGGTGTGAGAGAAACCTGCAAAAGAGGAGACTAAAAAGCAATGAAAATTTTGGGTATCTTACCTTGAACTGATATGGCTGATTCTTCTCCATGGCTTTCTTCCAATGGTAGTGTTCAAACATCATAGCCTTATCATGCCAGCTGCACAATTATTTATAAGACAGTTGAAGGCAACAAAGTTATCAGATTTCCTTGCGAAAGCACATGCAAGATAGAGCATAAAATTTCCACAATATATGAAGTGCAAGGATGAAGCACCCTTTTTTGAGGATCAGAAAAAGCAAAGAATTTTTTTTTTCCTTTTTTCCCCACGCCACTCGCAAATTTTTCCGTAAGCATAAACTGCAAGCAGTAAGATGATAGCTCTACCCATTAACAGGCTATACTAGCTTCTCGTCAAGCCTCTATTTCTTGATACAAGTTCTTGAAGATAAATATTACATTGGCAGCCGATTGCAAAATCCTGACATTCTTCGCAAAATCTTCTAAATTTTGCAAGCGCTCGAACCCAAAATGCTGATGATGAATAACTTGCATGATACTGATGATAGACGTCGGATACAACATCAAGGTAAGGAAAAAGATAATTCAACACCTCAGTGGAAGTAATCATAAGTATTAAACAACTTACTTGAGAGTACTAAAATTGACAATCTAACAACATTGCTAACAACAAAGTGACAAGAACGGAGCAAGCCAAAATTCTGAAACATCTTAAGCAGAAGAACTCATTTTCATTGTGTGGTGAGAGAGACTGCTGTGCATTTTCTCGTTACGTTCAAGAGTCTCAGCATTCTTTAAAATGTTGAAGAGAAATTAAGTGACGTGATTGTGTTGTATTATTCTTGAGCGCGATACACCTATAGTAAGACATCGACTACACACCATTTACTCTATATGGCATAGATAATACTACTACAAAGAAATAAAATTTACTTTGATTGGTTCATCCTTTCAATGTTATCCGACCACCTTTACATGTTGCACAGTCGGACGGTATTCTTTTGAAAAAGAAAGTCTTCAACTAAGCGCAACACATAATCATATAGTTTCTTTACATCTCTCAACTCCGATAGAAGCCATTATCGCGCTTGGATTCTACTCACATAACAAGATCTCATTTGATTCACCACAAAATTTCTATAAATGGGTTACTCATAGCGTGCTTACTTACAAACTTATCTAATTATTTTGCCACATCTTACCGAGTAATCATAATATTGGAATGAAACATGCTATAACTTACTAGTAATCACTGCACCACAAGAACCAAATTTCACATGATGACTTTCCAGAATCCTATGAAGTAATGCTATTAAATCCTTAATCCCATGCCATTCAAAAAATCTTTTTTGCCACGAACCCACAAAATATTATACTAAAAATCATGAAAATTCGACCATATCAGTGCACAATTACTGCAACGAAGCTAAAAATTAATCCAAGTAAAAGAAGAAATAGGCTAAGAAACCCTAAATCCGTATTTCTGGTAACAAAAAAAAATCAAAATTTTTGCAGTCTCCCGTACTCAGATTCCCAAATTTAGCACAAACTCCACACCAATTCGACCACAGAACACGAATTTGGAAAAAAAAAATATAAAAAAGTAAATTAACGGAGAGATGATTACTTGAACTGGTTGGAGAGTTGCCACATGTAGGGATTGAACCAGGTGAGAGCGGAGAAGGCGAAGGAGCCGATCCATATGTTGACGAAGCGCTCCGGGTCCGTGTGGGGCACCCCCGGGTCACCCCTGTACGCGTTACCAAAGTACTTCTCCATTGTTTCCTCCTCCTCCTCCTCTCTCTCTCTCTCTCTCTCTCTCTCTCTCTCCTCTTCTTCTTCTTCGTCTTCTTCCCCACGCACAAGGGCTTGTCGCCTTATCCCGAGCGTTTTGTCCTCACAAAGTAGGGGTGGAACTGGGCCGGGTTCGAACCGGGCCAACCTAGACCCAAACCCGATCCAATTTATATAGCAAATGAAAACCCACAAAGTTTTGGACTTAAGTGTTTTGGGCTATATTTGGAAAATCAAATCCAAAGCCCAACCCAAATAAAGGCCTAAGCCTGGGGGAAAAAAATATATGTAAGTCCCTATACTATATACGTATTACAGCTTGGTCCTTATACTTTTTCGCTCGGTCTACTACGCTTGGACTCATCCACATTCTAATCTCAATTATGACTCTAAAGTAAACAAATTTGTAAACAACTCTTATCTTAATTAGGTGTATCTGTATCATATTAATTAATCATTAATTTAGATAATGATAAGTGTATCAAATCTAATTATTTGAAAGTTTAGAAAATGATAAGTGTATCAAATCTAATTATTTGAAAGATAAATCTGTTGACTTTTAAAATTTAGAAGAAAAGAGATGATAAAATCAATTTCTTTAGCAGCATTATATATAAAAATAAATAGATTTGATACACTTATCATTTTCTAAACTTTCAAATAATTAGATTTGATACACTTATCATTATCTAAATTAATGATTAATTAATATGATACAGATANTTATTTGAAAGATAAATCTGTTGACTTTTAAAATTTAGAAGAAAAGAGATGATAAAATCAATTTCTTTAGCAGCATTATATATAAAAATAAATAGTAATAAATAAAAATTAAATAAGAAAAGATGTGAATTAATAATTTGTTTTTATCTGAGTTCATCATTGAGTAGAATTTAGTACGCGGAATAAATTGCTACACCCGGTGTATCCGTACACATCAAACACCACGACCAATATTAACTATTTCTACGGCAGAATCAAATTCTAATCCAATAAATATGATCTTAAAAATTCATATGGTATGTTTTGAAATTTAATATTTCGAAAAAAATCACTTAAAAATTTACATTTTAGTCCGGTGTATGAACCGTATTCATACACAAGTGCACGTAAATAAGTTCAACGAGTATAAGACTTCGTAGGACTCGGAAATCGAAATAACAGACCTAGTCGAACATGTTGACCCTACTCGAGTAAAATCTATAAGTAGTCCTTATAGTATCTCAATATTAGTATTTACGCCCTTTACGTTTAATCTAAGTATCTCAAATTTGGAATTTATTACACTTTTACTCGCTTATCTTCAGAAATATTTAAATTTTTCAACGAAAGAATCCCTCAAAAGAAAATTTTAAAATTAAACTTTTTAAATAAAAACATGAGGGACGGCTCTACAATTTTACGATAGTACAGGGACAATTTATACATACAAACCGTATAAAGCTTTGTACGCTCTCTCTCTCTCTCTCTCTCTCTCTCTACTCTCCGATCGAAGAGTTCGCGTCGTTCGCTTCGCTCTACGCTTCTCTTCGTCCTCACGACGAGGGGGGTACGCTTCGTCTCCCTCTTTCTCTCTTCCTTTCTATCCTCTACGATCCGATCCTCTTCTACTAATATATTTGTGCTTTGATCGATTCGATGTGGTTCGTGGTAGTCTCTGGATCCCTAGTTTTTTAGTTCTTGTTTTGGTGATTTTTTTGACTATATAATCGTCCCGGTGTTAGGGTTTTGTGTTATAGGGTTTATGGTGGTATTTTTGGTCGAGATTTTGGTCTCAATGTAGAATTTTTGGAATTGTCTAGTATAATTAGGGTTTTATGCTGTTATCAGTGGTTTTTATGTGATTTTCTTTTTTTTGTGGTAGAGTGGTTGATAATTTGATCGTTGTTTGATATTATTTTTCCCCTTGTTTAATTTGGTTTTTGGAGTAGTTAAGTTTATATGCATTATTCTAGTTTCAGCACTTTATTTTTATTTTCATTTACTCTTTGATTTATTGATGTGGGGTTACAGGAATATCGTAGGAATATCGTATCATTTTTCCATTCCTTTTATCTCTTTAGAAAAGTAGGTTCTTTTAATCTCATCATTCTTATTCTCTGATTCATGTTATCCTTTTGTTATGTCTTACAATTTGTTAGTTCGTTAGTTTTTATTGTTTTATGCGGTGCTATGTTTTTGTTTGTTTGGATGTATCAATTCTTGTAGCAGAGGAAGTTCCGTTATCGTATGTGTGGTGTAGGCATTGTTCATTGTCGGTGTCATTTGATTGCTTATTTATTATTTGCAAAGGGCTATTGTGATGCTCCTATATGTACTCTGGTTTCATACAAACCATGGTGTATTACTGAATTTCTCTCATGTTGTGTCAAAGGCATATTTTCATGTTAAATGCCTGATGAAATTCCAAATTTTCTCAGAGCATGTTTTAGATATCAATCTCTGGATATTGTCCTTGTATAATATGTAATCGAACTTGATAATGAGGGAAACTGAATTGTTTTTTCATACTTATAATAATGTGAATCATAGAAGCTATTCGTTTCTTCTTCTTTTTTTTTTCACCATTGTAAACATTCATCTGGCAAGTTCCCTGCCTTCCCTGATAATTTTAGTCAGGAAACTCTAAAGAAGGCTTAGATTTAGCACGTAGGTTCCAATTTGTAGGGACTAGCTTAGAGGATCAAATTTTATTTTCTATGCTCATTTATATTATTTTCTAATCTTGTCACATTGATCTCTTTGACAGACAAAAGCACATAAAAGCTATGTAAGATATTAAATTATTGTTGAACTTACTATGGTTACTTTATTTCTTCATATTTGTTTTACCTTTCCAGATTTGAAACTGTAAACCATGCCTCGAACAGTGATTTTAAAACTTCTGAAATTACATTAAACAAACTGTAGGAGCCAGGACTGAAATGGAGACTGATATTTCAAGCATACTATTCTTTTACCTCTCCAGTTTGAATCTGTAAACCAATGCCTGGAACAAAGATTTTAAAATTTCTGGAATTACATGAAACAAACTGGAGACTGATATTTCAAGCATATTATTTTACCCCTTTGGCGGCATAGGGCTAAGTGACCTATTTTACTCTTTCTGTTCTCATCTTACACTGCAGCTTAGCAGCTCATTACTTTGTGGCAATTTTTTGTCTTGTTGTTGAAGCATTCCAGTTTTTTTCCCCTTCTTTTTATTATATTTGATGCGTGGTTCCAATTTTAGTTAGAGCTTTCATTTCATTAGTTAACTTCTGTGGAACATTGTTGATGCTAAATCTATTGCAGACATGGCGTCGGAGACTGCAACTCCTGCTCCTGGACCAAGTTTAAAATTGGTATAATTTTCTCTTTTTGTAACCCACATTTTAGGTTTTTCTTCTTTTCCTGTTACATATCTAATGATCTCAAATTGGTTTTGCAGATTACCAATGCATTTATTCAGCAGTACTATAATGTTCTTCACCAGTCACCTGGTGAAATTTATAGGTTTTATGAGGATAGTAGCCATCTAAGTCGCCCAGATTCTGATGGAACCATGACTTTGACGACCACATTACAAGTATGTTTTGCAAGTTGTATTTAAAAGTATATTATTTGAGTTCCTTATAATCTTGCTGCTGCGCAAGTGATCTTCCAATTGAAGGGCTTATTTAATTTATTTATCTATATTTCATTATCAAAGCATATTGATTATGCGAGTCTCTGTATTAGAGCTTATCTTTGACAGGCTCCTGTGATTTTTCTATTCATTTTCTAATATATTTATCACAATGAGCTACAGTGTGCTATTTTACCATCACTCCATTTCCTTGAGGTTATGCTAATTTTTTAGTTAAATTAGTTCTCTTGGTATTAAACTTTCTGTTACTTTAAGAACCATTATTGCCAATTTTAGTGAAATTAGTAATCTTAAGGATTTTGTCTATATTCTGCTTGAGATCATACATTGCATGACTAGTATTTTTCATCTGAACTCTTGAGTGAGAAAGCCTATACTAGTGCGGCAGCGTTCCTAATTGCGTTATTAAGGAAGCATGGTTATTCCTTGAACTCTGTCGATATTTTTAATATATTGATCAATTTCTTTTAATTTTCTTCACATAATGGAATTAATGTGAGGATTATAGCTATAAAAGTGTCCTTTAATCCATCATGTCGTTTGTTTATCAGGGCAGACAGATAGTTGTGCTGTTTTATGTTTCATTGCTCTGTGGATTGACTTAAATATTCTTATACTTGGGCAGGCTATCAATGAAAAGATTCTGTCAATGAGCGTAAATGACTATCAAATCGAGATAGAGACTGCTGATTCACAATTTTCATACTACAATGGGGTCTTGATTTTAGTAACTGGATTGTTAATTGGGAAGATCGATAATAAGCAGCTAAAGTTTACCCAGTCATTCTTTCTTGCCCCTCGGGAAAATGCTAGCTATTTCATTCTTAATGATGTGCTTAGATTTTCCAGTGAAAAGAAAGCAAGTGAAAGTGATCAATTAGTTGTGAACAACACAAATGGTGATTCCTCAAAAGCTCTTTTGACTTCTGGCACAGGTAGAATAATCGCATAAGGTTTTTTTATAACAAGTTCTTTATAGTTTTTCTGATTTATTTTGCTGTAATCTCAGAAGGAGATGTTGACAATGGCGAGGAGGCTATTACTCCATCAGAGAGTGGCATTTCTGGATTCGAAGATGAGACCGCCCGAGATTTGCCACTCAATGTGAGTGTCAATGTGAGTGAAGTTATTAATCCATCAGAGAGTGGCATTTCAGGAGTCGAAGGTGAGACCGCCCTAGATCTGCCACTCAATACGAGTGTCAATGTGAGCGAAGAAGCTAAGCAAGAGTCACCACTCTATGTGAGCAAAGAAGAGAAGCAAGAGTCACCACTCTATGTGAGTGAAGAAGAGAAGCAAGAGTCACCACTCAATGTGAGCGAAGAAGAGAAGCAAGAATCACCACTCAATGTGAATGAAGAGGAGAAGCAAGACTCATCTATCAATGTGAGTCAAGTGGAGAAGGAAGACTTGCCTGTCATTGTGAGTGAAGGGGAGAAGCAAGACTCACTTATCAATGTGAGTCAGGAGGAGGAGAAAGACTCATCTATCAATGTGAGTCAAGTGGGGAAGGCAGACTTGCCTATTAATGTGAGTGAAGGGGAGAAGCATGACTCACTTATCAATGTGAGTCAGGAGGAGAAGAAAGAATCACTTGTCGAGGTGCTTCAAGAAGAGACGCAACAAATTTCCGAGGCTGTTGCTCCTCCTCAAGAGAACGCACCTAAGAAGTCTTACGCTGAAATTGTGAGTTATTTATATTTACAATATTTATATTTGTAACTCTAGTATTTGTGACATTATTTATATTTGTGACTCTAGTATGATCTTCGGTTGATTTTTGGGTAAAATATATTGACAGTTTGTGTACTATGAGATATAACAACTTAGTCCCTCAAATGTTTCATTTAGGCATTTTGGTCCCTGAATTTTCTCCTTCTTTGTAATTTCATTTCTGACAGGCAAATAAAGCTTTTTTTTTTCCTGTAGAGTGACCATGCCTCTTTTGCTGCAAAATAACTTTCCATTTCCAATGTGCCTGAAAGAGGGTTAAAAAGTTTATTACATAGTAAGAACTCGTTGTCAATCATCCATGTAATTGCAATATATGAGAAAGTATGGGAGCTAAATGCTTAATTGAAAAGTTCAGGGACTACACTGTACTATTACAGTGGTACAGGGACTGTCCGTACATTCTACACTTATTTCTGGTTTGCTATTGTAAAGTCTTGCTATGAGTTGTTCTATGGTTATGCTGTTATTACACATAAACGAGTTTTCCCTGCCATCCACCTACTTACTTTTATTTGCCCAATTTAATGAGCAGGTCCATAGGATAATCAACTTCTCACTCTTTTCACCTTGTTCTACTAAACTTGCAGGTTAAAGCTATGAGAGGGAGCCCATTATCAAGTCCACTCCCTGTGACTAGTACTAAGGCCAATATTAAAGCCAATACAGCAGCTGCAATAACAGACAAAGCATTGACCATGCCCGAAAAACCTGCCCCTGCCCCAGCCCCAGCCCCAGCCCCAGCCCCAGCCCCAGTTACTACAAAGCTTAGTGGGAACAGTGTTTCTGAAAACAACAACTCTCATGATGGTTGGTCCTGCAACAAAATACCCAAGATTCTTTTCTGATATTACGTACTTTTTGCTAACAAAAGATTTTTATTATTTTGCAGTGGTGGGTCATTCAGTTTATGTTGGGAATTTACCTTTGGATGCTACTGTTGAACAACTTGAGGAACAGTTTAAGAAATTTGGGCCTATCAGGCACGGTGGTGTCCAAATTAGAAGCAATAAGGTTGGTAGCATTTATTGTGATTGCTTCAGTGTCATTCTAGTTGGTATTTACATTTTCTTTAATTACGTTTGCAGATTGAGCGCTTCTGTTTTGGCTTTGTGGAATTTGTAGCACTGGAATCCATGCAAGCAGCAGTCAAGGTACAATAACTGAGTTTTTCTCTCTTTTTTTTTGGCCAGTTGTAAATAAATCACTATGTTGTGCATAATATTATGTGAGAGAGGATATTTTTGCTTTTAATTACCTCTAGAAGGGACAATTAATCTCGCCTTAAATTGCTCATACTCTTGATTTACATTGGTCATTTTCTTTCCTTTCTATTTTAATATTTATTGGTGGGATTCAAATAAGCTATATCTGATCTAGTTAGGCGTGAATCTGCTTCCGGTGCTTTAAACTAAAATCTTGATAGAAAATTCCAACTACAAACAGAAGGCTGAAGTTAATGAAAGTTAGTTACCTTCAAAAGTTAATTTTCGTATGATCCTTCATGTTTGTGATAATAAATGAACACCTCTAGCTGTTTGACTTTTTGGAGTACTTAATGGCTTGATTTGGTACTAAAATTTTCCTAAATGTGCTTTGGCTTCCACACTTGATTATAAATATAAATTAAAAGATTTTGTATAGCCTAGAACCAGCAAAAAGGGTAAGACAGCTGGGGAAATCAAGCCTACTTGATGAAGTAATTGGTTGTTTGATACGACTACTAGCAATGCCAAATCTAGATCAAATCTGTTTTCTTGTTGGGCATGTTTGCTGAAATTTGGTTCATTACTGTTCCTGTGTGAATAGGACCTTAATTATAACACTTCCGTGATCTTGCTTCTCGTTTTCTTTTTCCCTTTTTTTTTTTTTTGATCACTTGTTTTAAATTCTTTTCTGTCGCATGTAACTATTATTCTTTTCCAATCTGGTTACTCTGTAGTCTTATTTTAACAAAAAAGATCCAATGTATTAATGTGATATTTGATATTTTTTCTCGCTGCAAGTCTAATCATTTTTTGTGCATTACATCATGGTTCTGAACTTTAACTCATCAGGCATCGCCCATGAATTTCGGTGGGCGGCGAGCATTCATTGAGGAGAAAAGAACCACGAGACGAGGCAAGTGTTAGCTTTCCACTTCATTGGTTTCAAGTTAATTTTGCTGGCACTATGATTTCAATGCGAATTAGCTAGCCATATTCTGATCGTCATTTCTTTTTCTGCTTTCTTTCAGCTTATGTTGAGGGTGCGCATAATGGGAACGGCAATGCCAGGAGGGGAGGGCGATTCCAATCAGGAAGAGACGGTCTCGGCGGTGACAGTTTCAGGGGCAGAGAAAGCTACGGGCGCAATATGGGCAACAAGCGGAGTGAATTCAGGAATCGAGCTGAATACTCAGGTCGGGGTCGCACGCCCCCAGCACGTGCCGCCAACGGTAATCATCCGCAGACTTCCCAGAATGGGGATGTCGGGTCCGCCCGTCCCAGCAGCCCAAGTCAAAATGCAGTTTCTTCATAGATACATAAAACAATGCTCAGATTTTTTTTAAAAAAAATTTTCTCCTTCCTCTTAGTTTTTCATGTTGGAGAATTGTTTCTAGTTACAGAAGCATTTTTTTGGGAAGAATCATTCGTCGGCTAGGTCTTAGCTACTGTGATAGGAGTTCTAATTTTCGTCGATCGACAACAAATCATATACACATTTTTTTTTTTTCATATTCCGGCTGCAAGTGTATATTTATTGAAAATTCAGACCTGGATACCTTTTTCTTTTACATGTTAGATTCCTGCCATATTAAGCAGAAATTGCAATTTTCTTTACTTGCATTACTCATCAGTTCCTCCATACTCTTCTTCCGGAAAAGATCAACATACAATGGCGATTCATTAATCAGTTGCATATTTCGGTAGTAAACGAGCCGTTTTACTACTGATTTATTTTCGATGATAGAGTTTTCAAATTAACGATCGGCTCCGTTAAATATGATCTAAACCATTTAAACTACCTAGAAATCAAATTTCACGCACTTTCGATATTGTTCTTTTATCCATCAAGTGAACAGAAAAATGAATGGCTGAAAATTAATATTCTTTAAAAAATGATGATAGGAGTCTTGTAATCAAGATCAAGAGTATAGATCTTGTTTTAAATAGTTTAAAAAATTTTCTAACAAAAATTCAATTGATTTGGACATCTTTACGCCGTTAAACGAGAAAACGCCTCTTATCGACCATTAAAATTACAAATTTTGAAACCCTTTGATCATTAGGCAAATGATGTCGAAAAGATTTGAAATTTGATTTCTAAACACTTNGAGTACTGGTACTCCAAAATATGAGTCCGAAACTTCACGCATCTAGACTGTTTTGTTGTTTTGATTCTGAAACTTTGTTTTCATGTCTATTTTGCGCCAAGACCAATCCAACTAATTTTGACCTTCTTTAAAACCTTCTAAATAGTATCAAATACTATTTCATATTGTGTGAGACCCCCAGGTAGTCCTATATATATGATATAATAGGGCAAATACTCTTAACCCGGCTTAAGTATTTTGGGTGGTGGCTAGGCCCAAGAGGTTAAGAGAGTTAAGCATAATAGGACAGGAATAGTCCTAGGATGGGTGACCCCCTGGGAAGTTGGGGCGTCACATTTGGTATCAAAGCCAATCACTAGCCGGAAGTGTGAGATGAGTCTCGGCTGAGCCAGAATTATTCAGTGGGGAGAGCGAGGCTCTCATGCTGTTTACTGTTGTGGGTAGAGCGCGACTCCCCCACAAGGTTGGTTTAGGCTAACGAGACGAGTCTTACATCGCCTGATAATTGTGAGTCTGAGCCTGGTGAGGACGTCAGGGCTTAAAAGGGAAAGAATGTGAGACCCTGGGTAGTCCTTTATATATATATATATATATATATATATATATATATATGATATAATAGGGCTAAATTCTTAACTCGACTTGAACATTTTTTGTGGTGACTAGATCCAAGAGCTTAAGAGAGTTAAGCGTGATAGGACGGGAGTAGTTCTAGGATGGGTGATCCTCTGGAAAGTTAAGTTGGGTGTCACAAGTTACTTCATCGCAAGGGTTCGATTTTGCGACGCAAAATTTCCACATAACGGTTTCTGCAGATCATTGTCCAGAGCGACTTGAAAGAGACTCGCTCTCACTACCAATCTTTATTCACATAAAGGTTTACTCATTACTTACTTTTTTTAAAGCACTAGATCTTTTTTTTCTAAAAAAAAGAAGAAGAAAGAATTAGTGCTAGGTTCGCACGTCTCTGTATCTCGTTGTATTCCACCAGACTCTCTGGTTGTCACGCTAGGATGGAAAGATCATTATCTACGTAAGTTACTCTATTATTTTCCTACAGTTGGATCATAGAGACAATAAACCAAATCCATTGCATTTGCCTCTTTTTACTAACTTTTTCCTCATCCTCGTGTCACACACACAATAATTGTTTAACTCAAAACTCAAGAGTGGCGTGTTAAAAAACTACTAGCAAAAACAAACGATACCATTAGATTGGAAACGATACTAATAATTTAATCCTTTATAAGATAAAGATAATGGTAAGTTAACATCGCCCATAAGTTGGCAATATTATTTTATCCAATAACTCCAATTGGGAATCGATCTAAGAAAATGGTAAAAGAAAGGCGAATATTATAAATTATAATTATAATTATAATTATAAATAAATAAATAAAGCATTAGAGCCCGAGACAACAAACAATGTGCGTGAAGCAATAGATAAACAGCTTGCGTCGGTCCTTGCAAAATATTTTATTACCATGTTGCAAATTATTTTTATTTATCATGGAATCTCACCGAAAATTTCGTGCTAAGTTTTGAAAGAGAAACACTAGTTGCACATGCACAGAAAGGAAACGTTTCTTTTACATCTCTCGATCTAAGAATTTAAATAATTATTAGAAAAAGTTGATAATACAAGCATAAAATATTAACTTGTGCACAAAGAAGTATAAAATTTATATTCACTTTTTGAATGTTTTTGAAATTAAAGTTGCTCGAATTGGCGATGCTATTCATTGAATATATATATATATATATATATAATTAAGCTGGAATACTATTAATAGTAAAACGCTCTTTTTGCTATCAAGTTTTTAACCTTTGGATGAAAAATTGTAGGGTCAGGATGATATTAGTCGGTTAGAGTTGAGTGGTCCCTCTAGCATTGAGTGGTCCCCACTGGGTTATAGTATTTAATCGAATGGTTAGAAATAATGAAAAAAGTTGATCCAAAGGCTAAAAAACTGGTAGCAACAATGGAGTTTTGCTACTAATAGAAGCCCAGTCCAACTCTATATATATATATATATATATATATATATATAATATTATATAATATATATATATATTATATATATTTTAAGGTAGATTCAATGATGGTTTAGCACTTGTTTTTTTTTTTTTATGCGGAGAAAGGTCAACATTTAAGAGGAACTAAAAGGAAATCAAACCAAATGAATCTCACAATGAGGGGACCGAATTTTATTGAAAGCGAAACACTTTTGGGTCCCCAAAAAAGAGATT
This sequence comes from Ananas comosus, assembly GCF_001540865.1. NCBI lineage: Eukaryota > Viridiplantae > Streptophyta > Magnoliopsida > Poales > Bromeliaceae > Ananas > Ananas comosus. The sequence goes on from NC_033621.1 coordinate 2,223,569, forward strand.
TTATGGACTATTAGTACGATTGTTATCTTATATAATGTTTTGAATTGCGTTAGTAAAATGTAAATCTCCTTAAATCATATATGCACTATTGAAATGAAAATGGACAAACTAAAAAAATATTTTATCATAGTTATTTTAATAAAAAAGCTAGAGTATTATTTTTAAAACAAAAAAGATGCTATATCTTACACATAATTTTTAAGTGTACAAATAGCATTGCTAAATAATTAAATAAATTGGCCAGTTGGTCCTCAAATTATGAGGTGAGTGGCATTTTAGCACTCAAATTTTAATTTATTTATTATAATTTTATTGCTATCAAATTTTATAACATGATTTAATTGGCTAAATATTAATATATTATTGACGTAAATTTATTTTTTTAAGAGAGAAAGGTAGCATGCTACCCACTTTATTTATTTCTTTAAGAAATAAATTTAGCCGAAAATATTAATAAATTAGGATTTGAACTTGGAATTTCAAATACTAACCACCAAGCAGTTTGCTACTTGTGCTAGGAAAGGTCAGTACTGATATAAATTTATTGTAATACATCACTTCAAAGTCACTGATGCGTAAATATTTAATCCACTATATTAGATTCTAAAACTTAATTAAAATATTAATATATTATTGATGTACATTTTTTTTAGAGAAAGTTAATATGCTACCCACTTCATATATTTTTTTTAGGAACAAATTTAGCTGAAGTATAAATCAATTAGGATTTAAATTTGAAACCTCGGATATAAACTACCAAATTCGTTGTAACTTACGCTAGAAACGATTAGTGCTGCTGTAAATTTATTATAATGCATCATTTCAACATTACTAATACGTTAATATTTAATCAACTATATTAGATTCTGGAACTTTAATTAAAATAATTTTAAAATTCAAAATTAAAAAATAAATTAAAAGATGAGAACCAAAACTAAAATTTACCCTAAATTACTGTATGTGAATGGCAAAAATATTAAAACCTGAGTACGGTCGATTTGGGGATTTTTGCACGATATGTTGTTTCCAACTATTGTCTACCTGATCCCCTCCAACTCCAGTAATCCCTTTTCGCTCCGACCCAATTTAATATTCCGACACGTGTCCGTCCTCCGCAGCGCTCAGAACTCCTCCCGCATACAAACGCCACGTGTCAACTGATCATCCCCGCATAGATCCCTTCGTGTGCGGCCCCTCGTTCACCAAAGGCAAAAGGCATCCGGTGACGTGACCCTCCAACTTTTTCCCCCCTACCCGGAGACGACACGTGTCCGCCCGTGCGCGCAAGTTGGCCACTAGGGGGGAAACGAGTGAGCTGTTGCGGGGCCCACGGTGCCGAACCGACACGTGTCCATCTCACTTGTCTACGTGGCGCGAGAAGCGACCCCAAAAGGCACCCCCCAAATCCTCGCCGATCTCATTGCCCCCCCGCCACCCCCGCGTTCTCGCTCCTCGGCGATCCGGTTTCGTCCTCGGCCGAAGATCAGTATAATCCCGCGGAAAGCGTTCCCTGCTCCTGGTGTATTCTTCTTACGAACACATCATGCACCGAACTCATATTTTTGATCATTAATATTAGGAAAATATATATATATATATATATGAAATTCGAATCTTTTTTTTATATATAAATATTATATAAACTTTAAATATTAAAAAAAAATGAGAGAGGTTAACAATCACTTGACCGGATATATTTTTTTTTAGAGGAATGAAGCACCGGGTGCACGCGGTAATTGGTGGGTTAGTAGCGACGTTTCGTATCGGCCGTTCCTTTCGCCCGGCAACGAAATCTTATCCGTCCGCAAGTGGGCGGTATTATATTTAATTATTTATCGCCGGGAGTGACGTGGCGACTGGGAGACAGCTAATGAGCAGAGGAGCAGCGGGGGAGACCCAACGGACGACGACTCGCCACGTGTCGCAACGCCAGAGTCACTCAGGGCGCGACACGTGTCTCAATCGGACAGAGCGGGGGACTAGCGGAGGTGAAAATGCGCGGAGAGAACCCCAATCTATGTGACATTTTCAACTGGAGCCCTTAACTTAAACTTTTTAATTTTAGAATCAACTAAATTTAATAAAAAATTTCAACTGAATCGACTGTATTTAACAAGTTACAAAAATTTAAAGAAAAGGTAAAGGGTCCTCTTTCAACTTGGGAATAGGTGAGGGATCTCGGTACAATTTACTCTGTTCGAGGACGACGACGAAAGGGAGGGGCAACGGAGATCCCCCACGTGTCCCACGGATTGACACGTGGAGAAACGACGGCGCACCCTGTCCACGACGAGGAGGGCATTTTCGTAAATTCGTGGGAAAAAAAAATATCGCCAAAAGGGTACTGGAGAGGTCGATCCATGCGCCAAAGTAGGAGGAGGAGGAGGAGAAGGGAAAAAAACTCCATTCGCCGTATCTCTCTCCTCTGTGTTGGAAAAAAAAAAAAAAGGAAAAAATTTTGAGGAAAAATAAAAGATTTGATCTCTAATGAGATTAGGGTTTATCTACGATCGACGTAGAAGCCAATTTCGGGATTTTTTTTAATGTTTCTTTTCTTTTTTTTTTGATGCGATAAGAATTCCTTACAATGGCTCTGCTCTTGTGTTCTTCGCAATCTTTTAGTGGAAGTCAAAATTTCTCCTTGTTTGTTGCATTATAGCTCAAATTGGGGTATGGGTTTCGTGTAATCGACGAAAAAGTCGAAACCTGTGAGGAAAAATTACCCTAAGTTTCTCCCCGATAGGGTTCGTCGCCATGGGGGAAGAAGCTACGGGGGAGGAGAAAAGGAGGGTTTTTGCTTCGAGCGAGGGCTTGTTCCAGAGAGATTTGCTGCGGCGATTCGCGGCGAGAAGCTCCGGCGAGGAGGAGAGCTCGGAGCCGATCTCGGGAGGCGACTCCGACGAGATCGAGCTCTCCCTCGGCCTCTCCCTCGGCGGGCGCTTCGGCGCGGAGAGCCCGCATAGAAACCCGCTCGTGCGGTCGTCGTCCATCGCCTCGCTCACCTCGCTCCCCGCCGCTGCGGACGCGGCCGCGCCCGCACCGAGCCCCCTTATGCGGACGTCCTCGCTCCCCACGGGCGCGGAGGAGGAGCAGCGGAGGAAGAGGAGAGAGGCGCAGAGCCTGAAGCGATTGGAGGCGAAGAGAAAGCGATTGGAGAGGCGAAACTCGATCAAAACGGGGGCTTTAACGAAGGACCAACAACAATTTTTGGGGGAAAAATTGGATTTTGAGGCCACGGATGGGGTTTTTGCAAACAAGGTTGTGGGTAAATTTGAGGTTAGTGGGTGCCCGGGGTTTATGGGCAATGGCCAATATTGGGGAAGGGCGAACGGGGTTGCTCCCGCGCGCCTGCCCGGTCTTTTCCGGGCAGCTTCTCTGCCGGTGAACGGCTTCCGGGAGGTCACATCGCAGGGGAGCAGCTCCTCCGGCGAGGGCCGGCCGGGGAAAGGTATGATTTTTTTCAGCTAATCTTGCTTTTGCTATAATTTTGTTGCTTAATTAGTTTTGATTATGATTTTTGGGGGAGTCATGGATTGGTGAGGTTGTAGTAGTGAAGTGCTTGATCTCTTAATTAGGATTGAGTTTATGGAATGAGGAGGTGGGTGGATACCTTTTAGCATCTAGCAGCTTCTCTGTTCCGAGAAGCAGTTGTTTGTTATTAAGATTATGCGTAAGTTTCGATGTGATGTGAAAAATAGAAGCTACGCATTGGTGTGGAGAATTTATCAGTGCTTTTTCGAACATCTCCACTTATATAGAAATCCAACTCAGCTGAATCTCTATCGCGCTCTCTAGATTGAGTTGTCTATGTGAATTCTCGCAAGATTCTGCGTGACGAAAACAGTAGTCTCGGTCCCAACGGTGGATCGAAAAAGTTGGGGGAATTGTGGACTTGTTGTTGGTCGACATCCGTCATGAAACTGTTTCAGTAATTACCGATCTTAGTTCGACAGAGCAGCTCAATTGTTTGAGTTTTGTGTACTATTTCTTGCTTCTCATTTATCGAAACAAACATTCGCATGATGACCCATTTCTTAGAAGCAAATTCAGGTCAAATCTACAACGAACGCTTTCACATGTTTCTCTCCTTTTGTTCGCAAATGCCTTACACTTCCATCGTTGTTTCCGTTCCAGGAGTGGATATCTTAGTGTTCAGCAGTTCGACAGACGCAAAGACTCCGCCCGTAGTTCGAACTCTATCGTTTGAGAACAGCAATCCTCATAAAGAATCGAGAGTGACTCCTCCGAAAGCACCGTGTAGAGCGGTGGACGTGAAACACATCACGGGGGATCGAAATCCTTCTGAAAGGGTCTTAGGAAGAGCCAGCAGCACGGGGAGTTACATGATGGAGGAGATGCCGTGCGTCTCGACGAAGGGAGAAGGCCCGAACGGTCGGAGAATCGAAGGCTTCTTATACAAATACGGGAAGGGCGAGGAGGTGCGGATAGTTTGCATATGCCACGGGAGCTTTTGGACTCCCGCGGAGTTCGTGAGGCACGCGGGAGGGGGAGAGGTCGCGAACCCGCTTAAGCACATCATCGTCGACCCGTCGGCGTTGACCTTCTTAGGATGATGAATTGTCTCTAGAGCAACTTAACTTCTCTCGCAATTTTTCTCTTTTTTTGCGAACCTTTTTTCGGTTTGGATGAGTAGAATCAATCTCCTTGTTTTTGAATGGAGTACAAGGTGCCTATTAAAGAAGGAAATTGAGGGTAAAAAGGAAAAAAAAAGATTAAGTAGAAGAGCTCACTAAAGCTTGTAGTAGTGGGGAAAGTGGAAGTTTTAGTAGGTTTCTGGTATTAGGTTGTTATTCTAATTAAGCAATCTCTTAATCATGAAGTTAGTAATGTAACTTAGTTGGTAATGATGAATTAATGCACGCGACGCAAAAGCTATGTTTTTTTGTGATTTTTATCCTCTTGACAGAAAATGGTGGAGGACATTCTTCATGCAAACATGGTACTAAAGTTCGATGCACAAAAAGTTTTTTTTTTTTTTTTTTTTTTTTCGAGATAGGTAGCATGCTGTCCGTTTAGTTTATTTTATTTAGAAAATAAACTTAGCTGGAAATGTGAATTAAGTAGGATTCAAATTTGGGACCTCGGGTATCAATCATTAAGTCTTTTGCCATTTGCACTAGGTACGGTCGATAATACAGAAAAAGTTAAATCACTAGCTAGCTGATGTAAGCGTACTTTTGCAGGTATAAGAGAAGGCGAGTCTTAGCGTTTTTAGTGCTGAAATGATGTTAGAAAAGATCAATATCAAAATTTAGGTTTTTTTTTTTTTTGTTGGTGTAATTCTAACAAAGCAAACAGATATAAATTGACGTAGTCCTGAAACAAGGAAGTCCTAATTTTGGTCCTGGATTTGAACATTCCACATTTTGAACTTCTAAAAGTAATTTACTTATGTATATATCCAAATGTATATTGATAGAAAACTAGTAAACAAATAATGGCCTGCATTTGTTGGATGAGATGGATGGAGGATTAGGGGATTTATGGTATGGAAAGCAAGAATCCTTTCTCTGAATTGAAAATCAAAGTGATAAAATTTTGAAAAGGCTACAAATTAATCAGAAAATTTTCTATCAATATCTGTTTAAATCTTATACTTTATGTTATCAAAATTTCAAGTTGCTGCATTTAGTACCCTTTGTTGGTGTTTGATCACTGTTTTGTCAACTTTTAATTAATTCATAGCGAGAATATCTTTTAAAATAATAAAAATATATATTAAAATTTTTGATAAATTACAGAAAATTTTTCTGTAAATACTCGTTTTTTCACTTTCTCTTTTAGACTTTCAAAAATCTATATTTGTCTACTTAAAATTTTAAAAACATATGACATTCATGGAGAAGGCAAAATGATCAAATTATTCTTACTTTTTCTATAAGAAAAAAAATACTATATTTCTGTCATTTTGAAGGGTATTTTTGGTATAAATTACAAAAGATGACGGAATAATGATGGAACCCTGACAGAGGGGCGCTAAATATAATAATTTAAAATGTTGAGAGGGTAAAATGTAGGTTTTGAAAGTTAGGAAGAAAAAATAAAAACCGGATAGTTAAAAGGAGGTTTTCTGTAATTTAGTCTAACATTTTTTTTTCTCCAAAACAAGCGAAGGTAATTTGGTTATTTTACCCTTCCTATTAATGTCATAACCTGATGCATTTTAAAAATGTTGAGAGGAAAAAATATAGATTTTTAAAATACAGGAAAAAAAAATAAAAAACAGATATTTACTGTAATACCCTTGGTTGAGTTGGTGGGGGGTATTACTGTAATTTTTTGTTAATGGTTATTCACCCTACCAACTCAACCTATATATATATATAGGTAGCCATTGTAGAGAGATAATTAATTATCTCGTATTCATCTCAGACATTGAGCGTGGCTTTGTGGAGATCGCGGATCGAGTTCGGATCGACGCCGACGTCGCGCCGGGGAGCCGTTCGAGCACACGAGCGTCGTAGTTGATGCGTGGGGAGGCCGGGCGAGGGTCCGATTCTGCCGTTTTTGATGTCGCACCGGATTGTGATTAGCGTTTGAGGTGGGTTTACATCGGTTTTTTTCTAAGTACCGTAATCGTCGACATGTATGATTTTTTAGTTTCGGTTATCACGTTGTAGCTTGATATTCGTGATGCTATTCTGGATAAAATCAGTATTGAGAACATGACTAGTAAATATTAAATGTACATGTTGGACTGGGATTTGACTTAGGAGAAAACACGATTGGAATCGTCATATGCTTAAACTGCCTGATTTAGCTCTAGTTGCCGTTATTAAATTGTACTGTCGCAGTATCCTCGAGACGAGTACTCCAGGTGGTTTAGTATACATTTACGCTCGTGCTGGTATGCCGAGTGGATTTTTACAGTATTGTTCAGGTTGTTCCGGACTGTGGGGTGCCGTCAGAGTGACGGTGGACCCGTATCGCCTTTTTGGCGTCAGATTGTGCTGAGGGCACGTTATTTGTTGGTTGTTAGACCAGTTAGAGTCGATTTCTTGACTTTGGCTTTTCAGAGCCTGTTTGAGCTCGACAGAGATACGCTGCATACTCGGTTGGGTAGCGCCCACGAGTGCCACTCCGGAGTCAGGCTTGTGCTTTCGCGTTGGTGTCGCTCATGCCAGTTGGACTTGCTCTCCACGGACCAGTTAGTGTGGATAGAGCCTGATAGTCGCAACGGGGCAGGGACGGGTGTATTCACAGTCCCGGGGACGGGTATGCTTACAGTCCCGATTGGATTGGGTCAGATTTGACATTTACTACAGTTGGTTAGTGTAGAGCATGATAGTGTAGTGATCGATAGCGGTAGAGTTTACTTTCTGCTTTTCTGACTACTCTTGCTCCCTTCTGTAGACTTAGTGGGTGGACCGATGTGGTTTTGGGCGGTACCCACTGAGGACTACTCGTTTTTACAGTAGTTCTCACGCCCAGTTGTTACCTCTATTTTGCAGAGCCACAGGTTCCGGCTGCTGCGCCTTCCGCGGATCAGGATCGAGGCAAGGGCGTCGCGAGTTAGAGCCCTACCCGTCGTGCTGAGCTAGAGGTGCCCCTACTGCAGGTAGATATTTTGTTTCGAGTTTCTGTACATAGTAGACTTAACTCGCCAGTGCGAGTAGCTCTGTATTTTGGATTTGGACTATGTATATGAAACTCAGTTTGTTTAGCTTCTGTTTTCTCTAGCAGCTCTCTACTACTGTTCGTAGTAGTGTTTGATTTACAGGTACAGCTGTCGCTTCGTATATAGGGAAAATTTCTTTGTATACGGCGGATTTGTCGGCGTGCCCGGGGAACGAGACATCCGGGGCGTGACATTTACAGAGAATTTTTTGTATATTTTCGCTTCGTTTGGGATGGTAGGGAAATTGTGTTATGGTGAGAAAGCACAATGGAAAAATATCCTATTGGTTTCTGTACGTAATATTGCATTTCATATATCGCGATCACCAGAGAACGTAAAATCATATTCCTATATATTTTTACCCTAACTTTATTTTGGCTTAGTTTGGTATTGAGGTGGATCTAACACTATTAAATAGAATGGAGTTAAGAAAAAGCGGATATGCTTTTGCGTTCTCTGATGGAACCGTAGAAAATATATCGTAACTAACTAACCGCAATATGCGGAACGTATAGGGATATGCTTCTGCGTTCTCCGCAGCAGAAAATATATCGTAATCGACTAACCGCAATATGCGGAATGCACTATTACGTACGGAAACAAGCAGGATATTTTTTCATCATCGTTTCTCATCGCACGTAATGCAATCTCCCCGCAATCCCAAATGAAGCCTTTATCTAATAACGTCAGATGGAGCTCAATACCAAACTAAGGTTTCGTTTGGGATTGCGGGGAGATTGCGTTTCGTGCGGTGAGAAAGTACGTTGGAAAAATACCCTGTTTGTTTCCGTACCTAATATTGCGTTCCGCATATCGCGATGAGTCGGTTACAATATATTTTCTACGGTCCCACCGGAGAATCGCGATGAGTCGGTTACAATATATTTTCTGCAGTCCCACCGGAGAACGCAGAAGCATATCCCTATATGCTTTTTTCTCAACTCCATTCTATTTAATAGCTTTAGATAGGCCTTAATACCAAACTAAGCCTAAGGCGCCTTTTTTAAATTATAGGGTGAACTAAGGACTTATTATCGCTATTAGATCCAAACGAGCTGGGATAGAAGTATTACATATATAATTAAAAAAAAACACTTTTTTAATTTTTAGTGTGTAATGTAAGTGAGGCGTTATCACCTCGTAATCTCTGTCTACAATTCCAAACAGAGTCTAAATATTGACTGTAGGATGGATCGTCTACGTATCTCTACGACTTATTTGGTCTTGAAACTAAAATTTAATTCAGGATTAATGTGTAAATAAAAATAATCATGAGGTTTAAAAATATATACTGCATAGATATCACATTTCTCCAATAATTAACTCAAAATTTCTGATTTTTTTTTTATATAGTTTTTCAGAATATTGAAGAATATATGAAGTTTCTTTTCCCTCTCTAAAAACTCGGTCTACATATTTTTTTTCAAAAAAAAAGAAAAGAAAAGAGAAAACTCAACCAAATATCAATTTTTTCAGTTATTTATTTATCTATTATTATGCTTTTGGATATAAATGCAAATTCAAATAAAGAGGGAATCTGTTGCGGTGATACGTACTATTATAACAACCAAATAACTATTCAAAAAATAATAATAATAAAAACAATTCCATAAACACTTATATTATATATTATATTGATTATAATAACAGTTTCATCTTTATCCTTATTTCCAGTGCAACAACATAATCTTTTTAGCCAATGGGAATAATCCTCCCTACAAATCATATAATATTAATATTATTATATTATATAATATGTGCATCAAATAATATATATATATATATATAACATTATAATACAAGTTCATGTAAGGGCCTCTATACGAGTTATTAGTCATCAGAATTAAAGAGGAGTAGCTCTTAGAATTAATGGCCCTTCTCTGTAAGTTTTTTTTAAAAATTTTTCTTCTATATTATTTAAATCTCTATTCTCACATTTACGCATTTACAAGTTAATAAAGTTATGTATATTTCCGCTGTATAGATCATTAATGGTTGATATCACTTATGTTCTATAAATGTTGATGATTCTATCGATGTCGATGTATAGTACTTTCAAAGAGAAAAAAAATATTTTTTTTTATTGTATATAAAATGATGTATAGTACTTTCAAAGAGAAAAAAGTATTTTTTTTTATTGTATATAAAATGAAAAATATATATAATGAAAAGAATCTGATAATTAAATTTAACCTTTTTTTATCTTTTGTAGCTCTTATAACGCTGATCGTACTGTCGACCATCGGTGGTTCGGTTGGTAGGCCTCTTTATGATTTCCGGGACCAAAAACCGGAGCAACCCCTACAAACATTTCGGCCGTTCAACATCGCACATCGCGGCTCCAATGGAGAGCTCCCCGAAGAAACTGCTATTGCTTACATGGTCACACATTTTTTACTCTCATGATCTCTTCGAATTTTCCACATATTTTCGACTGTATTTAATGCATTTTCATTCAGAGAGCGATCGATGAAGGAGCGGACTTCATTGAAACTGACATACTTGCCACGAAGGACGGCGTGTTGATATGCATGCATGATGTAACCCTCGATGCAACGACGGATGTTGCCGACCATAAGGAGTTTGCGGATCGTAAAAGAACTCTCGAAGTTCAGTGGCAGAACATCACTGGATGGTTCGTAAGTGCGTAATCTTCAAGATCCTATTTATCCTTTATTGTTCATGATTAACTTATGCGATCAAAATAAAAGAAGTTTTATTTTATTTATTTTATTTTATTTTATGAAACAATAGTGTTTTTTTTTTGTAAATTACAGTTGATTTTACACTAGAAGAGATAAAAACATTGAGAGCAAAGCAGAGATATCCGTTTCGCGATCAAAGTCACAATGGTGAGTTTCCTCTCTTGTAGCATAAAAGTTTTACGAATCATCTTCGCGTAAATAGACTAAATTTTAACTAAAAAGGAACATGGTATATTTGAATTACTATTTAGGGGTTTCGCGGATCATCACCTTTGAGGAGTATATAGCGATCGCATTGAACGCAGATCGGATCGTCGGTATATATCCTGAGATAAAAAATCCAGTTTTCATCAACAAACATGTGTGTATATCTTTTCGTCGCTTATTAAACACTCATTAACGACTAAACTAAAACCTATATTTAGATTTTCTTTTTCCCCTTTTTTTTTGTTGATTTTTATACAGGTGAAGTGGGCTGATGGAAAGACAATAGAAGATAGGTTTATTGAGATACTTAAAAACTATGGATACAAAGGGAAGTACATGACCGAAGATTGGCTTAAGCAACCTCTATTTATTCAATCATTCGCCCCGACTTCGCTTGTTTACGTCTCTAGTCTAATCGATTCGCCCAAAGTTTTCTTAATCGACGACGTTACCGTGTTAACCGAAGACACTAAACAGGTACTAGCTCTCTCTCTCTCGCTCTCTCTTACACGTACTAAGTTCCTCTTGCGTACTAACTTTTCTCATCTCTCTGACGCAGACGTATGACGAGATCACATCAGATGCGTACTTAGATTACATAAAGGATTACGTTGTTGGTATCGGGCCCTGGAAGGACACGATAGTGCCCCCCGTTAACAACAAACTTTCGACACCGACCGATCTCATTGCAAAGGCTCATGTTCGCGGATTGCAGGTAAAAGTTTCCGTCAAAGAAAAGCTCTTTACAATTTATGTTAAAGCGAAATTGAAGTCGTAACTTAAAAAAAAAAAGTATAGCTTGTCGTGCTATGTAAATTTGACTCTCGTCGTTACTGCAGTTGTTTGTGATCTTCGGTTATCAATCGAAGATCGATTAACCGATCTACGTTCAATTTGACTCTCGTCGTTACTGCAATTGTTTGTGATCTTCGGTTATCAATCGAAGATCGATTGACCGATCTACGTTCGTCTCGCAGGTTCACCCCTACACATTCAGGAATGAGAACCAATTCCTGCACTTCAATTTCTTTCAAGATCCTTACGCGGAGTACCAGTACTGGATAAACAAAATGGGCGTCGACGGCCTCTTCACCGATTTCACGGGGAGCCTCCATCGATACCAAGAGTGGACGACGCCGAAGAAAAATAATTAAAACACGCATTATTACTCAGAATTTTGGATCTTCTTTTTTATTTTTCTCTTTTATTTGTCACTCAATGGAGAATTTTTTTAGAGATTATTAGGGCTTTTGAATAAAATGAGAGATAATTACTTTTATCTTTGTTATATTGAAGTTTGATAAAATTTAATTGAATTGTTTTAAATTTTATGTTACAGATTTTAGTGATGATTATTTTGCGCTATTATTATAATAGGTTGCTTGGATGATTGAATTGAAAGATTAAATTAAGAAGGAAATTAAGGGTATAAACCCTCAATCATCAAAATTCAAAAATTAGAAGCAACAAATTGAAATTCCTGCTTCTAGAATGAAAGTTTGTGAGTTGTGAAAATAATTTTAGCAAAAAAAAATCATAAAAATCATAAATTTTTTTTTAAGGTAAAAACTTATAGAACTTATATATTTATTTGTTTATCCGGTCTTTCAAAATTTTGATTTTATTAACTCAACTTTTAAATTTATTTGATTTGAATATGTCAACAGCACTTAACTTCAAAATTTGAATGCGTTATTTATTTTTATAAACTTAGTAATATATTTCTTAATTATAAATTTATTAAGATAAATAATTAGCTTAAATTTTAAAATTAAAATGCTATTGATTGATTCAAATTTTGAAAGGTTGAATAATAAAATCAATTAAAATTTTTAGGTTGTGATAAATAATATTTTACCAACACCTTACTACGGAGTTAGGGAGGACATTTATGTCAATATACAAATTTATGTACCCAAAGTGATTAAAGCCACTCCCTAAACCTGGTCCACCATGCTAGCGAGTACTGGACTTATGAAGAGGATGTGGAGAGTAAATCAAATTGCGGTTCACTACTTACGTGGTGAACTAGGTTCGGGAAATAAAGTAAACATCCATAAATAAATAAAAATATCTCGGACCATCAAATTCAAACCCCTGTCCAATCCAACGGCCACAATCACCCCTTGTTCATCACGAACGGCTACGATCTCGTCTAAAGCACTATAAAAGGCCCCTCTACACCGCTCCCCATTTCTTAAACCCCCTCTCTCTCTCTCGAATCGTGTAGGGTTTTTGGGCGAGGCGACGACGAAAGAGGGGAGAGGCTTCGAGAGAGGCTCCGGTCGAGCGAGGTATCGTTTCAAACCCTAAACCTAGAAGTAGCGATTATACGATTCTCCATTTCCCCCCGATTTGACTGATCTATGTTTTCTATCTGTTGTTTAGGGTTTCAGATCATGTTCTTAATGAAATGAAATGATTCAGTGCTGTATATAGATTGTTAGGTTCTCTCTTTGTAATCTATATGCGTATTTGAGGTGATCTGTGGATTTATCAGTGTTGATGTAGTGTTATTTATGTAATCTATACGCATTTTTAGCTTAGTTTATTAGCTCCCGAACTATGATCATGCTCTTGTTAGCGGGTAATATACCGTGTTCATATTAGGTTTTTAAGTCGAGGAGTAGGTTTACTTGTTTTCTAGTTTTCCTCCCTTTTTCTTGTATATTAGAGAGAAATATGGGTCCTAATGTGTGAGCAGGCGACTCCAATTGGAAAAGGATACATCTTTTCTGAATTTAAGCGCTAACTAAATCGACAATAGCATGTTATTTTGTTATGAGATTGCAGAACGGTCAGTGCGTGCTAGAACGGCCAATCGAATTTTGTCGGAAATGGTTAAGAAAAATCACAAATTCATCTTCCTTGTGTATTTTATTGCTGTAGGAACATCTTTTTTCCCCATGTATATATTTGTTCATTTATTATAATTTTCACTGACATAAGTAGACTCCCTGTTCCTGCTATTGATGCCGGTCTTTTGTGAAAATCTTGATGATGTTAGTTGTTGCAACTGCAATACATTTACATTATGTTAAGAATAATCGACTGTTGGTTAAACACTTGTACTGGAGATGTTTGTTTGCCTACTTTGGCAGTGCCACCTGTAGAATAGGTGCTTTGTAAGTGAACTTTTCCTTTTCATATTGTGCTAAGCAACATAACCATTTTATTTTTTAGCTGATAGTTATTCTGGTCTTCATGAATGATTGTTCAGATGTTAATGAAGCTTTGTTTATTTCTCCTCTCTTTTTTTTTCAGTTTAGAATACCCTTCACAGATTGCACATTGATTTTTAGCAGCTTGTATTGTCTCATGTGTTCAGAATAATCTGTATCAATCTGTATCGTTTCATAGCACTCCTCATGATTGTTGTGGTGGTTTGGTTGCAGATTCTGAACCATGGCATTTGCTAGTAAAGTTGGAAACCTTCTTAAGCGAACTGTAACTTCGAAACCGTCATTGTACCAGGCAATTCGATGCATGTCATCTTCAAAATTGTTTGTTGGAGGTACGAACTGTTCTTTTCTTCTCTACTTTCACTAGTCATTCTTGATGTCTTTTGCAGCGTCTGATATCTTTTGGTCTGCTTCTTTAGGAATCTCATATGGCACGGATGATCAGAGTCTGAGAGAAGCTTTTGCTAACTACGGTGAAGTTGTTGAATGTATGTAAATTTTGTTCAACTTATTGATACTATTTTGTGAGTATGCTGTTGAGAAGTAACATGTATGTTTTTGTGATTTAGCTAGAGTTATCATTGACCGAGAGTCTGGTAGGTCCAGGGGATTTGGTTTTGTCACTTACACATCCAGTGAAGAGGCCTCAGCTGCCATCACTGCCATGGATGGAAAGGTACTTGTGTTATACAGCCTCAATTATATTTATGTTGGACACGAGTATGTGAATTGCACAGTATTTTTCTAAAGATGCATTATTTTTTTTTTCAAGTGAAGGAACGAACTTAAACTTTTATGTAGAGACATCGTGTGCATGCGAGGTTTAGCTGATCATTTATTTTATGAGCTTTCATGGTTATTGGTTGGTATTAGGTAAATATTAATGCACATTTTGCACCAAGAATTTCCTTTAGGCTGAGCTTTGTTATCAGTTTATAAGATACGATTCTACAAGTCAAGATTGCCGTGAGTTCTCGTTGGAGTTGATTTTGTGTTATTTATAAATTACTTGCTTAACTACATTTCTTTTAATGCTTTTAAAATTTTTTTACTGCATGGTTTGATTCTAACCAACATGGATATTGGTAGAGTCAGTTGTATCTCTCTTTCTTTTTTTTTTTCCCTTGCTGGTAATTGCGCCTTTATGTGGTTTCTTTGTTAGTAGGATTGAGCATATTTAGTCTAATAGCTGAATCTCCTTTTACTTTTTAACTCCATTAGGATCTTCATGGCCGGATAATAAGGGTTAATTATGCTACCGATCGTACTGGCGGATCCCGTGGGTACGGAGGCAGTGGGGGCTACGGCACTGGCAGTGGATATGGCGGGTCTGGGAGCTACGGTGGCTATGCTGGTAATGCTGGCAGTTACGGTGGTAACGGCGACGGCGGTAACTTCGGCGGCGGCTACAATGCTGGAGATAATTACAACAGTGGCGGCAGCAGTGGTGGTAACTATGGCGGCAGTTACAACGTCGGAGATAACTACAACAGTGGTGGTGGAAGTGGCGGAAACTACGGCAGCGGAGGCTATGATGGTGGAAATATCGGTGGGAACTACGGCGGCGGCGGCGGCGGCGGCGGCAACTATACGAGTGGCGCCTCTACTGGCGATAACTACGCTGCTAGCGGCCGTGGTGGTGGTGATTACGGTGCTACGGGATATGGCGGCAACAGTGATCAGTATGGTAGCAGCAGTGGTGTTGGTGGTCAGCATAATAGCCAGGACGACTTGTTGGAGGATAAGTTCAACGACGATGATCTCGATGACGAGCCCGAGGACTACGCCAATAAGAGAGGATAATACGTACTCCAAACATCATCCAGCGACGAGCTGGGAGGATTCATATGGCGACGTACTTGGACATATATCCTTTTCTTTTACTCCTGCAGTTTAATTGTGATTCATGAAAGGCTAAGGCGAATTTTGTTGATGAGCACATGTAAAACCATGCTATGCTTAGTGGCTAGCGTAAGACTATCATCTTTTATTTACGCTTTGCATTCATTTGTGATGTGTTGTTGAGGCGCTTCTTAGAATTCTGATGATATTTAAGTTTCCGGAAGGTGAAGGTGCTATTTTGGGTTTAATATATGTTGATATTTTTGCTTTGCGGAGTTTTGTAGGTAGTAAATAACTAATGGGGTTTGAAGAGAATATATATTAAAGCAGATTCATGCGTCATGCGTACACCCTCGTTAAATTCATGTGTCATCGGGGCTAGATCATCTGAACTCAGAAATTTACAGAGATCAGTAGGGTAGGTGCAAAGTTGAGTTCAGAAGAGTTCGCAAAATGCACAGGTTTCTTACTCTCCGCATCCAAACAACCCTCAAAAACTGTCCGCATCCAAGCAGCCCTTAAAACCGTTAAAATTGAGCTCGCTTCGTTTACAATATTAAACGGAAGGATGGGAGCATCATGTATGCACCTCATACTCTGTTCCATTATCATCTTATATGTACAAAGTGTTTCCACCTTTTAAGATTCAAACAACGTCGCAAGAATCGACACAAATGCAAAAGGGTGGCATGCTCTTTGGGTCCCCAGGTGTAAGTTGCCAACAAAGCTTAATTACCAACAAAGCTCAAATCTTAAAAGGAAACGCCAATAACAAGTGCAAAAATCATTTAGTATTACACAATGATCAATCACCTCGATCATCAATATGCACTACATTTAAGGAAAACGAGAAGAAAAAGTCTCAAAAGATGAGGCATTCATTCCCATCTCCCACATTAGAAAAAAGCAGGAGATATGTACCTAAACTCGTCTCAAATGATTAATATCTTCATCGCCAACATATGCCAAAATTTGCCACCATTTCAACGGCAGCTGCAGCAGCAGAGGGTTTGGCCGTTGCAAGATCGACCTTTTTGCCAATATAATCCACCTATAAACGCCACGCTGCGACAAATGATAGAGTGGCAAACGACTTTAGTTCTTTACCCTGCATTCCTCCAAAGAACTATGACAATGCACAATCAAAATTACACAGCCCAAAACGGTTTCGGCACTGATTTTGGAACTGGACTGCTCTTCACGAGTTCTTCAGCTTCATCAGCATCGTCATCCTCGTCTCCATACTCCATCAGCTTCAGCAGTGTATCTGAAATTAAGATACACAAATGACACAGTGAATTGAACTTATACAAACATCGTCAGGCTCATCATTCCATCCAGATTGTAGTGTTGCCTAGAAGCAAAGACAGCAAGTTTGATTGAAGAATTATTTTCACCCGAGTCTTGGGATTAACAAAAAAGAGCAAAGCGAAGCTCTATCATATTAGAATTTATATGTAGATCCTTTTTTCCTGTCCAAAATGAGGATTCAAACAAATGAACAACGATAAACCAGATCGATTCCTGCATTGCGTTTTCAGATTTTACTCGAAAATTGCTGCATACATAGAGGAACTGATTTGGTTACGCAGTGTGCAGAACATAAGAGTATGTTTGTAGCTGCTAATAAATACCTGAAACAGACTCTCCATTTGTATTTGCAGTGACTTGCTTCTTTGGAGGAGATTGTACTGATGAGGATTTTGTTGCAGCAGTCCTTGTGGATAATGGCGGCGGTATTGAGTCATTCAAACATAAGCTGCTGCTCTCAATCTTTGGAGCTGATTGAGGTGCAAAAAATTTAGGTGGCGGTGGAGACATGTTCCTTGGAGGTGGAGGCAGCGGCATATTCAATGGAGGCGGCGGGGGCATCATACACGATGCAGGCTCCACTAACTTCCTTGGAGGTGGCATGGACGAAATACTTCTGATGCCCGAATCTTTTGAACCTGGCTTAAGAAATTCTGATCCCTGTCGTAAGTTCTGAGAAGCAAAGAAATAAAAAAATCCATTTGCTTAACATGTTATCATAATAATAAAATATAGGGGGAAAAGTAAAATGATTATGTCCTGCAAACAGATATGCATTAGAAGAAAAATGGAAGCCTCAATCATAGGTTAAAATAGCGCATGACACTGCTGGTACACCAAAAGTTTAAGCTGGTCAACAACCAATTGCCGGAAGGATTACCCAAAAAAAATTAGAGACACTACAGAAAAACAAGGGAAAGATTTTTTGGGGGTGAAGTTGCGTAGACTAGGACTAAGAAAAATTAGAGAAAGAAAGATCTAATACAACACACCGAGCTCTCAAACAGTTTTTCATGGCATTATGGCATTACGGAAAAGGTCAGTGGATAATTGTTGATTGCTCTTGATTGTCCGCAAAGATTAGTTCAAAACAGAAATGGGTGTTAGCTCCTAGGACAAAAGCAGCAAATCTCTTGTGCCAGGTTAGGGCAGTATCTAGAGGCAAAAATGACTCAGTCATATGAGACAATGTATTGAACTGTTTATTTTCGCAGGACTAAAAGGAGCATCCGGCAAGCAAGTCCAAGATCTTCTACGCAACTCCAAGACTTGAAAAACCCTGTGAAACAAGTCCAGAGACAAGTCCAAATAGCAGCCTGTCAGCTTCAGAGAAGGTCAGAAAAAATACCTGGAAATGACAGTTGCATAGTCAGTCGAATATTCATTACATAGAAGCACCAAGAATTTTTTTTTTTTTTTTAAAGGCAAAAAGAAACACGAAGACCACAATCAACACTCCTAAAACCAGATCAGGCACCGATTCAAAAGGATCTATACGCCCAGCAAATTATGGGTTTATTTGTGTCCCCATCATAATCTTAATTTTTAAAGAATACTGTATACCCAAAAAGCCCATTTAAGATGTTCTTCTTACTCCAAAACCCAACTTCTCCCAATAAATCAAATCCCACTTTACTAGATATATATATGTATATGTGTAACTTCACAGAGTTATATATGTCAAAATTTCAACATTCTAGTAAGAACTTTCAGAAAAGAAAGGCACGAAGAAGAACTTTAAAGGCTGAAAAATAAATAGTTCTAAGTCTTTAGTTCCAAAGTGTCAAACATATAATTGAGTCTGAGCAATAAATCATCAAAAAGAAATGTTAGGGGACCTCTGTTATAAATATTTTCCATAAGACAAACTGAAGCAACCTACTCTTATGCGATGCCAGTCCTAAAACCCATGCTTATAATAGAGGAAATATCTTTTTAAGTAATGCTTGAAGAGATCAGCAATAAATAGAAGGATGGCCCTCCACAATTAAACTGCAGTGTCACTGGAAGCAGCTTTTGCTAGTTATAGAGTTTTGAGGTGACTAGGCTCTAGTTTCACACTAAGGACTAACCATAACACAAATGAAAACGGGTAGAAAAGTTGTAGAATAGGGAACCTCATTGTCTCAATAATTCTACTAGATTGGTTTATCTTTATGTTCTTCCTAAGCCTCCTAAAAAGTACATTAATCAGGCAGCGACACCCACATATTACCTGACTGGGTGCTGTAGGTCCCTTTGGAGAAACCAGCAACTCCTGAAATTTCCGCTTTTGTGGAGGACGTTTGTCTGGCTCAGCACTTGTGCTTGAAGTCTTCGCCGTTGTGCTTGCGGATAAGCTAGTGGATAAAACAGCAGGAGCAGTTGAAGCCGGTGCCTGCCTGAGTGCTAAAGCAACTTGCTGAAGAGGAGTTGCTTGGGGGTATATTCCTCCATATCCAGCATAGCGTGTTCCTCCAGTCACTGAGGGAGGGGCATAGCTAACGATGTTCGGTTGGACGACATTACTTGGCATAATATATCCTGTGGATACTGATACTCCAGTTGGTGCAAAGCATTGCGATGTTGATGGTGCTATCGAGACAGGAGATGGTGGTACCATTGCCGAGCCATGAACTCCAGCCAATAACTGCTGAGGAGGAGGAACAGCATTATATACCTTAGACGATGGGATCCTGGACCAAGAATTCAGTGAGCATTGCTAAAAATTGAAAGGAAAGAAAGAAGAAACTTGGCATATGTAACAAATAATATAGAGATCCCGCTTACCTATAGTTCATATCCAAAAGGCATGACGACTAGTAAAAAACCTCTCAATAAATTGATTAACAGAAAATGGGGCTGATTATGTTTAGCTGGAGAAAACCAATAGTAGTTTCTGAATATAACTTGCCAAATTAGATGGGAAGGAAGTTATTTTAAAAACCAATATCATATCATTCGATGATCAAGTCGAGCATTAACTGCAAAAGTACAGGAACCTTGCAAAATCACGATGGAACACAAAATACAATTTAGGTCTCGACAACAAAGTTGCCTAGTGAAAACATATGAGAGATGAAATTCTTGAATATCTATCCCAGATCGGTGATATTCACAACCAAAAATACTCCCTGAATTTTTAGTTTCACCAGATGTAGATAAAGCAAAAGAGCAAGCAGTAAAAATTCATGTAAGTATGACTGTTTAGAAGAAATACAAGTACCTGGAAGCACCGCATTCAGCAGCTATTGTGTCAAAAAGGTGTTCCGCTAGAATCCTTGCTGCTTCAAGACTCTTGGTGTTGGTACTTGACAAATACAAGTGCAGTGGCTGCTGCACTGCTCTCATTAAAGGAATTATTAATCAACAACTAGTAGAAAAGAACTCATCCAAAAAGACAAAAGTGATGGATATAATCCCAACCTTCAGAGTGACAGTTTTGAAGGTCACCCGAACCCTGTCCTCTTAGTTCAACGTGTACACCTGTCTCCTTGATAATGTGATTTATATATTGGTCCTGTATATATAAATGGAAAACCACCAACAACACAAAAAACAATCTCCCCCATTCACATGGAGATGTTAGAGAAAGCTCACAGCATTAGAATCTCCCACAAACAAAGGATTGAATGAACTTCAATATAGAATGAGTCCACAACTAGGGATGATAACAAAATCAACTTCACTATAGTGAACACCAAGTGCAATATTCCTATGAACCAAGTCTAGATCACAAAAACATACATTTGGTCCACGGATACGAGCTGCAATATTCGATGAGGGGTCCGCTTCAAAACCCAAAAATAAGCATGTAGTAAGAGGATGAGAAACCTGCGGTCACAGAACAGTATTTTGTAAAACTATTATCCTCTCAAAAGAAAAGGTCACATGTGATGTGATGTGATGAGATAGAATGGACAGTACCTGCCCATTACTTTGGACCAAATTTAGTGGGATAGAAGCTAACGGTGAATTCTGCACTTGTTTCAATATTTCCTCAACCATGGAAGCTGCACAATCAACTGCTCTAATACGTTCGGCCATGTCTTTCAACTAACGCTCAAAAAATTAACAGAAATTTCCTCTGTTATGACCAAATTGTGTAATACGGAAACTTAAAAAAATCTACAAAACTACAGAAAAGTTCTTATGAACTCCGCAAAAATCCTGGTAAAAGAAAGTGGACCTATGATTCTATATTATTAGAAATTAAGAAAACAAATTAGTATCAAATATAAAATAAAAAAATGTAGACAACAAGCGTCAAAACCAAAATCTAGGGTGATTTCAACAAGCCAATATATACATTTTTACAGGATAATTACAAGCTGAAGCAAACTACATACACATGCTAGAAAGGGGAGACATAAAAAGTAAAATCATGATGATAAGTTGGCTATGCTAATGATTACGTAATACAACTTACATGGGATCCAGCAGAAATATGGAGATACAGTGGCTTTTCACCGTCAGGCAAACTATTTGGAGGACGGTATTTTCCCCTGTAGCATAATAAAACATAAATGTTAGAACCAAGCATAGCCATCTCTCTTGTCACTACTAATTCTTTCTATAACTAACCTTGTAATGACAACAGCACCCGTGCACTTTTGAATCTGTAAGAGTTAGATACAAACTATCATCTCAGTGCAAACATATAAGAATTATTCTAACATCATTTAACAAAAGAATTAACTCTTTCTAGATTTCCAGGTCAACCTCTTCTTGTGTCTGGCGTTTGGTAAGCTTGTATCGTACGATCGGATCTGCATCATTTATCACAATTTCCCGTGCTATTAACTCATCCTGAATTTTTGGCTGTGACAAAGAAAGAAATACTATGTGCATAAGCGTCTAAGTAATCTATGTGCTTTAAGAGGAGGGGGGGGACATCACACAAGAAGAAAAAATGGAAACAATCGCTACAGTATTGTAAACAAAGGGTTTTTTTTGACTGAATTTACTTCTCAATAAAATAACCTTCAGAAAACACTACACAAGCATTCTGTTCCACAGTCTGCAATGGTTTCAGAATAATTAAGACAAAAAAAAAAAAACTAGACTCAACATATCAAATTCCTAAAATAGGAGAACAATACCAAAAAATCAGTATAAATATAAATTCACAGATCAATACCAATATGTCACCTGAGTTAATTTTTGAATGATTTCAGCAGCATTCTGTGGAATGGAAACAGATTGTAACAGCTGTGCGGATCCAGCATCAGTAACAGGAAGAGGAACTGCTGCTGGGTGAGAAATCCCAACAACCCCGCCCAAACCCACCGGCAACCCAGGAACAGCAGCTGCTGCAGATATAAAGTGCTCTGCAGGCTGGTCCCATTTTCGCTTTTTCCTGCCATTTGAAGCAAAGCATCCTTTAACAGTGGAAGATCTTTAAAGAACAAGCTATAGACAACCGTCAAGTATAATTTGAACAGGGTTATGCTTCTCGTATCCATCCTACAATTCTCGTTACTGTGAAATTTTTAATAGCCTCAGTGGGATTAGTCTGGAAAAACACAGGTATGTTGAGCAAATACAGCATAGATCGCTGATCACAAAATTTATCAAACTTTACACCATAATACATTCTCTGGCATGAGAATTAGACCCACTACTGATTTTTGACTATAAAGCAAGATGGCATCTTCATCTCCTCTCGGTTCTGAGCCTGGATTTCAGTTTTATTTGTTTATTTTATATAACACGGCTCCATCAGGGCATAAATCCATCCAAAGCAATAAAGGTATCTAATTACCATCTCCAAATTCTCAAATCGAAGGACAAAACCAACATAATAAGAAGCTGATATAACATACAAACCACCTCCTCTGCTCTTTACACTACAAAACAATAGTACTAGCTAAAATAGATATATATCCCGAACTCAGGGTTCAGAACCAACAGTATAATGCACAAATTGCAAAAATTCGAACTCCTAACCACCAAAAATAGAGCGAAACCCAAGTAAAAACACGAAATCCAAATCCCAACCATGAGATCAGGGTACGGAGGGGCAACCTCTGCTTCGCGGCACCTGCGACCGCCGCGGAATCGTCGGAAGCTTTAGGGCTTCGATCTTCCGTCATCTTCTCGCTCAACGAAGACCAAAACTACGCGCGAAACCTCAAGCTCCGACAATGGAGAAGGGCCTTATCCTCACCAAATCCCAAATCCGGTGGCGAAATCGGCGGCGGACGCGGAGGAGGAGCAGGGGGAGGGGGAAGGTGGGGTTCACCTACTAGGGTTTCGTCCTCGGCTATGGGAGAGAGAGAGAGAGAGAGAGAGAGAGGGGTCTCAGAGGATCGAGGAGGAGGACAAGGGTATTTTGGGAAAGGAGAAGTAAAAATAGCCGCTGAATATCAGCATGGCACAAAGCTGTGCGGTAACCCGCATAGAAATTCTTATGCGAGCGTGTAGTATCCACCGTGCACTTTGCTTCGCACAAAGGCATCTCGACCGTCCGTTACTGCACAAAAATTTCCTATTTCCATTGTCTATTTTTTCTTTTTTTCTAAAAAAAAAATTGCAGTTTGGATTCTCTCAATAATATTTTGGATAAACTTTAAATGCCACTCCCGTAATTTCACTTTCTTATCTTAAAATGTATCAATTTAGTATTTTGTTATTTTTTTTTCTTTTCGGCAGTTCCTTGGTTAAAATTTTTTAAAGTTATATACAAAACAAAATTTCAGGTACTTCATTTAGGTTGGGACGTTCCATCGCTTTTGAACCTGAATAATTTTATTTATAATGTAAAATAATTAATTTAAATCTATATAAAGATATTTTGTTTTTTTTTTTACATTAAATCTACCAAATTGGCAGATTTCATAAACTTGAATATCATCATACGACTTAGTTTTATAATTTGTACATAGAATTCATTAATTACCCTTCTTATTTAAGTTTATTTAAACCAAAATAAAATATAGAATTAAAATTAATATACATTTTCATACATACAATGATTGAGACATGAGATAAAGTTCAAGAGGTTTTTTTAAATTAAGTGTTAATATTAAGAAGGGTAATTAATGAATTAAAATTAATATACATTTTCATACATACAATGATTGAGACATGAGATAAAGTTCAAGAGGTTTTTTTAAATTAAGTGTTAATATTAAGAAGTTTTTTTTTTTTTCTGTAAAAGTTCTTGACCAGTAGGGCAGTTTGAAATGGAGCTTTCAACTTTATTTTCTTTGATTTACAATTTACACATACCCATTTATGAAAAGTAAAAAATATAGATTTCATCAATAATTAATTCGGAACTGGAGATAACCTGAAACGTGAATAGCCTGAAATTTATAATAATTCTTATTTAGATTGCTCAAAACCAAGATAACTTAAATACAAATGAATTGAATTTTGTTTTATTTAAGTTAAATATAATTAATAAGTAATATAAATAGAGTTGCTGGAATAGCTCAGTTGGTTAGAGCGTGTGGCTGTTAACCACAAGGTCGGAGGTTCAAGCCCTCCTTCTAGCGATTTAAATTTTTTTTCACATATATCACTTCATGTATGTATATATTTGCTTATTCACTCAAAGCCTGGTATGTAACAAGCACTTAATCTACAAGTAAAGCATCTTAATTTACATCTCCACAACTTTTTATATATCACTTCATGTATGTATATATTTGCTTATTCACTCAAAGCCTGGTATATAACAAGCACTTAATCTACAAGTAAAGCATCATCTTAATTTACATCTCCATGAAACTCGATAAACTCCAAGTACAGAAGCTATACTTACGAGGCAAACTCGACATAAAAAGCCACATAATAGGGGAAAAGAGAGCTTCCACAGTAAAGCACCATGCGTGCTCGATCTGCGGTTCATCCGGTAAGAGCAGAGGCTCCTGATATGATCTCAATGAGCTCCGTGGTGATCGATGCTTGACGGGTCCTTAAAGAGAAATCAAATGACAAAGGGCTAGTTTCAACACATTTGCTTTATATTTTTTATGTGTCAATGCGTGAATGTGTGTGTCTACATATGTCAGAAAAAAAAAAAAGAAAAAAAGAGAAAGAAACCTGTTATGAGTAAGCGTAAGGCGATGGAGCATTTTGCCAGCATTTCTACTGGAGTTGTCCATGGCAGACATACGCGCTCCCAACTCGCTACATGCATTCTCCAGCATCGCTTTAAACAGAACCTACGATGATACGTATGTATTTACAGATGCTTGTATCTGTGTATGTATGTATATGTACGGATGATGCGTGTACATACGTACGTATTTATGTTTGTCTCAATCTCAATGCATCATTAAGAGCCAGTATCATGTTCACAGATAGGAAAATAAAAGTGCTGAACCTGCTGAGAAATTTGTGTTGAAAATGCATCCATCAACTGATTAAGATCAGGAGTCTTACACAAGCAAACTGGAACTCCACAAGATTCTGAAGCACTTCTGATTTCGTCTCCCCTCCTTCAATCTCATATGAATCCAAATCCCCGAGCATTCCTCCTGCTTCCGATTCTCTCTCCACGACCTGCCATATACAGAAAAAAAAAGGAAAATTACAAGAAAATGATCTTTAGTTCAGGGTAACTTGTTGTTTGTGAATAGCATCAAATGATTAGAGAAAACCTGGGCTCACCTCAGGGGATAATATCGTTGCAACCGTCGGCCAATGTATGACTACATGACGGAACTTGTTGAAAACAATTCTTATAGCATCAAATTCGACATTCTTCAAGATAATGTCCGCCAATTCAGAGATCTAAAAAATTTGTCATATCGGCATTAGCTAGAAAGTAGTACCACAAATTTTTTTTTTCTAATGCCCAAATATAGAAAGGGCGAGTCATAGATCGACAAGAAATAGAACTAAAATCATAAAAAGGGATGAAATTGACCTGCGTAAAATTAATAGGAGTCTTCTGCAGCTGCAGCTCAGTTATAGTCATCGCAATGTCGTCCTTCGAATCACTAACCATTTGAACCTTACCCTTTTCTCCTAGTATGACATACTTCGTTTCCCTTTCCGAACCTGAGCGCGAAAAAGGTTGGCCAAATTGAAAATATGACCATGGTAATAAAGAATTTAATAGTTAATCATCCAATAAACAATCCAGTACCAGAAATCAACTTGTAAAGAGCTTTGCTGACGTTAACTGACGCTGAATGGATGCTTCCGCAGAGGCCCTTGTCCGAGGTAACGGCGACTATAACATTCTTTTTCACATCAATACCTGATATTTACAGAATAAACTCAATTAACATATAATAGAGAAAATGAAATAGGCATATAAAGACATGTTTAAGGAAAATATAGCCCCTTTTTTCGAGTATAAGTAACGAAAAATTCTATGCCTCTTCAGAGTAGTATTTCATGGAAGTTGATATTAGGCTCCTAGTTTTAAGATTGAAAACAATGATGCTGAATACATACGTGGAGTATCTCCGAGAAGTGCAGTAAACGGCTGCCACAGGCCGCGCGAATTTTCGACTCTTTGTTGAGCTGATCGTAGCTTCGACGCTGCGACCATTTTCATCGCCTTCGTGATCTTCTGAATGTTCTTGACACTTTTCATCCGGTTTCTAACTGCATCATGTGTTCACAAATAGCATATGTAGGTTTCAAACTACCGTTTTTCTCCGAAAGTTTCAAACTACCAGGTAACAGTGTTTTAATCATTTATACTCGGCATTTTCACTCACGTGTGGATTGATTTTGACTAAAAATCTGAGCACGTGGGTTTTACTTAAACAGTAGGAAATTATGCGATTCCGAGCCTATTACCGACTTGAGTCGAAACCGATCGCCCGCCTCGCGGCGCCATCTCCCTGTCGATCGAAAATCCCAATGAATAATTCAAAACATCATCCCGATTTAAACACGAAAAGGTTTGCGAAAAAAAAAATAAAAAGTAACATATGAGTTCTCAAAATTTGAATAGGCAGAAGCACAAACACCAATTGTACTATTTTTTTTCTTATAGCATTTTCGGCCCTGTGAAGTAGAAATATCAAACTAGAACTTCTACTTTTGAAGCACTGCACGTTTTTATTTGTCAAATATGCTACTGTGCTATTACTGAAAGCAGAAGCAGAAGCAGAGTCGATCATGACTAGAAAAACCATGCCGATGTTAATAACCACCAACGATACATAAAAGACAAGTAAATGAATGTGCTCGTACTCGGAGAAAATGGCAGATCGTGCGGTGTTCGCGGTGTTGGGGAAGAGACGGGGGAGGAGGAATCGCCTCCGGTCCCATCTCAGAAGCGCTGTCGCCATCGATTTCGCCGGAACGTGCTGGAAAAGCTCTTTTCTCTGAAGCTGCAAGAGCGGGCTGTGGCGCTCGCTTTCCCGCGGCCGCGAGAAGAAAGAAGAGGGTGCGAGAAGGAGGGAAGAAAGCCGGGGAGATATTTAAACCGGGCAAAATGTATTGCTAGTCCCTTTGCTATCTCGATTTTGCTCTTTGGTCCTTGTTCTCTTCGGGCGTTTTTTGTATTTAGCCCCCACAAGACTTTATTTTTTATAAACGATCCTAACAAATTTATATTTTCATAAATAACCCTCGTCTTGCCACGTGACCGCGACATGGTGATTGGATCACCATGTTCTCTTGCGTATTTTTCGTCCCTAAGTAAAAAAGGGAGAGAGTAGTATAAACACGGTGATTCAATTACCGGATTTAAATACAGTAATTCATTTACCGTGTTCAATTTAAAAATATAAATGTGGCGCTAAGTGGTGAGAAGAGAACCATATGTGCAAATATAAATTTATTAGTCATTTGTAAATTTTTTTTGATATTTTTGTCAAAAAAAAATCTTTTTTCGGTCGAAGAGATTGTCCATAATAATTTATAAAGAGTATTTCAACAATATTTCTTACCATTTTTTCAATACAGCAGGAGGAAAAGTTATTCTAGTTACTGTTTTGTGTTCACAGGCTCATATCTATATTCAGAGAAAAAAAATGGTAATATTTAATTGAGTAGGGCCAAAAATTAATCCACATGTCAAGCTGAACAGGCACTTAGCAAAATAAAGTGGACAAGAACTTGACATAGAGATAGCTTTAAATAATATATGTTTCTTTTGTTGACAACAACGCAAAATGTCAAGATGGAATCAGCTGCTACTTAAAATAGAGGACAAGAGATCATTAAGTTGAAAGAAAATCATACAAAATGTAGAAATGATTAAGCTGTCTTAGAACAAACACCCAAAGTTAGCAAACAAAATAGTCACAACCAAAAAGTACAATAAACAGTATAGTATCCAATAAGCATTACCTATCAAGTTTCCACAATTCACACTATTCCTAAAATCGGTTAGTGTAGTAATAGTATCATTAATGTGCGGCAAATCTTTACAGGCCACCAAAATCACTATACATTCGAATTCAAGGTCTCCTTTGTATTTAGTGCGCAAAAGATATGCCGAAACTGGGTGATTATAACTTCCTAACAGTAGCATCATTAATGTAATCAATTGCTGCTGCTTCGCTAAGCTGTTTCCCTTCTGTTAGTCCTTTCACCAACGTATTTACATAGCCTTTTGCAGGGGCAGTAAGTGGCACCTCACCTGATTTAAATCGCTCAAAATCAGATAATCCACACCTGCAAACATAGAATAAAAATTGCATTAGGTTTTTCCTTTTTTGTTACTTTTGACTTCCACAGTACGGCAAGAACATTGTGAATAATCACTGTCCATAGTATTAAAAGCACATATCTGAGTGGAAATTGAGTGAATAGAGAGAAAAAAAAGAAGTAAGAAGCATACGTCATTGTTAGAATTGGAAGATCATCCTCCTTTCCCAGATAAAGAACATTAGAATACCATCCATCCTGAGAAAAATTTGTGCAGCTGTTAAACTTGCAGCAGACTTTCAAGCAATGCATTTTAAAATCACAAAAAAGAACAACGAGAATAAGCTAAAGGATTTCCAAATAAATAAAGACTTCAACAAGATTTCCATTCATTCAGAGTGAGACATTGATTAGTCAGAATCATTTCATAATGAACTAAAGATGCAAAAGGATGGATGAAGTACCTTAAGGACCTCAAGATGGAGAGACTTGTTTTCAGAAACGAAGTCCAGAGAAGACAAATTGAACAAAGGAGACTCGATCTGTTGGATAGAACAGTTCTCTTTCACTAAACAATTTTCTTGGAACAATAAATCATTGAACTGCTCAAGCCTGTAAGTAAATTGTAGAAGCAGAATGGAAATACATGAGTTCATAGTCGAAGTTACATCAACCTGTTTGTCCTAGCTGAGAGCACTAGAACTGTTAGAAGAAGCACTAGTAGGTTTTTCATTAAAATCTCCTCAAAGCTTCTTGCATAAACAGAAGCAGAAGTTGCACATCGAACTTAAGCTTTCAAGGCCCAAAAGCTCATTTTAGATTCAAGCCACAGCAAGCTCGAAATTTACTGTTAGATAAATACCTAAATCTAGAGGCTTCTCTAGACGCAATAAGAACACTAGCTAATTAGATAAAGAAGAATGTCACAAGCACATACGTTATCTTGTACATGCATATGTGAGCTTTCTCATTGCTGTTACTTTCAGGATGAAGAAAAGCAACACCCCCAGGGCCCCATGAGCGGGTAAATGATCTCCCAAAGAATAATCTGTGAGGCATGGTTTTCCAGGCAACATCTTTTGGTGAACTTCTATCCCGTGATCCACAACATGGTTGACTCATACCTTCGACCTGTTGATACAAGGGATATGTCGATGTTCTCACAAGAACAAAAACAAGAATTGCAAAATTATTAGAATAACCAGAGCCGGGAAAGAGAGTTATGAAGGATCCTTTGTACGCACATATACCAAGAGATAAGATAGCAAGATATATATATAGAACTAGGCTACTATGCTATTGATAGCACCAAGTCATTGGTGCTACCAAGTTTTTGGCTATTGGATTAAGAGATGTGCGGTTAGGATGATGTGGGCCCCCTAGAGTTGAGTGGGTGGTTGGTTGAATAGTATGATCTAACGGGTGAAAATAATGAAAATGGTAGATCTAACGGCGGAAAATTTGGTAGCACCACGTGCTTCGTGCTATTAATAGCATA
Organism: Ananas comosus; assembly: GCF_001540865.1. Lineage (NCBI taxonomy): Eukaryota > Viridiplantae > Streptophyta > Magnoliopsida > Poales > Bromeliaceae > Ananas > Ananas comosus. The sequence continues at coordinate 2,253,503 of NC_033621.1, forward strand.
GCAGCCAGACTCTATATATATATATATATATATATATATTATAGTCCTTTTTTTCTATTTTGGTAAGTAAGAAATGTGTCTTCAGGACTCCATCTTTATAGTTTTCCCAATGACAAAATTACAGTTCATTACATCATCTACCAAGTTGACTTCAATACCAGCTGATATGTTAACTGATCAAAATTACAAGCAACATTTATATTAGAACTCATGAAAACACAGAATTTTACATATGGAAGGCTTTAAGATCACGTGATTGAAAAAAGAAATGTACGGAAGGTAAATATGATCAATCAAAAACTATTTGTTTCCTGTTAAGAAAGATAAAACATTTTCTTATGACAAGCTAAACCAAAAAAAGTAATCCTCAGTCTACAGGCCACAACAAAAAGCAGATTATACAAGAGAGACGAAAGAACCTTGGATAGTAGAAAGTTTCTGAAACAAAAAAATATACCTTCCCCCCTTCAATATAGCAGAGAAACCTTGGCCTCCACATATTTGATCCATAGCTAGCATACCAAATGTAAGTTTCTAATAGAGCTGATCTCCAAGGAACACAACCGTCAAGAATCTTCATGGTTACATTATGACTTGCTTCAAGTGGATCATTTAGATCTTTGGTAGTTGCACTGTGATTAGAGGTAGTTCCTTTTGCATGATCCAGCCCATCTACATTCAACCTTGAAAGCTGGGAACTCAGATCATCTTCAGCAACCTCAATGACATTAACTGAACAGACAGAAGCAGAGGGCTCATGAAGATCCTCCTCATCTGATTCAGAACTTGAATAAAAGTTTAGCTGTATTTGAACAAAAATGAGTCAGAGATCCAAACATAAACATGATTTGTTGTGTTAAAAAGGATATGAATTCTTATATTAACTGAGTTTAACTGAAAATTTATTGACAAACAGTTGTTGTAGGTAAGGATCACGTTACTATGCATTAACAACTATTCTAGTGCGATATATGTAGACTATACAACATGATTAGTAGATGTTAAGTCAGCTTATAATAGAAGATTAGGTAAATACTATGGCTTAATTGGTTCATTCAAGCTGCATAAAATCATCAAAATAAAAGAATTTAAGTACCTCAGCTAGGTTGAGTTTTCTACTGTGAGCCAGTAATTCTTCCGGTAATTTACCACCCAGAACAGGCCAATAGGTTTTCAATTCATCACGAACCTGGACCCAAAAAAAAATTAAACTTTAAAGCTATGAAAAATGCTTCGACGAGATTAAAATGATCGGAACTTCCCAAAAAAAAAAAAAAAACCTATAAATCTAACTTAACTATGACTAAACAGACAAAATCAATAGAATAACCCAAGAAACAGAACAGACAAACAACAAACTACCGCTTGTATGACTCGCCACGTGGACTCAAAAGGTTTGTTCTCCACTGAACCAAGAGAAGGTTCCTCTCCCAATAAAACTTTTGCGCAAGCAAAAACAGAATTCGCTATTGACTTAAGATTGTAACCTCCTTCAAGGACCATTACTATCTTTCCTCGAGCAAAAGTGATCAGCTGCAAAAGTGAAAAAGGGAAACATCTGTAGATGTTCACATAGAAACTCATACCACATTCAGAAGATACAGTCAAGAAGACAGTTAATAACCTTTTTCAGCAGAAGAGAATATCCGTAAGGAGTAATACAACAACCACCAAGTGGGTCACCAAGGGCTGTTGAATGATACAAATTAGTAAACCCAAAACGTTCACATATCCATTAGTTCAGCAGTCGGAATCTAATTATCAGTACTAGTTGATTAATACGAAATAGTGAATTTCACTTAGTATTTTCTTGTTTATTAATTGCATACATATTCTCCAGCGGGTTGCCATGAAAATTTGTCTACCTGACCTCATCTGCCATCTTGAAAAACCGTAGGAGAAGAACAGCAGTTCCTTTAACAATCCACATAAAAGAATATCCCGATTACTACTCAAAGATGTAATGGATAGAAGCATACGACAAGTAGCATGTGCTAAACAGAGTTTAAGGCTGATCCAAAGGTTCAAGAACCAAAACATTTTATTTCGTTCAAACACTATTTTTATTTGCTGCAAAGATAAATGAAAAGAATACAGACCAGTTACATCATTATCTCTCTATTTCTCTTGAATTTCTTTCCAAGCAAAACTGTTGTCTTCCATTCAGTTCTTTCAAACCAAAAAAATACTAAGAAATAATTGCATGCTACCATGACAGATTATCTTAATCCGCAGAACGAACTGGATGATGAATGTCATCAGTAGTTTTAACCTTTAGGCTTCGTCCTTATAGAGATACCAGAAGTATACTTCATGTGACTTTTTTATTGTATTGAAATATGTACTTTACGCAACACAACTTTAAACTGAGCAAATGGATTGGTAATAAGTATATTAATGAGGATAATAAGAACTTCAAACGGTAAAGAATTGAAGAGCTACCTGCATCAAATCCAGCAGAAATCATAACTATGTCAGGATTGTAAGCTTCAGCAACAGGTATTAGTACATGATCCCACACAGCAAGGTAATCTGCATCACCACATCGTCCATGTTCCCAAGGAACATTGATGTTATAACCTTGACCAGGACCTTCGCCAACCATACAATGAGAGCCATCCCCACCAGCAGGATAGAAAGTTCCAAAGTCAAATCTGCAACAAGGATAAAATGATTAGAAGCTTTAACATAATGTAAATTAGCTAAGAATAAATGGTAACAGCATAGACAGACAAAGTAACACTATAAACAACAAACAAACAGACGAGGCTAACATAAAATTGGGCCCCGGATGTGATACCATTGACCATTCTGAAAAATTTTGTAGTTGGGTAAAGGTGTATTAGAGATGAGCAAATATGTTGCAACAACAACATGACACCAAAAAAAAAAAAAAATCAATAGATCATTTAGCCTAGGAAATGATGATGAAATAAGAAGCTAGGAGATAACTTGTTGTACCTGTGAACAGAAAAGAATAATACATGAGGATCCTTATAAAATGTATTCTGTGTGCCATTTCCATGATGAACATCCCAATCCACAATCAAAATCTTTTTTATACCTAATTCTGGCTGAAACAAGGACAATGAAACAGTTAACATGCATCCATATTTTCAAATAGCAAAACAACGTAATGTAGCATGAGAACGAATATACTCTAGAGGATTTAGGTTTCTTCTTACATAAAAGAAAACAGAATTAGAAAAATAGTAACATTCTATTTTGGCTGCACAAGATGACATCGAGAACAAATTTAGATGCACACCTCCTTTAATAGAAAGCTAACTGCAATAGCCACATTGTTGAAGAGGCAAAATCCCATAGCCTCATTATGCTCTGCATGATGTCCAGGAGGCCTTACTAGAGCAATCGCCGAATTAAGTTCCCCATTAGCAACTTTCTCAGCTGCCTAATTGAGATAAAAAAACAACAATAGGCCTTTTCAGTATATTTTGGCCAGTAATAAGAGGCTTTGATACTTCTTTAAATATATGACATATTATTAGGTAGATAGCAAAAACCAGTTTGAAATGGTTAGATGCAAATTATTACCTCAATAACTGAGCCTGCCGCGAGGTAAGCAGATTCCGACGAACCCTCATTAAAGTAAATAGAATTGAACCTCTTAGCAATCTTATTCCGGCGAGAGTCGAATTGCTTCGAGCTGATGCTTCTGATCAGCTTAATATGGTTTTGGCTATGAACCGACGCTATATCCTGATCCTCAGCTTCCTTTGCCTTCACAAGAACACACCTAGGAGAATAGCCATAATCAAACAAATATAATCTCATTTTTCCACAGATACAGTTCGACTACTTGTATCATACTCGCCAAACAAGCTCAAGTCTCCCATTTTCACACGCCAAAGCGTAATAAACTAAAAATTATTGAGCATTACCTCAAATCTCTCATGCGCAAACTCTCCGATCACTTCTCCGGGTTCGAAAAATTAGGGTTTTAGGGTGAATAAGCAAAGGCGAGCAATCAAAGCTACATCTAGTTCATTTTAATCTAATCTAAGGATGAGAGATGGAGGATGAGGAGATCGAGAGGAGAAGATACCTCTTCGTGATCCCCTCGGCCTCGAGCTTTCGCCATATGGCGCGGAGGCGCTCGGGGTTCTCGGGGTGGCTCTCGCCGTCCGGGGTGGCGTGGCCGCACATGCGCTCGTCGTAAACGAGGCCCACAGCCGACGGCGGCGGCGGCGGAGTCTCCGGCGCCGCCATTAGAGGCGACGATCGAGCTCGGGTGGTCGAGGAAGAGGAAGAGGGTCGAAGCCGAGTAATGTGGGGAGAGAGGCGACGGGGAAAGAAGAAGACAGAGAGAGAGAGAGAGAGAGATTGGTGGGATATATTTCAGAAAGAGAATAAAAAAGCCAAAAAAGGAAGTGAATTTTAAAATTCAAAATTTTGATTTGAGAGATGCTGCGTTTTCAAAGGGAAAGAAAAACTGCGGAGATGGGGAGTTAACGCGTAGGTTGTGGCTTCTATCCGAAATTTTGTTAGATATTTTTTCATTATTAAAATTTTTTAAAAAAAATAGAGAATAAGATAATATTTTCTAGATAGAAATAAAATCATAAAACTGGTATGTACCAGTAAATCAGAAGATCTTCAAAAGGAAATTTTTTTAAAAAAACTCGCTACTGAAGTTGCCTCCTTATACTTTGGTAAAAAAATCTAAAACAGCCTCTTATTAGCGTTACTACTGTTTATGTTGTAGGCTTTATACCTTTCTTATTGGAACGCACTTTTATTCTGAGTTCCTTCCAAATAGCTCCGAGAGCAAGAGCTCTATCGTTTGGTTCGAGAATAAATAAAAAATAAATATTCTAGGTATAGATATAAATTGAGGTATAAGTGGGATTAGATTAATTTTGCATTTGGATTAAAATTGGGTTATTCCTGAGAATAAAAAAAATAGCGTTTGGTTAGGTAAGATGGAATAAGAAAGATAGTGGATTTTATAAATAAAAAATAATTATATTATCCTCTTATTATATTTAAATTTAAATTTTTAAATTTTTAAATATTTATTTTTAAATTTAAATTTTTAACTTTGAAATTTCAAAATTTGAAATTTAAAATCTCTAATTTTAAATTCAAAATTTTAAATTTTAAATTTCAAACTTTAAATTTAAGATCAAATTTAAAGTAAACTATTCATTGATTATGGAATCGGAATGGAATTTATTGATTCCGATAGTTATCGTTTGTTTTATAGAAATCGAATTCTAATTCCCATTCCACTCCGGAATGGGAGTGGCTAAATCCATTTATGATCCAATTCGACTTTGAATCCCGGATTGGCTCATTCCAAAGTAAACTATTCAAAATCCTTTTTTATCAACACATATCTCCTCTCCCTTCATCACTTTTCTCTCTCTTAATTAAAACCCTCTCTCAAAAATTTTAAATTTTTATTCCGATTTCCATTCAAATAATGGACTAAACATTTTTAAATGATTCGTCATTCCATTTTTCATTCCAAAGCAATTCAATTCCACTTTCCATTCCTATTTCAATCATGAACCAAACATGCCCTTAATTTAAGCTCGAATCTTCTTCACCATGTTCGGCGTCTAAACACAATATTACTAGACTGTTGACTTAAAGAAGCCAACATTATGCCTCGTGATAAGCGGCTAGATTAGACCGAATCATGTTCGAAATAGCAGAAGACCGGATTAAGCCTAGTCACAATTTAGATTTGTGGATGTTGTGTTTGTGCATTTTAAATGACTTTATTATATATTTTTCTATAAGCGGAAACTTTTGAAATTAATGGTCAGCGCCGAGCAATCTGACACAAACAATTAGTGATTTAATAAAATTTACTCCACATGATATATTGCTTTTACATTATACAGTTTTTTGGACAGCATCTATCTACACCTCTATATACCTATACATTATTCTTCCTAAATTTGCCATATGGCAACATTCTTTTCATTATTGGGTGTAGGGTCCACTCCGAACTGGCTCAAGTCCTCCACTTTTCTTTTTTTTTTTTTTTGATTGAATCAAACCGAATTTTTCTTTATTTTTACTTGAACCAAACTAATCATTGTTGAGTGTAGACTCTTCCAAACCGGTTCAAGTCCTCCATATGTTTTTCTCTTTCTTTGCATGAATCGAACCAAATCACACCTTTGCATTGGCCCAAACTGTTTCTTTTTCACTTCTTTCAACTGTTATCTTTCTTCATCGGCAAGATGAATTTCACTCTTATTCTTCGCTTCTTTCATTATTGTTTTCTTTTTTTTTATCGTTGTTTTTTATTTTTCTCTAATTATGGATTACTACACTAGTTTCAACATAAATTATAATATTGATCATGATTAGACCTTATAACATTTATAGAGAGGCTTGTTTCTGTTGCATATAGTTGTATTATGCTATGAAAGCTATCTCATACTAGTTTTTTTTTGTTAGTAACACTTCCCAAATTTTACCATATGTACTAACGCAGTTCGTTAATAATTTAATAGTTGGTATATAAGATTTCAAGTTCGAAAATTAGTTATTTTACATTTCTAACTTAGTTCATTTTTTAAAAATGAACAAAGCAGGTAACACACCATCTTTCTCTCCTAAATTGCTAAAAGCAAAATCAGGTCAAAAATTATTTTGATATACAATGACTGCTGACTACTGACTAGCACCAAGTATTGGAGATAAAGATGATTCAGGTCCAATTTGGGCCAACTTGCTCCTCCATTATTCTTCACATTTTTGGATACTTAATGAGTCATAAACATTGGACTGATAACAACAAGTTTAAAAGTATGGTCCAAAATATATCTCACAATATGGGCCGAACCAACTCTTTTCTAGCAGGCTTTGTGGTTAGTACCCGAGACTCAAGTTCGAATCCTAGTTGATTCACATTTCCAGTTAAGTTTATTTTCAAATGAAATAAACGAAGGGAGTAGCGCGTTATCTATCTCTAAAAAAAAAAAAAACTCTTTTCTAAGAGGCATCCTCAATAATTTTAGGACATGTTCTGTATCCGAACCACACCTGAATTTCTAAGTATTTACCCATACTTAGAGCCAATGCGACTTAATTTGAATTTTTTTAAAATCCCAAGAAAAAAACTCCTTTGGCATAATTTGACCTTGTGTGGAAGTCAAACTTAATGGGGGTGTTGGTTTCTCAAGAGAGCGTAAAAAATTATTTTTCGGACAAATTTTTTTTCATGAATTAACTTTTGGAAAGAAAGAATAAAAATGTTACTTTTATAAAATTTTGAAAGAAAATTAACAAAACTATTTAGGATCAAAAAATATTTTTTTAATAATATTTTTGGAAAACCAAACTCTCTCTGGGATAAAAGTTTTTAGTTTTGAAGAAAAAATAGTATGCTACGACACTTCATTTATTAGAAATATGAACTAAACGACAAGGGTAAGATAACACAAGGCTCGGAGTGGGCGAAAAAAAAAAAAACCTACACTATTGATTTCAGCTTTGCTGATTTGCGGAGAGAAAATACTCCCATGCCAACTGTTTAATCTTGTAGATAGGGTTTGGCTGGGTATTCCTAAAAATCACTCCGTTTCTAACCTTCCACGGGACCCACCAGCAGGCTACTGAGCCGATTAGCTTAATACTTATAAACTACGATCCATTTCTAGCTATCCACCTATACGAGACGAAGTTCACATCGTCACCCAAATCTTCAGGCCGGACACTCTCCAATGTCATCACCATTAGAAATTTAGAAAAATTACACTGAGAGAACCGGTGATCTTAAGAAGAAGCCAGCAGAACGGGTATACGCCTTGTGTACGAAACGAATACACGTACTCGCAGCATTGATCACCAAATACTGCATACGGTCTACGATATCGTGGATACACCCGGTGCACGCACCGATTTCTCGTAGTCGATCCCTTGGTTGAGCCATGTGATGCTCCTACCAACAATAGGGCAATTGAAAGCGATCCCGTACCTTCCAATAATGGAAAGGGAATTGAATGAGCTGCTCATTTAAGAAGCCTTGTTGTGTCCCTTCGCAACGCCTTATCCATCCAATATTATTATAAATATTTTACGATTCAGATTCACCGATCATTTCTAACGTAAATGATAAAAAATTTGATCGGTATTCATGATTTTAAATTTAAATTATAGTTGATTCACATTTTAGTTTGCTATTTATTTCTCAAAAATAAAAATTCAGATTCAGATAAAAAAAATAAAATTATAATAAATATTTAAACTCGGAGATGTGGTGATTCATACGATTCACCGGACTGTCTAGACGTACTACTAGAAAGTACTGACTCCGAAGCATCATCAAGGCTGGAAGAAAATTTCTGACAACCCCGTGCGTAAAGTTTGTCTCTGCACCAAATTCATTTGGTTGATATAAACTCACACTACAAAAAAAAAAAAAAAAAAAAAAAAAAAAAAAAAAAAAAAAAAAAAACATTTAAGAAAGTTTTTTAACATTTAATAATATTTAAAAATGTCTCAATATAATCTAGCGTCATATTTGAAAAACATCGGTCACAGCGTCGGCAAATGAAGAGCTACCATGCATATACCGACGCTTATGCCAAATATCGGTAAAATATATTTTGATGTTTTAAAACGTTAGAATATCTGAAATAATGGCGCTTTAAAACATCAAAAAATTAAAAATAATAATAAATTTTATCATTTAATAAATTAGTTTGACATAATTACTTTTTAAAGTGTCAGTATTTGCTATATTATAAAAATACTTAAAGATATTTTCTTTCATGCCTTGTCTAAAAAATATTTTTGTATGCAAAGCGAATCCTGCAGGCCAGATTGTTTCCGATTCAAACTTAGGGGGTTGACACTAGAGATGTAAACGGATCGGATTCGAGGCGGATTTTTAAAAACCCGAACTCGAACCCGACTCCAAACCTGAGATCCGAATCCGAACCCGAACCCGACGGATTTTAAAAATCCATATCCAAACCCGAATCCGACCAAAAATTTGAAACCCGAACCCGAATCCGAACCCGAACCCGAAAATTTGAACCCGAAACAATTATTTCTTTTTTCAATATTTCAAAATATATTATATTAAATCTAATTTTTTAAAATACAAATTCAAATATAACATCAAATATATATATATATATATATATATATATATATGAGTCTATATATATATATATATATATATATATATATAGAATTAGGCTACTATACTACCTATAGTACGAGTTCCGGTACTATAGTATTTGTTTTCAATCTAGGCGTTCAAATCAACAATCCACACCGTTAAATATGATCTAGGTATATGAATTTCTTAGGAATAAAATTTTAGTTTTTTCGATATCGTTTACTTAGAAAATAAATTATATCAAAATGGACGTGGAAATTGAATAATCTTAAAATTTGAGCATAGACTTTTAAATTCAAGATCAAGAATGTTAACCTAATCTATATAGTTTAAAGTATTTTCTATCAAAATTTAAAGAAATTTAGATTCTTCTACACCGTTAAACTCCAAACTCGTCATAATAGCCATTGAAAATTAACAATTTTGAAATAGTTTGATCATGAAGTAAACTATGTCGAAAAAATATAAAATTTATTCTAGAAACTTTAAATACCCTAGATTAGTTTAACGTGTGGATCGTTGATTTGAACACCCTAAGATCGAAAACCAGTACTATAGTACCGAAGCCGTACTATAGATATATAATAGCCTAACTCTATATATAATATATTATAATATATATATATATATAATACAAAATAAATTCGGGTTCGGGTCGGGTTCGGTTTCAGATCGGGTACAATCAAAATCTATATTCGAATCTATATCCGTCGGGCTTCTATTTTTTATATCCATATTTGAATTCATATCCATATCCAACGGATATATCCGTTTCATTCGGGTTCAGGTTCGGATAAAATTTCGGGTATTCATAACCATTGACATCCCCAGTTGACACTGGTGAGGGAATAATGCTTGTGATGCAATCATGCAATTGCTCTGTTAACGATGTTTCTGGGCGGTGCAACAAATAAATGTACGTCTTATTTGATCGTAAGCATGCAGTTGTCATTGTGTTATGTAATTAGTTATCTCCAACCTCTCTCTTGTCCCCTCTTTATCCTATAATTTATCTGAATTATAAATTATTTTAAATCGATTATTAAATTTATATTTTTTTAATTTGTTCGATTTGGATCGATCAACAATAATTGACTTTAAAATTTAAACTGATTATTTATTTTAATAATTTATAGCTACGAGAATTTAATGAAATATGCTAATTAAATTTGTAAATTTTGAAGTCAGAGTACTGCCGACGGACTCAATAATTTAAGAGGTTAGATAGTGAATTTAAAATTTTGAAAAGTTGAGTAGCCAACTTAAAATAGTACATAATTCAGATAAGTTTTATAGGTTTATATCTTTTTTTGTTTGATATTTTTTTTTTATTTTGTTCTATAATTTTAGCACATAATCATCTTGATTCTTCCCCTTCTTCTTGCTTCTACTCAGGATTTTATGAAAATCCAGCAAAATGGCTCGAGGAGCGGGACTTGGAACGAGCGTGAAGTTTGGGTGATTATTTTTGCCTACATTCTTTCGTATATTTTTTTATTTTTTAAGATAAACTTAAAATTGTTTTCTTGTAATTTAGCTTATTTTTATTTTGATGCCCTGTGGTTCATAAAGTTTTACTTTGTCTGTCTGTGTTTAACTTTTATTTCACTAAAAACTCTGTATCAAATGGACTGGCAAAGTAAAAAGACTAAAAAAATATAAGATATATAACAAAGTAAAAAAATGCACTAACTACGTGAAACAAAGTAAAACTTTTTAAACTACAAAGTGACAAAGTGGAAATGAGCTAAACCATAAAAGGGGCAAAGTGAAACTTTTCAAACTACGAAATGACAAAGCAAAAATGAGTTATTCCACGAAAGAGTAATTTGAAGTTTGTCCTTATTTTTTTATAAATTTTGCATTTACGAGGTTCGATTCATTTGTTAGTGGATATTTAGATTTGTAGACTGTTTGATATATCCATTTTTTTTTCCCCTTACGTTGAAGGATGTTATCCTTATTATTATTTTTATTTTAAAATTTTACCTATAAAATTTGAGAAATGTTTTGGGTCCTCCACTTTAGGGTATCTAATTATACTATTAATGTATTGATATACACATATAGAAAAACTAGAATACTTAGAATATGATAACAATACTCAATTATTATATTACATTATTAATTATAATATTGTAGGGTACTTTTTAGAATATCTGTAGCACCATATATAGTGTACTTTGTTTTTAGAATATCTGTAGTACCATATATAATATATATAATGTACTTGGTGTATACACAAAACGCATCAATCCAAACAAGGGATGGCCTAAGGTGTAGGACCCCACCAATTTGTTTCTTGTCAATTTTCCTGCACAGTCGTTAATGCACCACGTCATCAACACCCCCTCCTCCCTTAACATAAAATTAGATAAAATTGTTGAGAAATATTTCGATACACCGTATAAATCTTGACCATTTATTTTTTTTAATAGATGGTTTAGATTTAATATGATTCTAGAGGTGATCTGCTATTGAAGTATAAGTACCATTCACCAGGTACCTATTTAAAATGTATTTTAGTCTTTGTAAAATAATTTGGTCTATAAAACCGGTTTCATCCAACTAAGAATACTGTGTCTCTCTTAAATACCTACAATAATAGTTGAATTTCAAATTACAACCAAATTGTAAATTTAAATTCAAAACAACATTTAAAATTTTATAAATCAAATTCAAATTTTTTAAATATAAAACATAGATTTAAAATAAAACTTATAGTTCCAATTCAAAATATCAATTTAAGTCAATCATCTAATTTGATAAGTTATCAAAGTAAATAAGATATTTAATATTTAAAGGATGCTGACAAATTTAGTATATACTAATTTTTTTTCCAATGTTTTCATGTTAACTTTCGGTAACCTATTCAATAGGTTACTTTATATAAATTTCAACTATACCCTTTACTAATTAAGAAATTAAATTTTAATAATTATGGTGTATCGAAGCATTCCTCAAAATTTTTTATAAAATATCCCTCCAATCCGTGACCAACCTTATCTAACACAATGGCAACAAACTTAATAATTATAGTTATCTCATACAGCTGCTAAATATATTGAATAGTAAATATATTATTACAAAGTTTAAGTTTTCATATTTATTTCTATAAAAATTCAGTAATATTATAATTGCATCTCTGATTTCTTACCGTTATAGCACTATTTATTTTTGAACAGAGAATAAATAAAATGATATTTTTATCATCACAAATATAGTGCTCAGATTTATGTAGAAATATTCTTCTAAAAATCTTCAACCGTCATTTTCTTCCTTTCTGCCATTACAAATAATATAAGAGGAGTAAAAAGATTAATTTACTCCATTCACTAATTAGAGTTCATTATTTTACCTATGATTAACTATATTTTTCTAATGGATCTTAATAATATGGTTATAATTGAAAATCTTAGAACTTTTGTAGAAATAAATATGAAAAATTTAATTTTATAGGGATATACGTATTATTCGATATGTTTATAAGAAACTGTATGTAATTAACCCTAATAATTAATACATGATGTCCCAAATTTAACATTTGTTGTTGTACATTTTTAATTGAGTTTATTTTTTATAAAAAGGTGAATCAAGCAGATAACTTACTATTTTTTTTAAAAAAAGTTAAATTGTAGAAAATCTTATTGCACCCTTTAGTGCTCGGCTCAATTACTTCTCAAATAAGTCTAATTATTTAGAATAATTCTTGAATTAGGTAAAAATAAATTTACTGCCAATGTAATCTATAAATAATATCATGAAATTATATAAATTGAACAAATTATTCAATAAACCGTCAATTTTGCTGGTATTAGCAAAATAAGAGATCTTCTTTATTTTTTTTATATTTATTTGTGCTTAGATATGGAACAATGCGATACGCAATTCATTTTAGTGCAAATTACAATCTAATTTGTTAATTTTTTAAAACTTTTTAAATTTATTGAAGATGAAGATAAAATATAGGGTGATTATTGACGTAATTTTTGATATTTAAGATAAGCAAGAGGGCTTTTTATAAGCTGTCTGGTTTCTCGAAAAAGTATAATTTTTTTAAAAAATTTTAATTTTTGTCCTTTTGATTTTAAGAAAAAAAATTTCTATAAAAATAATTTATCATGTTTTATAAAAAAAATTAGTGTTTTCGTCTTTCTAAAAAATTTAATTTTTTATAAAATTGAGAATTTTTTTAAAAAAAATACTTATGTTTTTTGATTAATTTCATACAGCTCCCTACAAATATAATAAATAGCAGATATATCCCTGCAAAGGTCAACTTTCATAAATTATTCCTGCAAAAATCTTAATGTATTCAGATATATTCTTCTGGTTAGAATCTGTTAGAGAACTGTTAATTTTTTAACAGCAGAGTTGTGAAATTACTATTTTGCCCTTTTTCTTTTCCTCTTCCTCTTCAGGCTGTGGGAACGGATGGCGGCGGCGGCGGCCTTGCGGAGCTTGTCGGGGTTGCGGCCAACGAGAACAAGGAAAAGGTGGAAGGCGAAGGCGCGGCCAATGCCGTCAAAGGCGCCCATGATGACGGCCCATGCGGGCATCACGACGGCGACGACAATCGGATCATCGACAACGACGACCAAGAAGGAGGAGAAGAAAAGTAGAAGGAAAATGAGGATACGAAGAAGAAAAGGAAAAGGAAGAGAAAGAAGAATAAAAATATCATTTTACCTCATTAACTAATCATGCTTAAGTATTTTAACTATGATTAACTAGATTTCTCTAACAGATATTAACGGCAGGGACATATCTGAATACATTAGGGCTTTTGTAAGGATAACTTATGAAAATTGAATTTTATAGAAATATATTTACTATTCATCATGATAGGCTATGTATGAAATTAACTATATTTTTTCAGATGAAGAGCGGACAAAAAATTAGAAATTTTTGTTTTTCCAAATAATATTTTTTTTTAGAATTTTTTTCCCACTATTTTCTCATAAACGAAACGAAACGAAACAGTGCGTANGTATTCATAACCATTGACATCCCCAGTTGACACTGGTGAGGGAATAATGCTTGTGATGCAATCATGCAATTGCTCTGTTAACGATGTTTCTGGGCGGTGCAAGAAATAAATGTACGTCTTATTTGATCGCAAGCATGCAGTTGTCAACTTGTCATTGTGTTATGTAATTAGTTATCTCCAACCTCTCTCTTGTCCCCTCTTTATCCTATAATTTATCTGAATTATAAATTATTTTAAATTGATTATTAAATTTATATATTTTTAATTTGTTCGATTTGGATCGATCAATAATAATTTGACTTTAAAATTTAAACTGATTATTTATTTTAATAATTTATAGCTACGAGAATTTAATGAAATATGCTAATTAAATTTGTAAATTTTGAAGTCAGAGAGTACTGCTGACGGACTCAATAATTTAAGAGGTTGGATAGTAAATTTAAAATTTTGAAAAGTTGAATAGCCAACTTAAAATAGTACATAATTCAGATAAGTTTTATACGTTTATATCTTTTTTTGTTTGATATATTTTTTTTATTTTGTTCCATAATTTTAGCACATAATCATCTTGATTCTTCCCCTTCTTCTTGCTTCTACTCAGGATTTTATGAAAATCCCGCAAAATGGCTTGAGGAGCGGGACTTGGAACGAGAGTGAAGTTTGGGTGATTATTTTTGCCTACATTCTTTTGTATATTTTTTATTTTTTAGGTAAATTTCAAATTATTTTCTTGTAATTTAGCTTATTTTTATTTTGATGCCCTGTGGTTCATAAAGTTTTATTTTGTCTGTCTGTGTTTAACTTTTATTTCACTAAAAACTCTGTATCAAATGGACTGGCAAAGTAAAAAGACTAAAAAAATATAAGATATATAACAAAGTAAAAAAATGCACTAACTACGTGAAACTTTTTAAACTACAAAGTGACAAAGTGGAAATGAGCTAAACCATAAAAGGGGCAAAGTGAAAATTTTCAAACTACGAAATGACAAAGCAAAAATGAGTTATTCCACGAAAGAGTAATTTGAAGTTTGTCCTTACTTTTTTATAAATTTTGCATTTAATTACGAGGTTCGATTCATTTGTTAGTAGATATTTAGATTTGTAGACCGTTTGATATATCTTTTTTTTCCCCTTATGTTGAAGGATGTTATCCTTATTATTATTATTATTATTATTATTATTATTAATTTATTTTAAAAATTTACCTATAAAATTTGAGAAATGTTTTGGGTCCTCCACTTTAGAGTATCTAATTATATTATTAATGTATTGATATACACGTATAGAAAAACTAGAATACTTAGAATATGATAACAATACTCTATTATTATATTACATTATTAATTATAATATTGTAGGGTACTTTTTAGAATATCTGTAGCACCATATATAGTGTACTTTGTTTTTAGAATATCTATAGTACCATATATAATATATATAATAATGTACTTGGTGTATACACAAAACGCATCAATCCAAACAAGGGATGGCTTAAGGATGTAGGATCCCACCAATTTGTTTCTTGTCAATTTTCGCGCACAGTCGTTAATGCACCACGTCATCAACACCCCCTCCTCCCTTAACATAAAATTAGATAAAATTTTTGAGGAATACTTCGATACACCGTATAAATTTTGATCATTTATTTTTCTTAATAGATGGTTTAGATTTAATATGATTCTAGAGGTGACCTGCTATTGAAGCATAAGTACCGTTCACCAAGTACCTATTTAAAAGGTATTTTAGTCTTTGTAAAATAGTTTGGTCCATAAAACCGATTTTATCCAACTAAGAATATTGTGTCCCTCTTAAATACCTACAACAATAGTTGAATTTCAAATTACAACCAAACTGTAAATTTAAATTCAAAACAACATTTAAAACTTTATAAATCAAATTCAATTTTTTTAAATATAAAACACAGATTTAAAATAAAACTTTCAGTTCCAATTCAAAATTTCAATTTAAATCAAAAATTAAAATTTGGCTTTAAGATTAAAAGTTCAATTTAGATTCAAATTTAAAAGTTTAATATAAATTTCAAAATTAAAATTTTACATTACAATACCAATTTCAAAAATTAAATTTAAATTTTTTATTTTTTTGAGCTGGATACTTAACAAATTAGGAATCATTTAATTTGGTAAGCTATCAAAGTAAATAAAATATTTAATATTTAAAGGATGCTGACAAATTTGGTATATATTAATTTTTTTCTAATGTTTTCATGTTAACTAATTCGGTAACCTATTCAATAGGTTACTTCATATAAATTTCAACTATACCCTTTACTAATTAAGAAATTAAATTTTAATAATTATGGTGTATTGAAGCATTCCTCAAAATTTTTTATAAAATATCCCTCCAATCCTTCACCAACCTTATCTAACACAATGGCAACAAACTTAATAATTATAGTTATCTCATACAACTGCTAAATATATCGAATAACAAATATATTATTACAAAGTTTAAGTTTTCATATTTATTTCTATAAAAATTCAGTAATATTATAATTGCATCTCTGATTTCTTACCGTTATAGCACTATTTGTTTTTTAACAGAGAATAAATAAAATGATATTTTTATCATCACAAATATAGTACTCAGATTTATGTAGAAATATTCTTCTAAAAATCTTCAACCGTCATCTTCTTCCTTTCTGCCATTACAAATAATATAAGAGGAGTAAAAAGATCAATTTACTCCATTCACTAATTAGAGTTCGATATTTTACCTATGGTTAACTATATTTTTCTAATGGATCTTATAGTATAGTTATAATTGAAAACCTTAGAACTTTTGTAGAAATAAATATGAAAAATTCAATTTTATAGGGATATACATATTATTCGATATGTTTATAAGGAGCTGTATGTAATTAATCCTAATAATTAATACATGATGTCCCAAATTTAACATTTTATTGTTGTACATTTTTAATTGAGTTTATTTTTTATAAAAAGGTGAATCAAGCAGATAACTTACTATTTTTTTTAAAAAAAGTTAAATTGTAAAAAATCTTATTGCACCCTTTAGTGCTCGGCTCAATTACTTCTCAAATAAGTCTAATTATTTAGAATAATTCTTGAATTAGGTAAAAAATTTACTGCTAATGTAATCTATAAATAATATCATGAAATTATATAAATTGAATAAATTATTCAATAAACCATCAATTTTGCTGGTATTAGCAAAATAAGAGATCTTCTTTATTTTTTTATATTTATTTGTGCTTAGATATGGAAAAATGCGATACGCAATTCATTTTAGTGCAAATTTACAATCTAATTTGTTAAATTTTTAAAACTTTTTTAATTTATTGAAGATGAAGATAAAATATAGGGTGATTATTGACGTAATTTTTGATATTTGAGGTAAGCAAGAGGGCTTTCTATAAGCTGTCTGGTTTCTCGAAAAAGTATAATTTTTTTAAAAAAATTTAATTTTTGTCCTTTTGATTTAAAAAAAAAAAAATTCTATAAAAATAATTTATCATGTTTTATAAAAAAAATTAGTGTTTTCGTCTTTCTAAAAAATTTAATTTTTTATAAAATTGAGAATTTTTTTTAAAAAATACTTATGTTTTTTGGTTAATTTCATACAACTCCCTACAAACATAATAAATAGCAGATATATCCCTACAAAGTTCAACTTTCATAACTTATTCCTGCAGAAGCCTTAATGTATTTAGATATATTTTTTTGGTTAGAATCTGTTAGAGAACTGTTAATTTTTTAACAGCAGAGTTGTGAAATTACTATTTTGCCCTTTTTCCTTTTCCTCTCCCTCTTCAGGCTGTGGGAACGGACGGCGGCGACGGCCTTGCGGAGCTTGTCGGGGTTGCGGCCAAAGAGAACAAGAAAGAGGCGGAAGGTGAAGGCGCGGCCAATACCGTCAAAGGCGCCCATGACGACTGCCCATGTGGGCAACACGACGGCAATGACAATCGGATCATCGACAACGACGACCAAGAAGGAGGAGAAGAAAAGGAGGAGGAAAATGAGGATACGAAGAAGAAAAGGAAAGGAAAGAGAAAAAAGGATAAAAATATCATTTTACCTCATTAACTAATCATAATTAAGTATTTTAACTATGGTTAACTAGATTTCTCTAACAAATATTAACGACAGGAACATATCTGAATACATTAGGGCTTTTGCAGGATAACTTATGAAAATTGAGCTTTATAGAAATATATCTGCTATTTATCATGTTAGGATATGTATGAAATTAACTCTATTTTTTTAGATGACCGAGCGGACGAAAAATTAGAAATTTTTGTTTTTCCAAATAATAATTTTTTTAGAATTTTTTTCCCACTATTTTCTCATAAACGAAACGAAACCCAAA